>NC_022021.1:48876381-48938646 GCF_000317375.1 Microtus ochrogaster
GTTTTTGTAGATCTTAGACATGTGTGCAGAGTCTTCCAGCTTTTAAAAAGTTGTGTGTTCTTGTTTGTTTTTGTAGATCTTAGACATGTGTGCAGCCCCTGGATCGAAGACCACACAGTTAATCGAAATGTTGCATGCAGACATGAGTGTCCCCTTTCCAGGTAATCACTGGGGCCAGGGAAGCTGTTTAGTGAGTTGAGGGCGACTAAAGTCCTCCCCTTCCCTGCTTCCTGGGCAGTGGAGTGGCCTGTGACTATAGTGAAGGTAGCGCTGTGTTGGTGTGTTCTCAAACCAGCACGCTCAACTCTGAGAGCCTTTCTGTATGAGCTGCCTGTACTAGGACATGGCATGTATACAGATGCGTGAGCTTGGGTAGCAGCTTCCCTGCTCTGTTCAGTTTCTGCCTTAGGTAAGGAGCGTGGCAGGTTATTCTGGGTAGTTGCTGTTAGCCCCTCCATTCAGATCCCTTCGCCTTTCAGCAGTGGCTGTGGCAGCACTGGGTGCCATATTTGACGGGGGGGATAGGCAGTGGTGCGGGGAGGTGGCAGCCATTTTTGCAGTGAGCCAGTGTCTCCTGAACAATGACGCAGCATGCCTAGTGTTGGCCAGGCCAGCTTCCGTCTCCTGCTCGGTGACATTCAGCGCTGCCCAGCCCTAGTTCTGTTTCAGTTGCATACCTAACTAACAGTGTAGGCGGTTTCTCTCCCTTTGCTTGTCTTCTTTTTAACCCTCATCTTATTGATAGCTGTCTGTTTTTAGCTCTTTCCGTGCCGTCACGGAAAGAAGAAGGGCCTTACTTAGCTGGCAGGAGCAGTTTCTCTTTGTTCAGATGTTTTGTCCTTGTGTTGGGAAGAACGGTCCTGGCTGTAAATGGTGTTAAGCTTCTTTGGTCTTTTGCTGAAGTGTGAGAGGAACCAGAAATGAGCAGGGGTACCACTTGGGAAACTTCCCAGGGGTGGTTCTGAGCTTGGGACATCAGCACCATGTAGCAGGGCCAGCTGATGGGCTCAGGTGACAGGACCCCAGAGCAGAGCTTGCATGTGCAGGGCCTTGTGTGCCCTTCTCTCTCCGTCGCCCTCATAATTCGTAATCCTAGAGAAGACCCGAGCACAACAGCTGTAAACAGCTGCTAACAAATGAGACATTCAGGTGCAGCTCTTTCTCTCTCTTCTAGAAAGCCTGTCTCGAAAATCAAAAAAAAAAAAAAGAAAGAAAGCCTGGGTCTTACGTTTCGCAGAACGTTCCTTCTCACCTGCCGACCAGAGGTTGTGGTTGTGTGTTTCAGGGAATGCTTCTCCTGCGCATCTCATCTGACTACAATTTTATGTTCCTAGAGGGATTTGTTATCGCAAATGACGTGGACAACAAGCGCTGCTATCTGCTCGTTCACCAGGCCAAAAGGCTGAGCAGTCCCTGCATCATGGTGGTAAACCATGATGCCTCCAGCATTCCTAGACTCACGGTAGATGTGGACGGAAGGAAAGAGATTCTCTTCTATGATCGAATTTTATGTGATGTTCCCTGCAGGTATTTATATTATTACGAGGCCAGAAAGCCCACAGTCTATGTCAGGAAGTCCAATCACATGTGGGTTAGGTGAACTGAAGTAGCATGTAGACAGTCATGCACATGGTCACTGTGGCCAGGAGTCTGGGAAGGGCGTCAGGTTGCTGCGTGGAGCAGCGTGATGAACAGCGCCAGACGAGAGAGGACATCCTTGAAGAATTGGAGTTTGACATGCATGCACACACACACCAGGATGAATTCCAAGATATCACTGGATCCATTTGCATCCCAAGTATTCTCTTGGAGTGTATATATAAAAAAAATGTTGGGGTCTTTTATTGAAGTTTGTTACTTAGTTAAGTGAAAGAAATTGAAACCTTTGTGAAACTCATTTTCTCTGTATGTTGATAATTCAAAATTAATGTCAGAAGTGACTTATCAGAGTCTTAGGAAACCTCTTTGGGGAAACGTCATTTTCTTAAACATTTACTGCTCGTAGTAGCACTTAGTAGAAACTGTAGCTGGTAATGCCAAGTGTGGCTGAGTTAAAACGCATGGTGAGTGAGTGTGAAAGCATGGACGGTGAGCAAAACCAGCCTTCTGTGTGCAGCATCCTAAGTCAAATACATGGATTTTCTTGTCTCCTTGGTTACAGTATTTAACTTTGAAGGACCTCTGTTCTACCCATGTGGATTTATATATGGTCTTAAAATCAAAAGAAAAACCATTTTTTTTATATTCTGAAAATAAGTTAGTCTTACAAACACTTGGTTATAGGCTGACGAAATTCCTGAAATTATGGTAGGATTTCTACCATAGGAGCCCTTGCATCCAGCCAGGATGAGGATGTGTTCCAGGTCTTTCCTCCTGAAGCACAGAGGAATGAAGCTGTGCAAAGTTGTAAGCTAGGGCAGAAACGGACCCTGGTAGATGAACTAGGGTGACGGGACCTGTCCTGTAAAATACACATGCAGTTAATAGCAAATCAGTGCAGAAAGTTGGTAATTGTACTCAGTCGGCTTGATTGAATTTACTGTGGCACAGCCTTTGCAAGTGTAATTCTAGTTTTAAAATATCATTCTTTAATCAGTTTTCTGAGGAGCATTTTTGTAAGGGCCTGTGTTACAGGTTAGTGTGGCTAGTACAGGCTAAACATGTCCTAGTTTGAATATTTAGCTTCAGAAGCCGAAGCATTTTGAGTCCTTGTCAGATCTGCAAGTGAGCAGCTGCACCTGAACTCACAGCCAGAGCAGTGCATGCTCAGGTGACCCATAATCATCCTCAGGCTGTGTGTGTAAGGTGTGTGCAAAACCAGTGCATTCGTGTTTAGGATTGGTTCTCCTCTTGCCCTTCCAAAGACATCCAGAATTTATTTTCTCCAGAGCACTGGGAATAAGGAATCCTTCTTCCGTGGAGGGAGTCTCTTCAGAGTAGAATGAGGGTCTCTGCTCCTGTGCTTTCATTTGGAACTGAGTGTTGGTGTCGTGCTCTGAGAACTGCAGTAGGCAGGCACTGTCTCTGTGAGCATGGAGGTGCTTTAGTCGGTTTTTATACCTACTTTACGGTCCAGCCTGGGTCTGATGTGCTTGTTAAACATCTGCCCAGGCAGTGGCTCAGTTCTTAAATGTCTTCTTTCCAGTGGGGACGGCACGATGAGAAAAAACATTGATGTCTGGAAGAAGTGGACCACCTTAAACAGCCTGCAGCTCCACGGGTGAGTGAGCTGGTTAGACCCGAAGAGGGCAGACTACCAGTGTGCTGTTTCCCAACTGACCGTCTGCAGGTCGTTACTAGCTGCCTCGTGAGCGTATTTGCACACTACAGCTTGCTTTAAGGCAGTGGTTCTCAACCCTTTGGAGGTCGGCTATCAGTATCGTGCATATCAGATATTTACATTACGAATTTTTTTTTTTTTTTTTAAATTTTCGAGCAGGGTTTCTCCGTAGCCTTTTGGTTCCTGTCCTGGAACTAGCTCTTGTAGACCAGGCTGGCCTCGAACTCATAGAGATCCGCCTGCCTCTGCCTCCCGAGTGCTGAGAGTGCTGGGATTAAAGTTGTGCGCCACCACCGCCTGGCTACATTACGATTCTTAACAGCATAATTATAAAGTAGCAATAAAATAATTTTATGATTGAGGTCACCACATGAGAAACTATATTAAAAGGTGTAGCATTAGGAAGGTTGAGAACTTTAAGTCCTTTAAGAGTAGTAACTGCTCTTTTATTCTGCCAAGTTGTGTGTATACTTACTGCCTTTTATGACCACCTCACCTCAGATCTGAAGCACGCCATTTCCTCCCTGTAACTGACCTTGGATCTCTCACAGTAGCATCTGCTAGTGCTTAGTGTATTGCCTTGTTTGTGTGTGGCATTCTTCCATAGTTTTAATTTTATGTGTATGAACTTTTTGCCTGCATGTACATATGTACACATTGTGCACGCCTGGTGCCGGTGGAGATCAGAGAAGGCAATAGATCTTGAGACTGGAGTTTCGGGTGGTCGGTCGTGAGCCACCATGTGGACGCTGGAAGCAATCCCAGGTCCTTCACAGGTGCTCTTACCTGCTGAGCCATCTCTTCAGCGTACACACAGCATTTTCAGTGGCCTTTCTGTAGAGCTTGCTGTGATTTTTTTTTTCTTTTGACATGAAGCACATGCCCATCAGTGTGCACTAGCAAAAACCAACTGCAAAGATTTAATTGTTTATTAAATGCTACTGGTTTTGTAAATGGAGGAAAGGGTTTATGTTCTCTGTAGAAAAACCACATATCTGAATAAATATTTTTTTTTATTTTTTTTATTTTTTTTGGTTTTTCGAGACAGGGTTTCTCTGTGGCTTTGGAGCCTGTCCTGGAACTAGCTCTGTAGACCAGGCTGGTCTCGAACTCACAGAGATCCGCCTGCCTCTGCCTCCCGAGTGCTGGGATTAAAGGCGTGCGCCACCACCGCCTGGCTCTGAATAAATATTTTACGAAGAGGTTCTCCAAATACGTTGTACTTTTCTTGCTAAACTGTTGAGAAATGTGACAGCAGAACAAACTGTGCAAGTCAATCTCTTCTTTAGGAATGCACACTGGCCCCTAGAAGATCACCCCGACTTCATTTGCTGTCTTGGAAAGTGTTTTGTTTGTTTTTATCCTGAAGTCTGTGTGGTGAGGTGGGTAGGTACTCTCTGTGCCTCTGCCGTCTTGTGCTAACCTGCCGCTCTCCCTTAGCCTGCAGCTCCGGATAGCAACTCGGGGTGCTGAGCAGCTGGCAGAAGGCGGCAGGATGGTGTACTCCACGTGTTCTCTGAATCCTGTCGAGGATGAAGCCGTAATAGCGGCTCTGCTGGAAAAGAGTGATGGTGAGCATGTGTGCTGGTCTTTCGGGGACACTGAGTGCACTGCTGGTGAATGGGTGCTAATCCCATGAACTGCAGCACATGTGTTAGGGCGGACGTTACTGTGATGGGCTAATCCCATGAACTGCAGCACGTGTGTTAGGGCAGACGTTACTGTGATGGGCTAATCCCATGAACTGTAGCACGTGTGTTAGGGCGGACGTTACTGTGATGGGCTAATCCCATGAACTGCAGTACGTGTGTTAGAGTGGATATTTATGTGCAGCTCTTAGCGTTCATTTTACTTCCTCAACCTGCAAAACCAAGTAAGCGGCTGTGTCCTCTTGCCACCATTCGGGGTTTTTTCCCTCTGGACTTTTGGTTTTAGGGTTCGCATGTAGGTGGGTAATCTAGCTGTCCTCTCATGACTGCCTTGTTTGCCTCATACAGGGTTTCATCCCACGTGTAAGCTGAGCAGTACCCAGCTGTCTGTGTGACCCCCTCGTTCACTGCCTCATCAGTGGGTGGGGCTTGGGCTTCTACTGTGAACTACTGTGAGCCTGAGGCTGTGAACATGGTGTGCTAAGAGTCCCTGGACAGCCTGCTCTCCATGCTTTGGGATGTGCATCTGCAGGGCATTGCTGGGCCCTCTGATAACTCTTGTTGTGATGAGGACTCACAGGGCTGCTCTTTGTACTGACAGGCAGCATCTTTGTCCTGCCTGCACACAGGGTTCCAGTCGCGTCATGTCCTTGCCAGGCCTGGGATTGTTTTGTTAGTGCCCATCCCACTGATTTAAGGTCTTAGCACACTGAATTGCCCTGAGGCATCAGATAGGCAGTATTTTCAAACAGTATTCCAAAACAGCATTTTTCACAAGCCTTTTTCAGGTGCTTCAGTTTTAGCATTTTGCTGAAGTGTTAGCATCCTCCATTAACTTAACCTGTATTGGAGTTTTCTAAAAGCAGAGAATAGGTTTTCTCTGCTTTTCGGAGGAAGTGTACTCACATCCTGAGGCGTGGCGCCCACACCTGTCATCCCTTGCCGTGGGTGTGTTGTAGCCCTGGCTGGTCTGGATTGTGCAGTTGGCCCTCAGTTGAGTCTTTAGATGAGATTTAATACATTGTATTCTTACACATCAACCTTAGTAAAGGTAGGATTTTGGAATAATTGTTTTAATAGTATTTAACTTCTAAAAGCGCTCGTGGAGAAGGAAATGAGGAATGACATATTCTCCGACCCTCTCCAACGTGTGCCGGGCGATGGTGGCGCTCCAACGTGTGCCGGGCGGGCGATGGTGGCGCTGTGTGCACTCAGGAGGCAGAGACAGGCAGATCGCTGTGAGTTGGAGCCTCATCTGCAAAGCTAGCTTCAGGACATCCAGCTTTTACACAGAGAAATCCTGTCTCAACCCTGCCCTGCCCCTCCACCCCCCCCACCCCCCCAAAAAATTGAACCTGCTAAGATTTATGTCTGTGTTAGCTGGACTTTTAGGAACAATGGGGTTCTGGTAACTAGAACAATAGACTCTGTCTTTTGCTGCAGCCTAGCCTCTGATTGCTGAGAAGCTCTCATCCTCACTGTTGGGAGCTGTTTCTGTCACTGCTTAGTCACCAGGCTAAGCCAGGAATGGGGCCTGTGCTCACAATGTCAGGAAGAGGGAGCAGAGGAACTGGGTTCGAGAGCAGTCTGAGCTGCACAGACAAAAGCCCAGGGTGGGGATGTGGCTCAGTGACAGCACACAAAGCCCTGGGCTTTGATAGCAGTGCAGAAGCAGTGTGCTCTGGAGGTGTGTGTAGGATTGAGGGATTCATCCTCTTTGGGGTGCCCTTTTGTTGATGTAAAAGCTGACTGGTTTCTTGGTGATGAGTTGTCTGACTAGAGTGGGTACTGAATGCAGCTGAGCTCACCCCGGACACAGGTGATGGAACTAACAGCCTCGCTTCTGTCCTCACACTTTGCGTTTGGTCCTAGTCACAGCTTTGAACAGGAAATGAGCAACAGAAAGTGCTTGGGTTCTGGGAACGCAGGGAGTGTCAAGCATCAGAGTTGGTACAGTCCTTCGTTAAGCTCTGGCGGTGGCTCACAGGCATGGAGACTGCAAACGGGGTGGGCTGACTGCAGCTTATGGGGCCAGCTCCACTTCTCTGCTCCTGGATGCGGCCCACTGACCCTGCTGGATGGAGAACCAGTGTCTGTGTTGTGTTTGCTTTGAAGGTGGGAGGCTCGTAGAGCAGACTGCTTCTGTGAAAGCTCTGCTCCCTGCAAGGGTCCCTTTGGGTGGGGTCTTTGCTTCTCCAAGGAGCTCAGGTGTTGCTTTCACGAGTCCATGTGGTAGCAGGTTAGATGGGGACGGATGTATCCACTGTACAGCCTCCTGTGGCACCGCTGTTGGAGACTGAGGAGCAGTGTGTGTTTACTTGCCCTGCTCTAAAGTGGGAAACTTTAGAGAATTTCCTGGGATAGAAGCGTTCAACTCTGTGGTGTTAGACAAAAAAGCATGAAGACTCAGATCACCTGACCAGTGTGTGTATTGAGTTTTAATTTGCATTTTAAGAATATAATGAAATGTCTTTTAGTGAAGTTACTGCACTGAGTCTGTCACCACCCCAGAGGGTTCTTTGTGGCCATTAGCATTCACTCCGTCCTACTCCAAGCCACTTTCTGCCAATGGACTTGCCTTCCCTGGACACTGTTGGAATGAAGCCACATTGTGTGGACTTTCCCCTGTTTCTTTGAATGTGCACAGTGTGGCAGCCTTTGGGGCTTTTTTTGGGTGTGTTTCTAGGTGCTCTCGAGCTTGCTGACGTATCTGCCGAGTTGCCAGGACTGAAGTGGATGCCTGGAGTCTCCGAGTGGAAGGTAATTCTGCAACGAGGGCTTTAGTCAAAGATTTAAGAGCCATAAACATTGGAAAACATTTGTGTTTGGGTATTGTGAATCAATGCATCACCTGGTTGTATAGTATAGAATCCACTCACAGATTCTATTTAAAGACAAATACTGTATTACATGTGTTTTTCTGTTTTGTTCCTCATATAGAACCTGTCTTTGCTCTCATGCCCATAGATTAAAACCTTGTGCCTTTTTAAGTGTGTTTGTGGGGTGGCAATTTAATCTTGCTTTTATAAAAAAACCAAACAAAATGGTTCTTTGACCTTCCTGCTATGTCTGAGGTTTTTTTCTGTTTAATAAATAAATAACCTGGTCTGGGGCTTTGATGCTGTTTGTCCTGGACTTTGAGGTGAAGGAATTTTGGTATTTTTTAAAAGATGCTATGTAAGTTATTTGCTGTGCGTGTTTTAGCTTTACCTTTGGAAATAGTCTTTCTGTGCTATGTGCGTTCTCACAACTCCCCTGTGTACTTCACTGTAGTAATGCTGCTGGTCTCTGCAGGTCATGACTAGAGATGGGCAGTGGTTTGCAGGCTGGGATGAGGTTCCCCAGGGCAGGCACACACAAATTCGACCTACTATGTTCCCACCAAAAGACCTGGAGAAACTGCAAGCAATGCACCTAGAGCGATGGTAAGTTGGTGGCACTGTGGGCTTTGGAATGAGGAGATGATAAGCTCGGTTCCCATTGGATGCAACTGGCAATGTTTACAATGTTAGAACTGGTTAGAATCTTAGAGTTAATGCATGAGCTTTTCATTGTTAATCCATTAGTGTGGAGGAATTGTCCAGAGCAATGGCTTCATTATGATAACTTCATAAATGCATGCCGTGTTCCTTGATCATCACGGCCATCCGTTCATTCTTGTGTCTTCCCCTGTTCCCCTACACGGACTTTTCAAAGACAGTGTGAGTGAGCTCTTCTGTAAGTGGGGCTGAGAGTTTGCGGTTAGGGAAGATCCGGTCATTTGCCTGACATTTTATATATACTATTTTAGCCTTCGGATACTTCCGCATCATCAGAATACTGGAGGGTTCTTTGTGGCAGTATTGGTCAAAAAAGCATCAATGCCGTGGAATAAGCGTCAGCCAAAGGTAAGGGCTTTTAAATCCAAAACCAGCCAACAGGGCATTGGACTTCACCTCTGTTCCTGTAAGACAGGACCTGGAAGAGTTAGTCCATTTGAAATGCAGAGCAAAGTGGAGATTCGAGGGGTGAGGATGCTTGGAGAGGCTAAGCCTAAAGGGAGGATTCATCCGAATTTCAGATTTTTCCAGAAAGCAGGTACTTCTCACAAAGAGATGGTGAGAAAGGCCATTTGGGTAGAACATTCTGTCTCCATCTTAAAGTTGAGCTACTCAGCAGCAGTTGAAAGGATGTGAGATTGAGGGTGGGCAGGACGAGGGGCAGTGAGTCCAGAGTCCTCTGACATTCATTCACAGGAGTCCGACACCATGGGGCTTCCTTCTGCTCCCTGTATGTGCTGGCCACGAGTGAGGAAATGTTATTCCCTCGGGTTTGTTAGCCCAAACACTGTTTATAGCTCATAAACCAGACTTGTGTGGTTAGAGACTGTGGCTTGGAGTTGTGCAAACCTCTGTTTCTTCACATCATCTTCAATTGGGACTAACACTGCTCAGCTTTGCAAAAACAAAAGGAACTGTTTTCTCAAGGATTGCAGCGTGCTCTGGCCACAGTTAAAGGTGGCCCAGGGTAACTGTTTGAGATCCAGCTGTGAAGGCGGAGACACTGCTTCTGGGTGTAGGCCAGGAAGGTCCTTACTTCGAGACTGTGGGCCTAACTCCAGGGGGGGGGGGTCTGAGCTGTGCTCTTTCCTGGTAGAGGTAGGATGCCAACCAGGTCAGTCTTTCTCCAGTGCTGTGCTTACCAAGTAGAATTTCCTTGGCTGTTGCATTTTACTCATGCCAGGGGGTCTGAGCTGTGCTCTTTCCTGGTAGAGGTAGGATGCCAACCATGTCAGTCTTTCTCCAGTGCTGTGCTTACCAAGTAGAATTTCCTTGGCTGTTGCATTTTACTCATGCCAGTGTGTTTAAAGGGTTGTTTCCAGGTAGTCAATTGAGGTTTGGTGTCAGGATGCCTTGTGTTTGCCTACAGTGTTTTAATAGTGGCATGCATTTAGTTAGCTATTTGAAGCTGGTGTTGAGACTGGAGTCCTCTCCTGGTCTATCCTGTGTGCTCTGTACCTATAGCTAGTGCTCTGAGCTGTAAGTGTGCTGTCGATTACCTACACTGAGGAGCCTGCCGGCCCCTTGCTACTTGTGCAGTGTAAAGGGGGCTCCCCTTTGATGGGTTCTTGCCTTTCACAGTCTGTTGTTTTATTGCAGGGTTCCGTGTTAGCGTGTCTCCCTCATTGCTACTTTTCTGTGTCTCACTAAATTTGGGTGTGTAGCCTGCCCTCTGTGAGTGAGCAGTGTGCACTGCGGGGGTGCACTCCTCATGGGGTAGTTAGTGTCTTACTAGTCAGTCATGGGGAGCAGACACTGTGCTATGTCTTTAAAGAGAAGTTGTGGACAGTGGGCTATTTGAGACTGTTACTCTGACTTGGATTTGGTGACCTGGGGGAAATCCGGAACTTGCCTTCACTGAAGCATCCTAACTTGTAATCTGACTGTGGAACTGAAAGATTGACTCTCACAGATCTTCTAACTGTAGGAAGGACACAGCGCTTTATAGATTGTGTGGTGTTGTTAGTGGTTGAGCCCCGGGCAGCGTGCACGTTGGACAAGTGTGCTAGAATCCCAGGAGCTTCCACGTGTGACTGAAACCTTGAGTTTTTCTCCAGCCAGCTGTGTGCCGTGGTTGCTGCAGTCCCACAGTCCTCTTGGTTAAATTCCATCAGTCATGTACCTGTGCCTCACCCAGAGCAGACACAAGAACAGCCTGGCTGTGCTGCCTCTACCAAGGCTCTGAGTGGACGGTGCCAGCACATTCCATTCGTAAGAGCAAGTTCTAAAAGGGATATGGTTTTAGAAGAAAATTTTGCTGTCTTCCAATGCCATGGAAAAATACAACTGGTTGATGTGAATTTGATAGTTTTAATTTTCTTGCAGTGGTGAAGTGTTACTGCTTTATTATGAAAATGAACTTGTCCCCTTCAACAGGTACAGAGTAAATCTTCAGAGCCCAGGAAGGCCACAGCATCCAGTTCTGTGGGTGCCACAGAGAGGAATCCTGGAGACCGCTCTGAGCTAGACGGTGACTCAGAAGTAGCCCAGTGCACTGAGAACACAGAGAGTAAAGAAAAGAAAGATGGCGTGTGTGGGTGAGGAGAACTACGCTGGGCGTGTAAGCCAAATGGGATCCCAGAGCCTTGGCTGTGGCCATTTCCAGGGAGTCGGGACAGCACAGCGTCTCTGTAGCTTGGAGAGCACCCACAGCTTGACAGACAGTTGAGGCCCGAGTGCTGGCTGGGGCCAGTGGGTGCTCTGGAGTGGGCTCCTGCCGTGCTTGCTGACTGCCTTTCCGCCCCTCATTCCCTACTAGGCCTCCTCCTTCAAAGAAAATGAAATTGTTTGGATTTAAAGAAGATCCATTTGTCTTCATTCCTGAAGATGACCCTTTGTTCCCGCCTATTGAGTAAGGATCTTGACATTTGAATCCTGCTTTAGAAAGCTCGTTGTAGCAAAGCAAATACATTACCAGTCACATCCAACTGGTGTTTTGTAGTTAGATCCTCCCTCCTTACTGTGCCTGAGAGCTGGGCAGTACTGGGGAAGTACTAGCCTTACCAGCTGGAGGTGTCAGCTGGGACCCCATGTAGGTTCTTCTCACCCAGTTGAGGAGCAGCGGCCAAGGTTCCCAGTCTGCTCTTACTTAGGAAATTGAGGAGAGTAGGTCCGGGTAGCAGTGGAATTACCCTGCATAGGGAACACAGAAAAGCGTGCATTGTAAAAATGGTAGTGTTTGGCCCAGTGTGGGAGTTTGGGCTCCAGCTTGTAAGCGCTGCTCTTAGAACAGCCGCTGGCCTGGCTGTCCTGCAGGCACATCCTGCTTGTGCTTTGAGACGAGAGGCACAGTCTGGAAGTTAGGTTCTCTTGGGTGCTGTGAGGTTCGTAGACAGTCGGCCGTGGGCTGTCCGTGTAAGCAGCTCCACTGTGTTGACAGGAAGTTTTATGCCTTGGACCCTTCATTCCCGAGGATGAATTTGTTGACCCGAACTACAGAAGGGAAGAAGCGGCAGCTTTACATGGTCTCCAAGGAACTGCGGAACGTGCTGCTGAACAACAGTGAGAAGATGAAGGTGGGGCTGGCGGAGCTGAGCAGGGCCTTGCATACCCACGCTGCTTTCACTTGGGAAGAATAGGTTCCACTGCCCACATTTTGTTTTCTCCCGAGATAGTTGTCCTTTAGTTTTCCAGCCTGGTGGCTGTGCCTCCTACAAAGTGAACGATCTGCCTTGTTCAGTCTGCTGGACTATCAAGGCAGTGACATAAAGAGCCTCTGTCTTGATGCATACTGAGATGTGTGCAACTTATTCTTGTGCTTAATTGTTGAACTTTAGGTGTTGTCATGAGCTGTGGACATAGAAGTGGTTGGAACTATGAGTTGATTCTTGTATACCAATTTCAGAAAGATCTTCTTCTCTTTCCATCCCTTTCCAAAACTGCTCTCAGGCAGCCCTTACCCCACAGTGGAAGGGGCTGCAGTAAACAATTGTCCTTAGTTCCTGTTTCTTGTCATTTTAAAATTACAGGTCATTAACACTGGGATAAAAGTCTGGTGTCGAAATAACAGTGGTGAAGAGTTTGACTGTGCGTTCCGTTTGGCACAGGAGGTAATTTGGAAATGGAAAGTCCTAGCCATGGTGCTGAGACAGCCGAGAAAGGCCTTACGTCATCCATCCCGCTGGACTTGAATACTTGAAGGCTTGCTAGAGCTCACCAGGCCACCTGAGCCATCCTTGAGTTTTTCCAGGGCTTTGACCCAGGGGAAGAACTTAAGCCCTGAGTCCTATAGGAAAGCCCTTCAGTAAACGTACCCATGGGATCCCAGTGCCCTTTCTCTACTCTTACAGGGGATATATACATTGTATCCATTTATTAATTCCAGTACCCATGGGATCCCAGTGCCCTTTCTCTACTCTTACAGGGGATATATACGTTGTATCCATTTATTAATTCAAGAATCATCACTGTGTCCATGGAAGATGTGAAGACACTGTTGACCCAGGAGAACCCATTCTTCAGAAAACTCAGCAGTGAGGCCTACAGTCAAGTCAAAGACTTGGGTGAGTACAGGGATTTAGAGGCTGGCTAGTGTTGACTTTATGAGGCCTGTAACAGGCGTTTCTACTTCTAGGGACCCTTTCTCAGTCACATGTACTAGTGTAGGCACTCCTCTGTATGGGTTCCACATCCTCAAATTCAACCAGTCATGGATTGAAAATATTTGAGAGAAAAAAAAGTCATGTCTGCCTGGGGATGTGCTCAGTTGACAGGGGTCTTCCATTAGCAAGCTCAGAGCCCCGTAAACTGAGCCTTCCTGTTGACCCAGCACTCAGGACATGAGTCAGGAAGATCAGATATTCAAGGTCATCCTGGGCTGCACAGCAAGTTCTGAGTAAGAGTTGTGGTAGGACATTCACTCCGGAGGGAATTTGTGACTTACAGATAACATTGCAGAGGCTGTAAGTGGGCGGTGTGCAAACCCTTGCCATTTCATACGAAAGACTTGATCCTTTTTTGAGGGTTCTTTTCCTTGGTCCCTGTGGAACCCGTACTGCTACTACACCTTGCAGGATTATTGCCTGGGGTCCTGGTCATGAGGCCCACGTCTGACTCTTCCACCAATCTTGTAGGCTCTGGAGTTCGGGTTCCCCTGTTTTAGTTCCATGAGACCCGTGGTCGTGGTTGCACTGTCCCCTTACATCTCCATGTTAGGTTACTAGGTCACGGTGGTGACGTCTTCACCATGTCCTTCTTTCCTTTGTTTGCATTCTTGTGACAAGTGTGTGTTGGTGTGTACAGACAGCTCACTCTGCAGCTGCATGGTCCTGGGTTTGTTTGACCTTGTCCTATCCTGTGTGAGCCACAGGCACTCAGAGTTCTGTAAGCTCTTACCTCCTACTCCATCTCCTCAGCAGAATCACGGTTCAAAGGAAAGATTATTTAAAACGAAGCAGGAACTTGATTTTTTTGTAATTCCATGAAGGTTTATTTTCTGTCTTTGGTTGGTGTGTGGACATGCCTGTGCCATGCTCTGCATGGAAAGGTCAGAAGACAACCTGTAGGAACAGCTTTCTTCCTCACGGGGTCTGGGCGCAGACTCCAGTCTTCAGGTTTAGACAGCAAGCTCTTTCTCCAGCTGAGCCATCTTGCTGGCCCTCATTCTTCTTTGAGGTGATGAGAGATAGGACATGGTAACTGAGATTATTTTGGGCTTGGTGTAGGAGTTGGAGCTTTATTATATTTAACCTTGAGTGTTGAGAATTGGCCAGTAGTTAGCTCTCAGTCTCCTGCCCCTGAAAGTTGTCATCCTCTTGAAAACAACACTGAGCTTTGGTTGTGGCCAGGAGTGAAAACCTTGGCGCATGTGTCTGTTTTCTCTTTTCCCACAGCAAAGGGAAGTGTTGTGCTGAAGTACGAACCGGATTCTACGTAAGTGTGTATGCCTCACTATTGGATAAGTAGCCTGACATGGTAGCTCGTGGTATAACCCCAACACTTGAAAGCTAGGGCAGGAGGGTACCAGACTACAGCATTGGGGCCTGGCCTTTGGGGAGTTCCAGGCAGCAAAGCAGCAGAGGTAGGAAGATGCAGCTACTGGGTGGCAGGAGGTCGGGCAGTGGGTACGACTTTTTTTTTTTTCTCTAAGGTTGCATGCCAGTATCACTAATGTAGCTAACAGGATGCTCAATGCTTACATGTAGCCTTCTTTGTTGACAGGAATCCGGATGCCCTCCAGTGCCCCATTGTGCTGTGTGGGTGGCGGGGAAAGGCTTCTATTCGAACTTTTGTGCCTAAGAATGAGCGGCTTCATTATCTCAGGATGATGGGTCTGGAGGTATTGGGAGAAAAGAAAAAAGATGGGGTCATTCTTAACAATGAGAGTTTAGACAGCCCAGAGCAGCCTGAAAATGATGAGGGTGCCGAGCAGACAGCACAAGAGGCCAGCATCTCAGACGGCATCACTGGCTGTGACCCAGCTGCAGCTGAACCATCCCGGTGAAGACACCTCCACATGCTGAACTGGCTGTTCTAGACGAAATCCAGAACATCCTTAGCTGTGGAGTATATTGATAGGGCCTGTACGTGGGTGGGTGGTGGCAGTCTGGGGAGCTTTATTTTCTAGCATTTAGGAGTCGCTTCGGCAGATTGGATCCATGTTTCTGCTACTAAAGGCTAACGCAAAATAGCCTTTGCAGAAGTTCAGGTCTCTTGTTGGGCCAATGTTGGCCTAGTCTTTTTAAAATTATTTATAGTAAAAACTACAACTCTTTGGGAAACAGCTCTTTGCTTTAATAATGTTTGGACTGCACATTGGTGCGCCGTGCGGTGATGCTGACACCTGAGGCCTCAGGTGGCTTCTGTGCCTTTGCATTGAAGGGTGAAGTAAGGATCCCAGAGTGAAGACTAGAGAATCATGGCGGCAGCTTTGGGGACAGTTCTGTGCTCACCCAGCAGGTGCTTTAAGTGGGGTTGCAATTACTTGGGTCATGAGATATGAGCTATTATGATAATAAAGAGCTATTAAGATTAAAAAAAAAAACAACCGTATGACTTTGATTTGCTCTTAGTTGGCTAATTGAGGAGGAAAACCTTGCCTCTGGGGTAGGCCGGAAGCAGGGCTACTGCGGAATTGTCGGCCCCTGTGTCCTGAGCAGCTTCCCCTTCAGTGAGATACTACAGACTGGACTAGGGACTGCCAGGTCCTTGGCCTGGTTCTGGCACAGAACCAACCTCATGCTGGTTGAGCCACTGCCGGTTTCAGTGTTTAAGAATGGCGAGGTAGAGCAGAGCGGAACTGTACTATGTCCTCTCCCCGGCAGGAGCAGCCTTCCCTGCCAGCATCACGTTTAGAAGTGACTGCTAACCCCTTATTGCACACACATGCAGGGCAGACATGGCACCTGCTTATGTCTCTGTCTCCTCGGCCTTCTCGACACTGCCCTGTCCGCAGCGTTTGCTCTCGCGCAGATTGTCCAGGCAGTGTTCTTGGAGTAGCGTTTTCTTTCCTGTAGATGTAATGTACTTGGTCTGTACAGGTGAGCATCAGTTATAGTTTGGGGTCTTGCCTGCTGAACTGCCTCTGAGCCAAACAACACCTCTGGGAGTTCAGCTGCACCTGCTCACAGAAGGTCATCCCAGCTTGTGGCTGTTGACATCCCCTGGGGAGGGTCACAGGCCCATCTGAAGTCCAGCTACACCATACCACATGTTGTGACTCCACCTTGGAGAGGGGCTAGAAAATACAGGCTGAAGACAACTAGGGTGGAGGCTCCATCTAAGTGGCTGTGGGAAAGCCCTCTGCTGGTCAAAGAATTGACACTGTCCTTTAGGGAGAGGGGCACCCATGGCACTGTTAACAGCCCTCCCTCACCTGCTCTATAAGGAAGCCCTGTAAACTCGCTGGTTCCCCAGAATGGGCCTTGGTAGCATCATGGAGTTTTGGTGAAGCTTGTTGGACTCTTAGGAGGGGTAGACTTTGCTTATATTCCTTGCCCCGCAAGAGGAATTTTAGCAACAGTGGGGCTCCTTAGGTTTTATTTTTGAGTATAACCTTGAGAAGACCACTAAGCCGAAACCACTGGAAAAACCTGACTGCTAAATGGCACGGTGACCTCAACCAGTGCCACCCAGGCTACCTCCTACAGGTGTGGGTTAGTGGGATTGTGGGATGTTCAGACAGGCGGTGCAGCTGGGGCTCCTGTCCCTGTTGGTTTTCTGTCTCCTTATGTGGTCTCAGCTTTGCTCATCCAAGTTCCCTGCCTGCTGTGCTTCCCCACTCAGATGTGGTTTTAAGGGGAGGTCTTTCAAGACTGTTTTTGAGTCTTTTCCTATCCCGCCAGCCAGCTCCCAAATGACACAAGGATTATTTATTTGTTACTAATTATGAAAGCTTGGCCTTAGCTTAGGCTTGTGCCACTAGCTCTTTAAACTTTAACTAATCTACGTTTTGTCGTGTGGTTCAGTGACCTCTGATGGGTACTGCAGGTCTGTCTGGACAGACACCTGCTGGTGTCGCCCGTGTGTCTAGATTCAAACTTTCTGCCGTGTAGCGCCTGCACTACAGGACTGGACATGAGCCAGGAACTAGGCCGGGGATTTATAAACACACAGATAGAGACACAGGAACACGGGTCATCCTTGATACAAGAATGCCAACTTTATTGTGCTTCAGGGAAGCTTATATAGGGATCCTTAGCTGATAGCCACCACCCACCTGAAACCACTCCCCTGCCATCAGGAACTCATGAGGGCCTCATGCTCAGAGCAGCTGCAGGCATACGAAAACAAGTTGTTTTGCTCAATTCACTCCAGCTGGCCAAGGGTCTGAGGCAGGCAAAGAAAGTCAAGGGGCCAGGGGTCTGCAGCCCCCAACACTGCCTGGGAGTCCCGCCTGTTCCTCCTGCCTAATGGCTGTTCAGCTTTTTATTACACCAACCCACGGCAATACATTTTCACACAGTGCACAAATATCTCATAATACAATTTGGTTTTGTTCTCTAGTTCAGGCATCCTGCACTTGAGAACCTCCTGCTTCAGCTTCCCAAGTTCTGGCTTATGCGTACCAATGGGTGCCTTCATCGAGAGAGCGTCTTAGAAGAAACTGCTCAAACAAACCCTTCTCCCGAATGCAGGCCAGCTGGCCATCCTGGGTGCCACACAGGTGTGGAGCCGCTCAGGTTCATGCTTTTCCCTTGTGTCTCCGCGTAGTTAAAGTGGTTCCCGCCAATGCTTATGGCGAAGAGTGCTTTCCTCTTAACGTCAGCAAGGTGAGGGGTGTGATTCCCAAAAAGTGAATTACGGAAGTAAAGACATCTTTCTGAAGGGCCTCCTGGCCTTGCACAGAGCAGTTGTGTATTCTGTGTTTCCTGAATGGTCGCTGAGACAGTGGAGCTGCTTCATATGCTAAGTGGAGCATGTGTAAAGGAGCAATTGTCTCTGTGGGGAGAGTCAAAGAAAGACTCTGAACTAAACACTGACTTCTGGGGCTGGAGAGATGGCTCAGGAACTCAGAGCACTTGCTGATCTTGCAAAGGACCTCAGTTCCCAGCACCTGTGTTGGCTAGCTCAAAACTGCCTGTAACTCTAGCTCCAAGTCATGTACCACCTTCTTCTGGCTTCTGCATGTACTTGTTCATACATACACATGCACATAAATAAAAATAAAAGCAAAATCTAGGGAAAACCCCAGAACCTTTGTTTTCTTTGAACTTTGGAAATTATGAAACATAGGGGGTGTGTATAAATAATGTTACCTCTGACAATGTATCAAAGCAGGGGTGTTAAACACATTGTGACAGCAGAAGGCATTGACACATTGTGACAGCAGAAGGTCCTGTGTCAGCGTGTGACCTGAGCAGGAAAGTGAGAAGCTGCCATTTGTACAGATGTGACCATGCGTTGTAAGCGTGTGTCTTGATTTCACAACACTGGAAGAATACAGAAACTGACAATACTGGCTGGACTCAGGAGGGAGCTACACTGAACCATGGAGATTTAAGGTGAAGAGGAGCATAGGAGAAGCAATACGTAGGGGAGTCCAGGGCAGAATGCTCACTGCCTTCCATCAGCCTTGGAATGTCTGCACTGCTGCACACTGGTGGGTGAGGACCCCTCGGCACTCGGAGTAAACTGAGCATTGCCCATCTTGTCAGCCCTCTTGGTGGAAGGCTTTGTCACATGAGGTCTGTGGCTTGTGCTGACTCTGTGGCCATCACCACGCCTTGACGGTGACTTCCCACTTGAGAATCCGTGCCCTTGTGGATTCTCGTGTCTTGTTTGGGGAGATTCCACACATAGTGACTTGTCTGTAGTTTCTGGAATGATGGCAAGTAAGCTGTAGAAGGCTGGCTGCGATCTTCCTGATTATACTGTAGCTCTGTCAGGCCCCCCAGGACTCCCGGGATTCAACATGGCCATTCTCACAGTTTTTCTCTGTTGCTGTGGGAAACGTAGGAATGCATCAGTGAGGACTAGTGAGGGTACTATTGTGACCAGGAACGAGTTTATTTCAGTTGACAGCCCAGGAAACAACAGTCCATCAATGAGCGAAGACAGGATGGGAACTCAAACAGGAGAGGAACCTAGAGGCAGGAGTTGATGTGGAGACCATGGAGGGGTGCTGCTTGCTTGGTGTGGGACCATGGTCTGTGTTCTGTCAATTATATTTTAAATAAATGCTGATTGGCCAGTATCCATGCAGGAAGTATAGGTGGGACAACCAGACAGGAAGTAGAGGCAGGTCCAGGAGAATTCTGGGAAGGAGGAAGCCCATTCCTCTGCAGTCCTTGCCCAGACACAGAAGAAGGAAGATGTGACTGCCTCACTGAAAAAGGTACCAAGCCTTGTGGCTAACATAGATCAGAATAATGGGTTAATATAAGTTATAAGAGTTAATAAGGCTGGGCGGTGGTGGCGCATGCCTTTAATCCCAGCACTCAGGAGACAGAGGCAGGAGGATCTCTGTGAGTTCAAGACCAGGCTGGTCTATTAGAGCTAGTTCCAGGACAGGCTCCAAAGCCACAGAGAAACCCGGTCTCGAAAAACCAAAAAAAAAAAAAAAAAAAAAGAGTTAATAAGAAGCCTGAGCTAATGGGCCAATCAGTTAATAACTAATGTAGACCTCTGTGTGACTTCTTTGGGACTTAACGACTGTCGGAACTGGGCAGGACAGAAAACCTCAGTCAACAAATGGTGCTCAACGTGTGGACGACTGCATCCACATAAAGCCTGACAGAGCTTGGGAAGTTATTCCAGACAAAAAAAAAAAAATAGAGTTGCGGGGAGATGGTGGCGCACGCCTTTAATCCCAGCACTCAGGAGGCAGAGGCAGGCGGATCTCTCTGAGTTCGAGGCCAGCCTGGTCTACAAGAGCTAGTTCCAGGACAGGAACCAAAAGCTACGGAGAAACCTTGTCTTGAAAAAAAAAAAAAAAAAAAAAAAAAATAGAGTTGAGCACAGCTTATTGATAGCAGCATTTTCTCAGGCGGGCTCTGTTTGCTAGAGGCAAATGAGTCTCATTTAAGAGAGGCTTCCTGACTCAGTTTTAGCTGTAAAACCTTGCAGCTCTTTTAAGAGGTCCTGCTACGAAATACTTGAATGGTGTTGATGAAAAGCTGATCACATGCTTTCTGGTGGTGGCAGGGACCTTGAAATGCCACAGAGTTGTGGTAAAAACATGGCTCTGGCCGGTACCTCCGCCATGAGGCTGGAATCTCAGAAAGCTAAGAAATGGGCTGGATCCAGCCATCAAAGTCAAGGCTTTAATCCTACCCATATTGCTTAGCAAATTAAAGACTCATGTGGTCAAAAAAAAAAAGAGAGATATACAGTAAAGAGAGATTCAAAGGCAAAACTTCTAATGTTTTACAGTGATATATATATATATATATATATATATATATATATATAAAGGTTAAAGTCCTTAAAATAAACAAAAGAGTAGTATATAAGTTAAAGAGTCAATAAGAAGCCTGAGCTAATGGGCCAATCAGTTTATAATTAATGTAGACCTTTGTGTGATTTCTTTGGGACTTAACAACTATGGGAACAGGGCAGAACAAGGACTGGGCAGGAGAGAAAACCTCATTCAACACTCGCTGGCTTGCTCAGCCTGCTTTCTTCTCAAACCCAGGACCAGCAGCCCAGGGTTGTCCCCACCCACCATGGGCTGGGCTCCCCACCATCTGTCATAAATAAGAAAGTGCACAGGGTTGCCTATGGCCCCACCTCACAGAGGCATTGTCTCAGTTGAGGTTCCTTTCTTTCAGATGACTCTAGCTTATGCAAAGTTGACATAAAACTAGCAGGACACAGTCCACACATAGAAACATCTAGAAGAAACCTGCTTCCAAGCATCCCCCAGAGGAGTCAGCACAGGCTTGATCTCATCCAGGTAAGCAGCATGGTCTTCCAGGGAGGTTCAGCTAATCTCAACCCAGGTTTTTCTTGGGGTCACAGAGGTGCCTTCTGTCTGGCACTTCTCAAACTCTAGGTTCCCATGGGGGAAGGAGAGAAGCACTGTGAATCCAAGTGGCCAAAAGCCAGCTAAGGGCTAGCCTGTGCCTGGCCTTTCTTCCCTAAGAACAGAGACTCAGGCTCACCACATGGGGAACCAGATCCTGCCACCAAACCTGTGAGCAGAAGGTTTATGGAGCGTTTGGGCTCTCTGGATCCCCTGAGGTGGAAGTAATACTTCAGATCACTGAATTCTGGGTTCGTGTAGTGAAACCCGTAGCTCGCTGACTGTTTTGACACCCCTAAATGGTCGTGTTGCCATCCCAGCAGACAGCACAGCCCCACATGGCTGTCTCCAGCTGGACGCTGATTTGGGCTTGACTGGTGATCACTGCTCCCGTTTTAGCTAGTGAACAACCCCTGAAGAGGAGGAACTAAGGAGGAGGGGGGTAAAAGCATGTGTTGTGTGGAGCCTTTGGTACCTAGCCACTAACTCAGCCAAGTACTGGGTCAAAGCCACAGTCCCAGCCACAGCTGTCTGTCATCACAGCTGCCATTTCTCTGTGGCTCCGAGACGGGATATCTGAGGACACATCTGGGCACCTGGAAAATCTGTGGTGGCTGTTTGCTCATGCCACACGCCAGTTCTGACACTTACCCTTCCCTTTCTCAGAACTTCTCAGAACTAAAGATTCTGGCACCCATTAGCCTATATGAGATGTAGTCAGGTACCAAGAATTGACGTAGGTTTGTGTTCTCTTTGGGTAATTTTTAAACCTTGTATCAGAATGATGGCTTTTTTTTTTTCCAAGTCAAATGATCTGTCAGGGTTTATCCAGATTCTGGTAAAAACGGATATTTCCCAATAACAAGATCTCTGAATACTTGAGCCAGTTCTAAACCGTGGAAGTTCATAGTGCGCTAATCCGCCATCTGACCTGACACAATTCGCTCCCTATCACTGAACGTACCGTGACCGTCTTCGGCTCTGTGTTGCCTACTCTCCCTAATTTTCACACTTGTTTGTGGGAGGGGGACCCCCTAATCTCCTTATGTTTGTTTATGTCTTTGTGTGGGTGCAGGTGCGCTGTGGTTCGTGTGTGGAGAGTCCAAGGGCTTGGGAGGGGCCAGTTCTCTATCGTGTGGGTTCCAAGGATCAAACTCAGGTCGTCAGTCCTGTTGGCAAGTCCTGCGGTGCCTTTGCTGCCCATATGAACTTCATTTAATAATTCATCTGATAAAGCATTTGGTGACTACAAGCCAGGGCCCACAAGGATCAGTGCTGAGATTTGCAGCCAGGGAGGCAGTTGGATGAGAAGCTGGGACAGTGCAGGACGCTCAGATGGGCTGTCACAGTTCAACAGAGCCCTGGACTCAGTTAACCTGAGAGAATCCCCCCTCAGGCACGCCCAGAGGATCATATTCCAGGCAATTCTCGGTCTCGTGAAGCTGACGGTTGAGATCAGCTGTCAGGCGCAAAGCAGGTGAGCTGCAGTAGTTTGGTTTCCTACACCACATCTCAGGAGGAGCGTGAATTCGCTGCTGGTTTCTACAGCACTGGAGGTGAGCTGCAGTGGGTTTCCTACACCGTGTCTTGGGGTTGTGAATTAGCCTGCTGGTTTTACAGTGTTGGAGTGGGGAAGATCTTTTAAAATATGACCCAAGTCCCAGAAACATGAAAGGAAAGATATACACAAGTTCAATTACATAAAAAATCCCACAAGCAAAGCAGCATAAGATAATGACAAATTACAAAGCATGATGAATCAAAGGGCTAATTTTTTTTAATAAATACAGAATGCCTCCAAATCAAACAAGAAAAGGTCACTAAAGAGAGAAATTGGCAAAATAGATAAATACTAGCAGCCAATAAACATGTGAAAAATATGCCCGACCTCATTAGGAAATGCAAATCCAAGCAATTAGTTTTCGCGCCTGACATATTGTATGGGCCAAGTGCATGTTAATTAAACCTGTATGGATGGCAGCTCTATCAATGCTGCCAAATAAAAAGCGCTCAAATCCTTTGATTTAGGAAATGGACTTGGAGGAATTTTGACTGCATTAGCTTGGTAAGAGAGGGGACAAACTCTCCTGGTGAGCCCCTATAGTGTTAATGTGAAGGCAACGACAACACTGGTCATTCAGAACAATTGGGTCAACTGTGGGATGTCCACAGGAACAAAACTCCGCAGGCGCGAGAGTAGGCGGCCGTGTTTGCTGGCGTGTGTCTAGCATGCGTCAGCGTGTGCAAAGGAAGCAGGTGTGAGGAAGGGCACAGAGCCACCAGCCTGGCTCTCACCCCGTGTCACCGCAGGACACATACTGGCGGTAGGGAGAAGACTGCGTGTGTGGGGTGCCGAGTCCAAGAAGAAAGTGTCTCATACACGTTCGCATTCTGTCCCATGTCAGTGTAGTTGAAACGATGCAAACACTTGGAAAGCAAGAGAAATTAATTGATAGTAAGGTGGTGAGAGACTCGGCAGGTAAAATGTTCTGGCCTGAGTTCCATGCCTGGAGCCCGTCTTTTGACCTCCACACTCAGGCATCGGGATCGTGACAGGCCTGGCAGAGAACTTGTCTTATTGAAGAGAAGCCAATGGCCCTGAACCTGACTAGTAGACCATTTAAACATTGGGCCCCAAGGTGCTGGCTTTCTCCCAGGTTCTCACGCAAAAGGCCCTGCTCTGTCTTTCCTGGTCAGGTACTGAGACCTGGCTCCCATCTCTCCTGCACCATCTCAAGTACACTATGCTCCACCAGCATCCAGAGCCTTTGGGGGCTCCCAGAACCCTCAGGCTGGTCCATGGGAGTGAGAAGAGATGGCCTCCTGCTTGACCCTCCTGAGGCCCACACCAGTGTGGTCTGGCTCCATCCTTCCCTAGTTTACAATAGGCTCAGTCATTCATGGTCTCTAATCCACCAAGGTGATGGATAAACTAGCTTCCTGTTGGCCGATACCTGCTGTTACTCGGGAGGGGTCCTGACAAGTTGTCTTAGTTAGGTTTTCTATTGCTATGAAGACACACCATGACCATGGCAACTCTTACAAAGAAAATAATTGGGGTGGCTCACCAACAGTTTCAGAGGTTCAGTCCACTATCATCATGGCAGGGAGCATGGCAGCATGCAGGCAGATGTGGTGTTGGAGCTGAGAGTCCTATGTCTTGCAGGCAACAGGAAGTCAACTGAGACACTGGGCGGTATCCTGAGCATAGGAAACCTTAAAGCCCACCTCCACAGTGACACACTTCCTCCAACAAGGCCACACCCACTCCAACAAAGCCACACCTCCTATTAATGTCCCTCCCTATGAGACTATGGGAGTCAGTTACATTCAGACTCCACACAAGTCCATAAAGGAGTGCAGCAGAACCTAGCCAACACCTACTCAGTCCCTAATTCAATGTGCTCAGGAGAGAAATCATTCCATGCCAGGATGCGGGTCGCTAAGGTGAACAGAAGCAGGCAGCTCTCACTAATCTGAAGCCTGAGGTTAGCAGGGCCACACCCATGTTTTTGGCAAGAGCACAGGGGATAAGTCCTGGGGTGCTGAGGTCATCTTTCAGGAGGGACCCTGTGAGCAGTGGGAGGCTGGACAAGAACACAGGCATCACAAGGGCTAGCCTGCCGGGAGACCCTTGTGGACACGGAGGTGAGGGGTACAGGTGCGTAAGGCTAAGCGGAGACCAAGCGCAGCAGGCGGCTTCCGCCCGTGAACTTCTTGAGAAATGAGGAAGGCCTCGCTGGGGCATGCAGTGTGCTAAGGAGCCTAAGCCAGAGTCAGGTTGGAGGACAACCTGTGGGAGCCGAAGCCCTATGCATCAAGACTGGGCTGCGGTGATCTCACTAACTAAAGCAACCTGTAAACCCTAGAGCAAGACGACCTAGGGAGCGCAGGTGCTGCTCAAAAGAGCACGCGCCTCACCACCCACGTTACCCGAACGCATGGGAAAGGGGTCCCTGGGAAATGTAGTTCAACCCCTCCAAGCTAACCAGCACTAGGCCACCATCCCAGTCCCATCTCAGGACCACGCGAGGACTGTCCGTGTGATATGTGGGCTCTGGTGCCCCCTTGTGGAGAGGTCTGAGACTTGCCTTGGGAAGTCAGGAAGCTTGACTGCACGACACACTCTTAGAGTCTGGAAATGCCACCTGGGACTTCAGGGTCCGTATGCTATGCTATGTCTCTTCAACCTTCTGGTCTGCGTTCTCCAAAACTGCTCTGAGCCTCGTGTCTCCAGGACTGCAGCTCATTAGTCCGAATCTCAGACGTTTCCAGTCCTCCTCTGAAGGTCTGCGGAGAAGTCGCTGCAACTTCCTGTCAACGGCACGCCTCCTACTTGAAAAGAGAGATTACGTAGCTGGAGCCACACATGAGTGACCATGGCCCAGGAACATAGATTCAGATTAACTTCATGTTCCAACATGGTACATATCATGAAGTTTTATTATTATTTTTTAACTTTAAGTGTGTATATGCACGTGTGTCCCAGTGTAGGTTTGTGCCCGAGATATCAGTGCTGGCAAGGACAAAGTGTCAGACCCCCGGATGTGGAGTCGGGCAGTTGTGAGCCTCCTGACACAGGTACTGGTAAGTGTAGAGCGAGGTTTCAGGACTTTTCCACACCTCCTTACCATCCTTCCCCCTCTGTCCTTTCCCGTCCTTTCTCCCTCTGATACACCACGCCTGTGTGCTGGCGTCACGTCGTCTGCTCAGGAAGACTGGGAAGCAGGCTCCTTCTCCATGTGTGCAGATCCCACTCTGGACCTCTCAGTGTCTGGCGCGGCCCACCCCTTGCTGCCACGGTAGAAAGCCATTGTTTCCAACCACCACTGCCTGGGATCCCTGTCTCCCGCTCCTTCTGGTGTTAGGGTGCTCTTTTCACCTTTTCAATATGCTCTTGCTCCCTCGAGTCTGGAATGCCTCCACAGGAGCCTGACTGGGTGTAATGGGGGAGAGGAGAGCGCTCCTATTGGTCCCAACTTAGTGAGAGAGAAGAGAGCGCTCCTATTGGTCCATTTCAGTTCTCCAAATGTGCACTGATTTCCCACACTATGTGACAGGTTCTACTGAGCACTGCACATGGGTCCTGGCTTAGCCCTGGTGGCACTGCTCCCCATGAGCACCCCATCTGCAGGGAGGCGGGACTTCATTGGGACCTGGATTTCACAATGGTCTGTGCTCACAGATCCATTGGCTGATGTTAATGGTGTAACGTGAAGCCTCAATACACACACCACATGCATACACACACACACACACACACACACACACACACACACACACACACACACACACAGCATTCTATTATTCGATAAGTTTCCAGGAGCAAAGGAGGTAAAGGAACACTGTCTTAGCACAGCCGTGATCTTCTTACTTAAAAGGAGTACAAAATGGTAGTTAGGCTCCATGTAAAAATTCCAGGCCCTTAGCACTTGACGGGTCTGTCACCCAGTGTAGTACATCTCCAGACTGCAGCCTTCTGGAGTCAGGATCCCCGTCCATCTCGTGTGCAGCTGGCTGTGCCTCCAGCATCTGGTGCTTGAGGGCACACTCTGTAAGCGCTCATCAGCTGAGCCCGGGCGTCCTGAAATGAGTGGTTTCTGCCCTAGCTGTGCCCAGCTAGTTTCTTTCCCTCCCTGAACGGCTGTACTTCTTGCTCTAATGAGCTGGCTGCTCCTCCAGGGAAACCACCTTAGATGGTTTCTATCTGAGTAGAAGTTAGTCCCCAAATGGTTATCTGGTTCTCCACCTTGACCGTCCCCCAGGATCACGCAAGTGGCTTTGAGAAGACCTGGCCCACTCTGGAGAGCCTGCTGTGAGATTTTCATTTTCCTTGATGAGTAATCATCACCCAGAAGAAACCATTTGAGTTAGAGCAGGTCGCACAGCAGTGCATTTTGTTTCTATGACACGGGATCTCAGGTCCCTCCCAGGGAGCTGCCGCGCACCGCGCCCCCGTGTCTGCGCTCTGTGCTCTGGCACTCAGTTCGCGAGCTTCGGGCAAGGGAGCTGGAGGTTAAATACACAGACACACACAGACAGAGAGACAGCGACACGGGTCATCCTTGAATTCCCCAAGAATGCCCTCTTCATTGTATTCAGGGGCAGCTTATATAGGAATAGCCACACCCCAGCCAAACCCACCAGAAACCACTCTCCTGCCATCAGGAACTCCTGAAGGTCTCGTGCTCAGAGCAGCTGTAGGCGCTCAGATCAGGGGATTACAAGAAATTCAGGATCTGGGGTCTCACTGCTCCCAAGAGGGAGCCATGGTGGGGACCGGTCGCTTGGCCCATCCTCAAAGCACTGGCAGCTTCTAGATCCACTGATTAGCGGGAGCTCCCGTCTGGAGGCCTGAAATCATTTGCTTGACCCAGTTTTATGGCTTTCAGGTCCAGGCAACAGCTGGAGCCAGACTATGAAGCTGGGAAGCGTTGCTTAATTGAGAGCCACAAGGGGTTCCTTTACCAGAGAGATGGAAGAAATCGCGCTGGCCTTTCCATTGTCTGCGGCTTCTCAAGGAGGCTCCCCAGGTCTTTAAAGCAGGCTGCGCCTCCAGAACAGACCCGTTCCCCCTTTACATCTGGCCGTAGAATCTTCTTTCTCACAAGGATCCTATCAGCCAACCGAAGGGCGTCAGTCAGCCTGCCCGTCATTGCCTGCTCGTTTCTGGGTTAAACTGGACTCCTTGGGGCTGTTCCTATAGAGGCAAAGGCTGGACTCACAGGTAAAACTCTGACATGGTTCCCATGACTCCCGACCAGGCACACCCTACCGCACTGTTCGTGGGATATCAGGCAGAACCAGAAGGGATTTCATGCCTGTGCTTACTTTACGAACAGCTGATCTCACAGGCAAGTGATCTCGCGGTCCCTGGGTCCTCCTGCAAAGAGGCATTGGTCGGAGCGGGACTGTAGGACTAAGGCTTGCTGGGCTCCTGAAAGCTTAGAGTGTCCTAGATGAGAGCTAACAAGACAGCCAGACTTTCAGTCCTAGTGAATTCCACCGAACAACCTGCAGCAGGATAGGAGTGGATATTGCCTTTGTGAAACATTCAGGAGACAGGTTTCTGATACCATCACTTGAGTCTGCTGAAGCCATGTCCCAGAACCCATGAAACTGGGAGATGACAGATTACGGGGTCTGGGGTTTATTGTGCAGTAAATTACGCATACTATGAATATTATTAATTGCATTAACATAAAACTGACTTTAATTTCCAGCATCCCGGACTGAAACTGTAAGCTTATTAAGCAGCGATTTCCTATTCGCCCCGGACCTTGGGCTCCACATTCTCATTTCCTGACTGCACGGCACCTTCCGAAGCTCTCCCTCCGCTCTGCCCAAGGCCCTCCTCTTGGCTCCTTCCCAAGCCCTCTCCATTTCCCTGCTCCCCTGGCCCTCATTCCTATTCTTCACCAGCTTTCCTCTATGCTCTTGTTTCTGGGCACACCCTCCTCCCTCTACCTGGCAGCCAGCTCCGTGTCCCGAGGACGTTGTCTCCCCTAAGGGGCATCGTGTAGCAGCATTTAGTTTCTGAGTGCCCCCCCCACTTTGGTGTGGCTCCCCCACACACACTTTGGTGTGATGTTCTCTGGCTTCCCACGTGTTGGAATTGCTTCCTTCTGGTATCTATCCATCCCGTCTCTGCTGCGCATCATGCTGTGGACACTCACGGACATGCTCCTGTTTGCTGCTATTGTCTTTGGCATTTGTATGGTAGTGGTGAACAATGCAGGAGGACACTTGGCCCCCAGAGGAAACAGTCATTAACAGTGTGCGCGGATCCCAGCAAGTACCATCGGCTTCCCACCCACAGCAGCCATGGCTGAGTAAGGGATGAAATGGACAACTCTGTGTTGCACACACTAGACTTCAAAGTAAGACCCTGTTTGGAACGCTCGACTCCTCTTCCTCCAGATGTCTCCTTTCTGCCCTGCCCTGTTACCTGGGGTCCTGGGCTGGGGACGGCCAGGCTCAGAGTTTCCTCCTGTCCCTGATCAGAACTGGCCATAAAAGGGCTTTTCAGGTGTTCCCTTGGGGGCAGTTCTGTGGCCTGTGGGGTGGCTCGTGGGATCTCTGAGTGGAGAGTAGCTCTCAGAAACATGAACCAGAAAGCAGACGCCGTAATTTCCTAGAGAGAGGAGCGTAATTGTTTTGAAATCATTTCTCTTGAGCACTTGGAAACATCCCAGAAGTAAAACAGCATGTTTTAAATTAAATGAGAGCTTACTCTGGAGAGAGTTTCTGCACTGCTGGCCATGCTCAAGAAGGGGGGGGGGTCCTGAGAGCAATGGAATGAACGAGGAAGGTCAAGGTGGGGGGCCGTCGGGAACCTGTGTGCTCGCACGGTCTGCAGTGAGATCCGAGAGTATGGGCACACTTTTACTGTGATGGTTTTGTTTATGGAGTTGCTGCCCAGCTCCAGGAGGGAGGCCAATGAACACTGTTTTCCATAGGAAGCTAATGATGGGGGGCTACCCTGGCTCAGTCTAATGATGCCTAAGAGTGGCCTGGGTACGAAGCAGGAAAGCGAAAGGGACAAAGGCAGGTCCCGGATGTCACCAGCGTTAGTCTTTTTCTGCGGCTGTAATGACTCACCCGGACAACAACAGCTTCAGGGAGGAAGACTTTCCTTTGGTTCACAGCTTTCTGCTCTGGCCTCTCAGTGGGGAAGTCAGGGCGGCAGGAAGGTGAGGTGGTTGATCCTGTGTTTTCAGAAGCACTGAAGGGTGAAGGCTGGCACTCAGCTGGCTTCCTCTGCCCCAGGAGGAGCTAGCGACAGGGAGGTTGGCTTAGAGCTAAAGCCTGGACGGAGGGGCTGCATCATGCATGCCCTGCTGAAAACAGATAACAAGCATATTACAGGAAATGGCTTCAGTGGGAACCCGTTGGCTAAGGGCATTGGCTAAGGGCCTCTGGTCCTAGGATAAAGCCTGGCTGCTCTCAGCCGGCATCTCAGGCCTGTTCCAGGTGATGGGCTAATGACACAAGGCGGGGCTCAGTAAGCCTGTTGTCTCCCAGGCCCTTGGAGGACATGGTCTTTCTGCATCCTGCATCTCATCTAGCCTTTTCCAACAGGAGCCCAGGCCCCTACTCTGCTGACTACTTAGATTTGCTCAGACATCTACAACAATCAATGGTGCAAGTGTTTTATAGTAAATGTGTGTGTGCACGTGTGCATTCGTGCATTTGCTAGGAATTAAACCACTGATCTATGTTCCAGTTCCAAGCTTTTCTTTTTTCCCTCTCCCCTTCCTTCTTTCCTTCTTTCCTTCTTTCCTTCTTTCCTTCTTTCCTTCTTTCCTTCCTTCCTTCCTTCCTTCCTTCCTTCTTTCCTTTCTTCCTTCCTTCCTTTCTTCCTTCCTTCCTTTCTTCCTTCCTTCCTTTCTTCCTTCCTTCCTTCCTTCCTTCCTTCCTTCCTTCCTTCCTTCCTTTCTCCCACTCTCCCTCTTTCCCCCTTCTCTCTCTCCCTCTCTCCCTCCCTCCCTCTGTCTGCCTTCTCTCTCTTCCTCCTTCTCTTTCATATTCTTTCCATCCAAGCTGAGCTTAAACCTGAGCTCTTCTTTCTCACCTCAGATCCCTGAGCAGCTGTGGCTACAATTCTGCATATTGCAAGCCCTGTCTGTTGAGTGTGGATTTGTTTTGTTTGAGACAGGGTCTTCTGTAGCCCAGGCTGGCCCTGGGAGCTCACTACGTAAGCAAAGCTGGCCTCCCATGCGTGCGCTACACACGAGCATCACCACATGCAGCCTGTTGAATAGTTTTTACAATGCGTACTCTGCTAGGAATTTCATTCTTAAGTATGTGTTACAGGTTATTCCATTTTGCCTGTTAGTTCAAGGGATACCTGGCAAGCTCAAAAAGTCAGGTTGTCATTGCTGGAGCCTGAGTCATCACACAAGAACACAGTCCTCATGAGCCAACAGCTTCCGGGGAGCCTGAAAAAGGAAAGGGGTCTTGGAGAGAGTTTCCAGAGAAAAAAACCACACTAATTTTTTTCTTCTGACTCTACGCTTTGGCCTTATTTATTCTGTTGTTATTATGGGTGGGGGGACACCAGAGATTGAACCCACACCTCGCACAAACTAAGCGAGCTCTTGGCCACTGAGCTGTCTATCACTTTTCACTTTTCATTTTGAAGCAAGGTTTCGTTCATTGCCCCAGGCTATCTTTGGCCTCACTCACAGCCCAGGTAAGCCTTGAACTTGAATCCTCCTTCCTCAGTCTCCAGAGCAGCTGGGATTACAGACCTGCCCACTAGACCTGAATTAAGTTCAGAGCGCTGTACAAAAATCCTTGCTTCCCATCCTGGAGTTAAAATTTATAACTTAGTTTTTGCAAAAAAAAAAGTCCTTTAAATAAAGGAAGCCATCACCCAACTGTCATTATATTATTATGAGTTTATTTTTTTCCTTATCATATGAGAAATGCCAGCACATTGCAAAGAGGGTAAGATAAAACCTTACAAGCAAGTCAAAATAGATCTTATTCTATTTTTAATTGACAAATTAAATTGTATATATTTGTAGAGTACCATGTGATGTTAGGACATCAGCATACACCGTGAAGTGCTGAAATGATGATAATTAACCCATCTGTAATTCCAGATTTATTGCTCCTTTAAAGTCTCCGCTGGTTTTGAAACACACAGTGGATTATCATTAACTACCACTGTCACGTCTTGTAACAAATCTTACAATCTATTCCTCCCATCTGACATTTGCTACAAATCATCACCATCTATTTCTCCCGCCTGGCATTTGGTTCCCTCTAACAAGTCTTTTCCTCACAAAGCAATTAGCATAGTTATTTGTTGCCTGTCCCTTCAACTTTTCCTCCTGTGTAACAATGTTACAAGTGCCATTGTCAGCATCCGGAGTCCTAGAATCTGCAAGGACATCAGGTCATCAGCATTTCTGTGCCACTTTCCTTTGATGCTAGGTAGATTTTTCATTAACAACGTGAACCCTAATTCATCCTCGTTTGCTGCAGCCTGCGTGTGCGGATGCTGGACTCAGCACCATTGTCACCACACAGGCCTCAACTCATTGTTCTCGAACCAGGAGCCACACCCCATCCATCCCATCAGGCCAGCTGTGTTCCCGTAATAAGCCAAGCAGGGAGCAAAGGCTGTCTAATAAACCGGACTGGTTCATTACGAGATGAGAGTGTATGAAATTTCTGTATGGAAATAATTGGATTATTGGAAAGAAAAATTGGCTTCTTCTGAGGCAGCATTGTTAATCCAGGCTGCAGAAGACACTCGGGACACTTTACTAACAACAGCAACTGGGCTTAACCTTGACGTTCAAACTCAGCCGGTCGTGGTAATTCCTCCAGCAGCACGGTTTTTTGTTCTTTGTGTTCCGTGACGCCGAGGATCAAAGCCAGGGCCTCCTGAACACTAGGTAAAATAATCTTTCTGCACTGTATCCCTCGCCCTAAGGCATTTTAAAAGAGTGCACCCCAAGAAATTATAACTAAGCCCATGCCAACAAGTTTCTACTTACAAATTTATAACATATAAGAACACTTCTTGGCTCTACTTTGGATTTATTCCCATCTTGCTCAGTGGGATGAGCAAGCTAATTTGAAGAAACTGACAAGCTAAGACAGAATATATATATAAAATATATTTTGCATGGCCTTACCCTTGCTCATTTTATGAGCAGTCTTGATCAGGGACCTTAAAGCCAGTACAGAAAAGCCAATTTTATGCCTGTCTTACTTATGAAAACGACTGCAATGATTTAGCAAGATATGAATAAATGGAGCACCACATTGTATGAGAAAATGATAATATCTGATACGCAGGGATCCAAGGTTTCATATAAGAACACCTAAAATTTGACAATTTTTGGAAAAGAGACTTATCTCCGAAGGGTCTAATAAAATTAGCCGTTCGCTATGAAACTGGAGCCTTCTTACCTGGAAGCACCAGAGGATGTTTCTAATGCCATGTGATGGATTGCGTGCATGCTGACAGTCCCCCAAGGGGCCTTGTGTTGAAGGCTTGACCCCATGCCTAAGGAACTGCTGGGAGATGGCGGGACTGTCACCAACAAGCTGAGCTTCTTTTGTTCTGCTTGGGTGGAAAAGCGATGAGGAGGAGTGCAGCCCCTAGCACTAGCTGCTCTGACTGCGGGTGTGGGACCTGCATCAGAGTTTAGGTGCCTGTGGCCCAGCGCCCAGTAGCTGGTGCTATAGCCAGGGCTGAAGACAATGAAGACTTAGTGATTGGTGTTACAGCTCCCCCTCAGGCTGAAGCTGGTAACTGCATGGCTTTCCAGAGCTCTTCCAACAGCCAGGGCTAGACAGCCTCAGCTCTCCACGATCTGTGGTGTTTACTTGCGTTCTTGACCCTCCGTGAGCGCCACTGTCTGCATTCTGTCCTCCACTGCCTCTCCTCTCTTCAGTTCTCATGCCATCCTTCATGGGCTCAGCTCTCTGCCGTTTCTGCACCAGGACGCTCTTTGGAGCTCATCTTCTACCTCCTCCTGAGGATGCCCTACCCTGGGAATTGATTGCTCTTTAGTAAGAAGCACGGCCCACTCGAACATTGACAAAAGCTCACAGTTCAATACAGAAACCACGTGGAGGAGAATTGTTGGAGCTTAAGCTGCGTGGTGAGGGACAACTGTTTGGAAGAGCGCTCTTGGCCTTGGCACTCAGGAACATTGGCTGTGGTGTGCGGGAGAAGTTCTCCTCCTCAGCCAGGCTGAAGACCACTGTGTTGCTATTCATGGTGCTTGTGAGCGGGGTAACCTGAAGTGGATCTAGGCAGAGTCATCTCAGGGTCATTGAACTAGTTATGGCCAAAGCAGATCCTCCCGTGGCAAAACACAGGGAGGTGGCCAAAAAAATGATTTCCATCACCTAAAACATCTCTTTGGGGAGACACTGGTTTTAAGTGTTTGTTGGGCAGCTAGAGGGTTTTCTTTATTTTATTTTCATTTTACATACTAACAGTTCCCCCTCTCTCCCCTTTTCTCACCCCCTCCATCTCCCCCTTTCCCACCCCACCATCCATTCCTCAGAGATGGTAAGGCCTCCCATGGGGAGTCAACAAACCTTGGCATATCAAGTCAATGCAGAACCAAGCCATTTCTCCTTGTATCAAGACTAAGCAAGGTATCCCACCATAGGGAATGGGCTCCAAAAAAGCCAGTTCATGCACCCAGGATAAGTCCAGGTCCCACTGCCAGCCCTCCCACCCCCCGAAGAGATCAAGCCACACAACTGTCACCCACATTGACAGGGTCTAGTTTGGTCCCATGCAGGTCCCGAGCTGTCAGCCCAGAGTCTGTGAGCTCTCTCTAGCTCAGGTCAGCTGTCTCTGTGGCTTCCTGTCATGAGCTTCATCTCCCTTGCTCAAATGATCCCTTCTTCCTCTCTTCAACTGAACTTCAGGAGCTCAGCCCAGTGCTTGGCTGTGGATCTCTGCATCTGCTTCCATCAGTTACCGGATGTAGGCTCTTTGATGACAGTTAGGGTAGTCACCAATCTGATTACATCCTCTATTGCTAGGAGTCTTAGCTGGGGTCATCCTTGTGGATTCCTGGGAATTTCCCTAGCACCAGGCTTCATGAAGCAGGAAGAAGCAAGACAAAAGCACACAGCACGCAGGAGGGAAAATCATGGGTCTCTTTTTCCAAGAGATGTAAAACACATACACAAAAAGGCTTGTGGACTGGGAACAAAAAAAAGTAGTTATCATGGGCGTTTTGTTACTGATAGTGGTGTAAAGGCTGGGTTAGGTGGGACATCTGTTAGGGGTGTGTGCCAGCATACTAAGAAGGCATTTCTAGTCACGGAACGTTTAAGCATCTGCTTTAAAATTAGCAGGAAGATAAGATGACCCATTTTATGACTGCCACTTTCCCAAACCGATATCATCATCTCTGTGTTGTAAATGCTTATCTGTATATCCACAGATAAGTGCAGCTCTTACTCATGACTGAAACAGAGACATTGCAGAAAAACCTAAACTGGTCAGACTGCAGAGGAGAACCGAGCATGGGTGCTCATCTCCTGCTGATACATCTGCAAGGCAACCCCTGCACACTGACTAAGATGGGGCAGAAAACTCTAAGAGCCAGATGCTCGGGATGCCTGCTGTGAGGTCGTTCCTCCTATACAGGGTGCGACAGCTGCCTCCATAGAATCTGAGTTGCCTCAACAAGGCAATGTAAGCTGGCATGTCGGAGGGAGACCTCACAAGACCCCGCCCCTAATGAAGACCTGCAGCTAGGTAGTGGCTGCTGAGCAGGAGAGTCAGTGTGCCTCAGGAATGAGCCCCCTGATGAGTTACTTGATTCCAAGTGGCCAGTCCTGGAGATGCATACATAAGAAAAACACTAACTGGATTCAGCAAGATGTGTGTGTGTGTGTGTGTGTGTGTGTGTGTGTATGCACTCGAGTAGGTGTGTATTGTATGTGTGTGTCTAAAACGATGGTAAGGAAGAAGAGAGTATGGGTTTGGGATGAAGTGGGGGATACAGGAGGCTTTGGAGGGGAAAGAGGGGGTGAAATTTGATGTAAACACAAAACTCATGTATGCAATTTTTTTTTTTTTGGTTTTTCGAGACAGGGTTTCACTGTAGCTATCAAGCCTTTCCTGAAACTAGCTCTTGTAGACCAGGCTGGTCTCGAACTCACAGAGATCCGCCTGCCTCTGCCTCCCGAGTGCTGGGATTAAAGGTGTGCGCCCCCACCACCTGGCTAATGTATGCAATTCTTTATGAATTTTTAAAGGGGAAATAAATCATCAGCATGTAATTTAAAAGAGAATTAATTTGTATATAATTATCAGGGAAACATTAAAGCATATAAATTATTGGAAAGGAACATGTTTAGTAAGATGGCTATATATAAAGTTAAATATGACATTAATGACAAAACTGATAATATAAAAAATTCCATGTAAATTACCTTATAGTATGTCTAAAAGATATTTTTGAAACCCATACGTACAAAACCTATACACATAAGGACATTTTAATAAAAACAAAAATAGATGTCAAGGTGGGTACAGCATCACACAGGGAGAAATTCCCCTGGTGCATTTTAGAGTTAACGCCGCTCCAGACAGAAGAACTTCTAAGTGACTTGTGCCCTGAGCGTTAATGGAATTGTTTTGACAACCCTAACAGTTTGTATATGCGTGAATTTTTTAAAAGTAAAAGAAATTATTTCTTTCTGATTTGGAAGTCCTTGTTCTTTTGTCTTGCTAAGTGCTTTGGCTAGGCTATAAATGGCTTAAATGCACACCCGACTTTGCTTAGACTCACATGTCGTAAGATTTTTAGAAGAACATACAAATTTGTTGTAATTTTATCTTGAATATATAAAAAACAAGCTATAAATTGTACAGTAGTTTTTATACGAAGTATATATATTTCCATTTTATTCATGTAAAGTTAAATGACAGTAAAAGCAAGCAATACTTGATGCATATGGAAATAGTCTTATTTTGTTTCTAGCCTAAGTTACATAAAATCAGAAATATGAATTCCAAGAGCAAGGGAGACATCGGAACTAGCTGGTATACTCCACTGACTCCTGAAGGCTGTACTGTAGGCCAGCTCCACTGATTTCATGAGTAGGCAGGCATTAGCGTGGACTTATGTTACTTTCTCCTGTCACTTATTAACCCACATTTGCAGAGGATTTCCCCATCAGGCGTGTCCCAGGGTCATAACCACAATCCCACGTTAATTCTGTTCTGTTCTCGCTTTCACACGCTTGTTGGTGAGGAAGGCCATGGCTGGAAAATCCCTGCGTTTCTAGAAAACACGCCCTGTACCGAGGGATTCAGAAAACAAGCATGCTTGAGGAAATGTCCCAGATTTTTGAAGCATTGGTGGGAAATCTGGTACAGCGTCCTTGGCGTCTCCTGGCAACTCTTTATCAACAAACCCCTGCTGATTCTGAGATGCTGGAAGTGTTTCCTCTTGGGGGGTTCAGCTGGAACTTCAAGCACCTGTTTGGTATTCTCCTGGTCCAGTGTAGCTGCTTGGTGACCTCTATGGTGAAGTGTCTTTTAGTTCTATCGATCACATCCTATCATCCACCTGCTTGTTTTCAGAATCTCCATCTTGCTTTGAACTTAGGTCTTAGTGATCTCTCCAGGATGGAGAGAGTTCAGGTGTCCTGGAGCGGGGTTCAAAGCCATCTTTATCTTCTCAGGTGTCAAGACTCTGAGGGAATCAATCTCATGTTCTTCTGCTTGTAACAGAAAACAGCTGTCTTGGGTGCAGGGCTTCTAACAATGGAGTGAGGCTAATATTGAAATATTTTTACAGTTTGCTTCCTTGGCAGGCTCCTTTGAATCATCTTAGGTGGATGTTTCTGTTTGGGGACTTGGAGGATTTTTTTTTAAAGATATTTATTTATTTATTTATTTATTTATTTATTAATTATGTATACAATGTTTTGTCTGTGTGTATGCCTGCAGGCCAGAAGACGGCACCAGACCTCATTTCAGATGGTTGCGAGCCACCGTGTGGTTGCTGGGAATTGAACTCAGGACCTTTGGAAGAGCAGGCAATGCTCTTAACCACTGAGCCAACTCTCCAGCCCCTTGGAGGATGTTTTTTACAATCAGAACATCCAAGTTCTATGTTTCTCATGTTTGAAAATGGGTTTTCATTGTGTTTTGTTATTTTTCATTTTCACTGATATTGTTAGGTTTTTTTGGGGGGGGGGCATAGTTCTGCTTAGTAATCTTCCTGAGTAAGCACACACAGTGTCCCCTGTCAATGTCACCCCAGCAGTGTACTTCCCGGGCCTCCTCCTCGGTTTTTAAACACCTACAGCCTCACCAGAAGACCATAGTGGATTTGATACATCTGTTGGCTATACTTTCGCAGCAGGTTGCATTCATAAATGCCAGTAGGTATTAATCTCCGCCTTCTTTTATATCAAGTACATATGCCATTTCTTGACAAGGGGCCTGCTTGCATTCTTTGCTTTCAGCTGGAGACATGCACTTTTTTTTTCTTTTATGGCTATGCAGCCCTCAGAACAGTCATATGAACCAGAGAGCAAGCTGGAAAGGTTTAGATAAAGTGCTCGGGCCGTCGGATCCTTCTGTGCTTACACCGTGGAAGTCTCCTACTTTCGCTTTATTTACAGAAAGACATTGGCACTGATTCCACTCCATCACTAACATCCATACCAGAAACAACTTGGTCAAGCTTTGGGCAATTCTGAGTCAACCGAAGGTAAGTATCAAAGAAAAGCTGCCTGTGAGTGAACAGCTACATTGTCTCAGCAGGGAACGGACTTCTTGCACATGGAGAGCAGAGGACTGAGAGCTGTCATTGTGTGTCATCTTTGAGAGGGACATCTGATTATCAGCCACAGAAGGTTGTCTCTCTTTAAGGTGAGTGGCATTTGTACTAGACAAGCATGGAGCAGAGGTGACAAGAGGTGAGATAATCAAGGGGACTCCTCCTGCCTTAAGTCTGCCCTTTTATTTTTGCCGAGGGAGCGCTTCTTTTCCCCGCGGATCTTTAGCTGCGGATGAACTGTTGCAGCCGCCTTGTTCACCAGAACCATGGCCACGCTGGGCTCTCTGTCAGTGGTAGACCCGTCTTTTATCTTCTGCTTCAATGGCTGCAGCACATTCTGCTACTTTCCAGACACGATGTCTACTTTACCATCATCTTGTAGATCCACCTAGGACATCTTTGCATTCTTTGCCACCTTTTCTCCCATCTTTTGATGATGTTTATATAAACTTCTTCAAAATTAAGTTCATCAAAAAAATGTATCAGAAACCACTTAGATTGGATAATATTACCAGAGTACAGCGGGAGGCTTCGTGAAACCTGCAGCCATCCAGCAGATTACGTCAGTGTGCGTCGCTGTTTTAGGGTTTCCTCCAGCAGGTTACGTCAGTGTGTGTCACTGTTTTAGGGTTCCCTCCAGCAGGTTACGTCAGTGTGTGTCACTGTCTTAGGGTTCCCTCCAGCAGGTTACGTCAGTGTGCGTCGCTGTTTTAGGATTCCCTCCAGCAGATTACGTCAGTGTGCGTCGCTGTCTTAGGGTTTCCTCCAGCAGGTTACGTCAGTGTGTGTCACTGTCTTAGGGTTCCCTCCAGCAGGTTACGTCAGTGTGTGTCACTGTCTTAGGGTTCCCTCCAACAGATTACGTCAGTGTGCGTCACCGTCTTAGTTAGGGGTTCATCGCTGTGAAGAGACACCGTGACCACGACAACTCTTATCACGGAAAACATTTAACTGGGGCTGGCTCACAGTGCAGAGGTTTAGTCCATTGTTATTTCTGCAGAAAGCATGGTGGTATGCAGGCAGACATGGTGCTGGAGAAGGAGCCAAGGGTTCCACATCTGGAGCCACAGACAGCGGGAAGAAAGAGTAAGGCACCGGGCATGGCTTGAGCTTCTGAAACTCAACCCCCCCTCCCCCCCAGTGACACACTTCCTCCAATAAGGCTACAACTACTTCAACAAAGCCACAAATCCTAATCTTTTTGAAAAACGTCACTCCCTCTGAGCCTATGGGACCATTTTCTTTCAAAGTATCACAATTGCCTAATATTCTTTGGTACTTGTAGAGTTTTCAAACAGAAATCAGTGCTGAGAAGACTTTCAGAATGACTGCTAGTCCAAGTTAAACAGGCACACACATCTTCATCGACACCTATACTGATCGCTGGATCAGGACTACTGAAAATATTAAAAAGTTAATTCGGTGTTTTGGTCTGCAAACACTTGAAACATTCCATGAATTGGGCCAGTGGTCGACACTTCAATGTTCTGCTTCAGCACTGCCTGCTGTCCTGCATGGCTGGGAAGTTGGTCAAGTGCTGGGGGATCACCTTCCATTTCCTCTACCACGTCCTCCGCCATCCCTTATAACTAGCCTCTCTTGTCTCCGTCTTCATGTTCTACCGTACCCACGCCTGCGTTTGTCTGTATACACATACATTGCTGGCTAGATTCCGCAAATGAGAAGGAGCAAGTGGGATCTTCTGAGGCTGTTTTTGTAAATGTGAGGAATTGGAAAACTCTGAGCTCCTTCGGAGGGTCTTGATTACTCCTCTCCACCGTGGGGAGTGCCTGTGTTCTCTGCCACTGCTGAACTCGGTCCGCACTGAGCCTTAATGTAGCTGAGAAAACTTCCACAAAACAGACTGTGCCTGTTCACTGTCCTCCTCAGAGCAGGAAAGACACTAACCTCCCCAGCGTCCAGAGTCTACACGCTCTGTCGAAACTCTGCTGGAGGAACATGTTGACAGCAAAGAGCTTTCACTCCACACAGCCAGACGGCTTCGTGTTTGCCCTCGGGTCTTGGCTATAACGTTCTGAGCCTTTATGGAGACGGGTGTCTGCAGCCTAGGCTGGTCTTGCCCTCGAGCTCCTCTGTGTCCTCACTCACACAGCTGCTTCTGTGGTCTGAGAACTGGTATTCCCGATGCATGCCACCATGCTCTCCCCCCCATGCTGACTCTTTAACAAGTTTTGAGGTGACTGAAATTCTCGTCACACGAGCATTAGCTTGTTTGACATCAGGGCTTTACCGTAGTGATGCTATTGCCCCGGCCATATTTATTCATATGCTCATCTTGGGTTTCACGTTGACTTATAGGCTAAGAGGAAGCTATTTAACGATCAATTATTAAACAACCTTGCTCATGTTCAAATATTGGGTCTTTGGGCAAACAGTTTTACATCCACAAAGGAAGAGCCTGGGAGAAAATGCTACAGTAGTGAGCAAACTGCATGGGCTCAGGCTGCAGTGGGAGTGGCCTTGGGGACTGTCTACTTCTTCTTCGGTTGCTGTGATAGAACTCTCCGATGATCAGCCCAGGAAGGAAGGTTTATGTGCTCATAGCTTTCTATCATACAGTAGGAGTTCAGGGCAGTCGGTCTCATCGCACACACAGTCAACAGGCCAAGGGAGATGAGGGTCAGCGCTCAGCTCCTCTTTTCTACAGCATGTGTCCAGATCTCAGTCCGGGGAGCAGTGCCACCTACAGTGGGCAAGTCTTCTGAACTCAGCCCGGTGAAGATAATCCCCTTCAGGCATGCCCGTCTTCCCAGCGCTTCTAGAGCTCAAGTCGGCAGCTGAAATGAATCACCCCAGGAACGCGCCTTGCAAGTGGACATTTTAGACTCCCTAAATGGCACCGCCTCTTCTTTCTCTGGCATAGGATGCTGACGATGCCTCCTGACGCCTGTCTCTCAAAGGACTCGAAGTGACGTGAAGGAGTGGTGTGGCCCTGCTTAGCAGAGGCTCGTTTGTGCTAAAGTAGGATGGAGGGGGAGGCTGACAGACGCCCAGCTGCTGTCTCTGTTTCAGCAACACGTATTACTCCTTTGCCTGTTCCTTTACTTTTGTGAGTATCTATTCACCCCAAAACTTAGCAATGTAAGGCAAAATAATGATCTTAAAAAAAAAAAAAACCTCACTCATTATTTCTCAGTCTCCATCCCCTACTCCTGTGGGTATCCGCTGGGCTCAGCTGGATGGTTATGGCTTGGGGTCTCTTGCAGCCCTTGCCGCCCAATGGCGAGGGTGGTGGCCTCTCTCACACGCCTCCTTGGCGATGCTAGTGCCAGCCAGAAGCTTGTCTGGGGATTTGGATAGGGCCCAATCGCTGCGGTCCATGGGTCTCTGAAGCATGGCGGCTGAGTGAGAACAAGACTTACGAGCTTCCTTCTCAAGGTCTGCTGTGATCCAGGGGCACACCACAAGCTCAGAGGGAAGGAGACATCTCCCTGGGTCTGGATATGGGAGCGAAGATGGAAATAATTCTGTTTCTATTAGCTGAGCAACTTCTGGCCTCGTACGGTGCCTGGACTGAGGAAGACAAGCAGAAGAGCAGTCGGTGATGCCCTGTCTTTTTGGAGACCTGAAGGCTTCATCAATTCAATGCAGCACGAATTCTAATTGGTCTTAATAATGCAGTGGTATCACATATCAGTGGTGTCACATATCACGGGGGTGAAAGTGTAAAGGTCAAAGAAGCAGAGCAGCCAGCCCCTAGTTCTCCCCTCTATGGAATCCTTAGACGAAATGGGGAATCCTGTCTCTACAAGGCCTCAGAACTCATAATACGATCCACTCATCCATTCCTTCACCCATTCAGCGAGTTTGCCGTAGATACATATTGTGCTAGATAATTTTTTGTGTCAGCATGGACAGGATTCTGCTTGGGCTATCTGGGAAGAAGAAATCTTAATTGAGAAAATGCCTCCACAGGACTGGTTTGCAGAAAAGTCGGTGGGGGCATTTTCTTGATTGGTGATTGGTGCTGGAGCAGCCAGCTCACCCTGGCAGTGCCACCCCTGATGGCGGTCCTCGGAGCTATAAGAAAGCAGGCTGAGCAGCAAACCAGTGAGCAGACTCCCCTGTTGGCTTCTGCTTCAGTTCCTGGCCCTGCATTCCTGCCCTGCTGGAGTTCCTGCCCCCCGACATCCTCCAGTGATGAACTGCTATGCCGATTGGCAAGCGGCATGAACCCTTTCTTCCCCGAGCGGGTTTTGGTCATGGTATTTTATCACAGGAATAGAAATCACAACTAAAACACAGGTGCAGTCCTTATGGGCGCATGATTTAATACAAAGCTGGGCCGCCTGGCTCTCATCTGCTCGAGTGTGGAGAAGAAAGACATGCTGGCTGCCAGCAAGCGTAAAACTGCGCCACACAGGTGAGGCTAGCAGCAGAGCCTCCAGCAGGCTGGCCTTGGGGGGTTGGTTGGAAGGCTTTGTTGAGGTTCTGCCTGGAGGAGATTTGCTGCAATCTGCCTGCCTCCTTTGAAGCTGGTTGCTAGTGATTTCTTTCCAGCTGTCTTTCTTTTGCTCCCAAAGGAGGGCACAGGCTTCCAGACTGTAGTTACAGATGAGGACGCTAGAGCAATCAAGGTGGAGCTGGTTTTAGGGCATGAGGCAGACTGGAAAGAACTGTTTGTCCTTCAGGCACTTGCTCTTGTAGGCCCTGGCTCCCAGAGTGACGCTTTCTCCTCATGGAGCAGCTCCAGGGACGATGCAGACTGGCCTTTATCTCACAGTTCAGGAGAACCACGGGCTCTTGTCTCCCAGAGAGAAGGAGAGGGCGCCTGCAGCCAGTGTGGAGGAAGGACCTCAGAAATGTCCACAGTGAAGAGGGCAGATGGCAGAGCTGGGGAATCGGGCATGGAGATGATTTCATGTCAGGATGAGGCTGGGGAATCAGGTACACAGAATATCAACCCTTCCATGAAATGTTTACCTCTGCTTGTCTGTGGATGTGTGAATGGTACTGTGAGCATCCCCACTGGTATCTACCTGTCTGCAGTGTGTTGATCCAGCAAAGGCCACTCAATGTGCTAATGGAAGCTAACTAGGGCTAATACTCTATAATGTTTGGACTCTTTACATGACTGAACCGGGAGAAATAGAGTCTTTTCACTGTGGTGGAGAAAGGTGCTGTTTGGTGATTGTGTTCAGTCAGGTGCAGAATCCGCATCCCAGCATAGAGGGCTCTGTGACCTTGACCTCCTTTCTGTCCTGTCCCTCACAGTCCTGGACAGCTTACAGTTGACAGATGGGCACTGTCCCTTCAGGACCCAGTGCCTTTACAACTCCTGATCTTCGAGAGAAACAGAAAACTTCACCTTTCTCCCAGTGAGGCATGTGGGCATGTACCCGTACCTGTGTGAGGAACACACTCACATGTGTGTGCAAGAATGCACATTCACATTACTCTTACAGGCACATACACACATCATGCATGCTTGCACCCTCACAGAGTGCACACACAGATGTGTACACAGATAGAGTCATCCTCCGCATTTCCCCCCAAAGTCATCCCTACAAAAGTCCCCTGCCCAACTTCTCTGGAAGGAATGTGGTTCCCAGGTCACACCACCGGCTCAGTATTGGCTCACAGTCATATGTGGTATGGGAGGGCCTTTTCAGGAGGCTGTGTTATTTCTATACCTGGCAGTCGGCACAGCCGTGTCCACAGTGTGGGGTTAATGGTTGAAGCCATGACGGAAACATGTAAGTGAAAGACTGGCTGCACAAAGCCCCTCGGAGAAGTTGGCCATGGTGACGGGACCCATGTCTTTGAGTCCCTGGTCCTTGCCGTCCAATCCACCATGGCTATGCTTTACTTCCTTTACATCATAAGACAGGAAGAGAAGCGATGGAGACTCCATCCTGAGATACTTCCAGATAAAGAACCTCTCCAGAGACAGAGTCCAGAGTCTTTGAGTTCAGCTGCTTAAGCCTCATGTCCGGCAAACTCATCTGCAAAATGAAGTTATGATAGAACCTTCTGAACATCCTCCATGAATGTTGGTTATCATCATCGTCGTCACCATCATCATTGTCGTCGTCATCATCATCATCATCATCTTTATTATGTCATCATCGTCATCAGTAGCAGCATCAGTATCTTGATCATCATAACATCATCTATTACGTCATCTTTATTATTATCGTATTGTATCACCATCATCATCATTACGGTAAACAGCAACAGCAGCGCTCATATTGAGTAAGGAATCCTCGGTGCCTGTGCTTACCAGTGCTGTAAGGCAGAGTGAGGCTAATCTTGAAACTCGCCAATGCATGGACAACCTGTGTCCCCCATTGTACTGTTTATTCACCTCTGATCCCCACCCCACCGCTGAGTCACGAACCTGTCCCTCTCTGGGCCTGTCTTGTCACTGTGAGACCTTCCTGCTGCCAGGCCCATTCTGCTCCCTTTCCTGAAGTCCTCCTGCCTTCTACGCTGTTCATTGAATCAGGATTACCACCAGCTCACAGTCTTGCTGGTAGAGATGTGGTTTCTGGGCACTGAAGATGAGTCCTGGTTTCCCTCATCCGGGATGGCAGGAAGTTAGAGGGGCTCACACTGAAGGCCAGGCATTGTGCCGGGCATGAGGGCTCTGGCTTGGCTCAAGCTTCATCTTCTCACCCAGGGCCCAGCACGGGGCTCTGAATAAAGTACCTGGCTCAGGGACATTTGTGCAGTAAATTAGTGCCTTAGTCTTTCTCCTTGCGAGATAAGACCTACTATTTAGGGAATGTGTTTATTTTTCTGGGCAGAAAATACAGAGAAGTTCGGAGTTGGAAGGGCACCGGGGCCCAGGTGCTGGTGACAGGCTGCATGGCAAGGCTGATTGAGTTTCTGCACGGGAGCTGCCAGCAGAGAGGGCAGCATGTAAGGTCCAAGCCTGTGGTAGCTTGGGACAACAGGTGCCAGAGCAAGGCCATCATGTCAGATAAAGGAGGTGGCTGTCAGGCTGGCTTTCATTAGACCAAGCTGCAGCATGTCGGTTCTTAAGAGTGTCAGTTCCAGAGCTGGAGAAGGATCCAGAATTCTCGGTGTGCAACTGAACAATGTTGCCGGGGACCAATATGAAAGTCAGGATGGGTTCATGAGTATTTAAAAAACAGCTTTTTTATGTCTTCATTGATTTCACAAGGGAGAGGCAGATGTCTGACAAGTGGAGAGAAGGGGACATATTGTGGAGGGAGAGGAGGAACTGAAAGAATAAACAAAGGGTCAGGTAAGAGCCTGGTGGAGGAGGGCCTGCCAGGCCAGTGGGTGGTGCCCAGCTGGGATTCGGGGAATCCTCTGAAGAGGTGACCCTGATGGTAAGGAGGATGGGCCCTCTGCAAGACCAGACAGAGTGCACCCAGGCGGAGCATACCCAGATGGAGTACACCCAGGCAAAGCACACGCAGGCGGAGCACACCCAGGTGGAGCACACCCAGGCAGAGCACACTCATGTGGAGCACACCCATGTGGAGCACTCCTAGACAGAGCACGCCCAGGCAGAGCACACCCAGGGAAGCACACCTATACAGAAACACACTCAGGAGGAGCACACCCAGGCGGAGCACATTCAGGTGGAGCACTCTCAAGTCCACTCAGGCAGAGGACAGCCATGCAAATTGTCAATGCGGCACACTAGTGACTCACCAGGAAGAGAGCTGCCTAGAATTAAGGAGGTAGTGGGACTCAAAGCTGGGTGAAAGTCAGGCTAGGGCCGTGGGTAGCATTGTCTTCTGAGGGGCCTGCAGGAGAGTGGGCCACGAGTTACCAGTGCTGTAACCATGCTAAGCCTGTGCCCAGGCTGACCTCGGTAACCTAGCCCATGATGTGAGAAGGAGAAGCTTAGGTAAGCTATAAGACCCATTGCCCCACTACTCTGCAACTGTTCCCACTCCACTGTTCTTGTGTCCCTGTCAGACCTGCCTTGGGCCTGAGATGGAGTCTTCCTGTCCTACTGTCCTATTGTGTCCCACCCAGAAGATGGTCTGCCACGCTGTCCCATGGGAGGAGAGAAGCATCCATAAGACAGTTTGTTGCTGAGCTGTGTTCTCACGTCTCCCAGTCTGGTCTGGGACTTGCTGTACAGAGGATGAGCTGAGCTTTTCATCATCCTGCTCCTACCTCTCAGGCCTGGTATAGCTGTGCACACCCGAGCCCAGTTTATCCAGTGCTGGAGACTGAACTGGCCGCTCCCCGCATGTCAATTGAGCTACGATGGCTGCAAGGAACAGTATTCAACATCACGGCAGTTGCCAGAGCGGAAAAGGTTATGAGACATTTGAGAACAGGGAGAGGGTCGTTGGTGGGTGGTTTTGTGAAGCCTCATAAATGAGGGAAGGAGAGAGTGGGGACACAGAAGGGAATTGCCTTCGTCCCCTGGGGCGCCCTAGGTCTGAGCACACCATGGAACACGGTGACCTGAAGAGCACACCTACCTGTGTGTCATCACCAACAGTCCGCAGCAGCATGAGAGAAGCCCAGTGCTAACTCTGGGGAGCAGGGGGGTTGGCACAGCGAAGCAGAGCAGGAACTCCTTAGGGTTCTGTGTCTGGGGGCACAGTGTGGAGCCTAGCTGTTGGCTGGAGGTGAAGGTGTGTTATGCCCAGATCGCGGAGTCCCCCCAAAACCAACAAGGAGACTGAGTCCCGTATAGAAAAGCAAAGAACCTTTAAGTCCAAACTCGGACTCTTTGTATGTTCAACGCATCGGCACAATCAGAGACTCTTGGGCTCATTTGGGGGTGGGGATTTTATAATAGCAGAGTTTGGGATGAGGAATTTTTAAGGTTCAGGATCCCTGACTGATTGACATTTGTCTAACAGTGTCCTGGTGAGGTGTGTGCTGGGCTAAGGGACACCAGGTGAATCCTATGTAGATGGTTGGAACCATACAATGGTTAGGTATTTCCTTTGAAACATTAGGTACCCTTGCATGATCTGCTCCTGGGTGGTGCCTGGGTGGTCTCTGTTGAGCCTGTAATGGCTGGGCCCTAAAGGTGCATGCTGGGAAAGAAGGACGTAAAGAGGGGTAGGTGTGGAGGCTATTGACGTTGCTGAGTCCTAGTTTGGGTCATGGGTGGCTCATGACTGACAGGACATTGTTCTACCTTTTAGAGTTTCAACAAGGGCTGGTAAGGGGGTGATAAAGTCCCTGAGGACAGGAAGGCACAGGGTGTCATGGGCTCTTAGGGGAAGTGATTCAGCATTCAGGAAGCAGAGCCATCACAGAGCTCAGGGCTCCGAACGACCTAGACTTCAGTGGTGGCAACGGGAAAGCCATATGATGGTGACAGTAAACCAGACCTTCCTTGCTGGTGGCACCGAGCAATGTGCCAACAGTGTGCAAAGCCATTTTATAACTGTCCAGACAGCTATATACAAGTGTATCATTTCACCCAACCACTCCATGGCTCAGGAGAAATGAAAATTATGCCCACTCAAAACTGTCCACGAATGTTTGCAGGGGCATTATTCACCATCAGCAAAAACTGGGGGCACTCCAGATGTCTGTCAACTGAGGAAGGGCGGATTAACCAAAGCAGAATGTCCTCACAGGGAACATCACTTGGCCATGGGAAGGAACGATGCACTCATACATGCTCCAGCAAAGGTGAACCGGGATTGTGACACTCCCTGGAAAAACCACGCATGAGGGGCGGATGTGTGATTCATTAGCAGGGAATGAATCCCCAGAGGGGGCTCTCTGTGGGAATGAAAGCAGATTCTAGAATACCGGAGGGGGGGTTGTTAATGGACTGGGGGACATGAGGGAGTTGGCGGGAGACACAGGGTTCCCTTGTGGAGGAAGTGAGGTGCTATTAAAACTGTTTGTGGCTGCACATTATCTGAACGTATTAAAAAAAAAACCCACAGAATTATACACTTCCAAAGGGCAGAGCGTGTGCTTGAGAGGTAAGAGCTCAGGCTGTTTAGGAAAGGCTATTTCAAAAGCACAAGCCTGGGGATGGGAGACGGAAAAGGGAGGCTGAAGCTGCTGGGTTGTTGCTGCAGGCTTGTGGATGCAGAAACCCACACTGTTCTGCTCCAGAAGGGGCACAGCAGGAGGACTGGCCTGAGGGCACAGTCCAGGACTGGCGATGGGGAGGGGCATCTGTGCATCATTTGAAAGTGGATCAGAAGTAGATTCCTTCCTGCCCAGTGACTTCTGAGGTCGGGGAGATGTGGTCTGGCTCGCTCTGGGTATCTGGGAGGGTTCGTGCTTTGAAAGCAGCAGCAGATTAGAGAGCCAAAAGCAACAGCTCAGTCCAGCATGTCTGCCTTGGGACGGCAGCTCCGTCTATTGCTTATAGCTCAGCAGCACATCAGAGGTCACCAGCAGTGTAAATCTCTCTAGAAACATTTGTGCTCAGAAAGCAACAACAGCAAGACTTACTGTAAAGCCAGCATGCCTGTCAAACCTTTGGAAAATGCTGAATGCTGAGGAAACAGTCCTGCCGAGGCCACAAAGCCTCCTCCCTCAGGAGACACCTACAGTAGAAGAAAGTGTTAATGGAAGAAGGACACTCGAGGGGCAGGCGGGGACACCCCTACCCCACGTTTCCTACTTTGCAAGTGTTCCGTAGTGGTGAGGTGCTGTCTGTCACGTGACAATCTTTCCTCCAGGCAAAAGCTGCTTCAGATCTGAGCCACTCTCTTCCCACCCTTTTTATGTGGAGGCCTAAATCAATAGGTGCATCCACACCCCTTGGTGCCCAGAGAGACTGGAAAACAGCAAAGCCAGTTAAGAGACAGACTCCTTTGAGGTTGGGCAGGTGATATTTGCCCAGGCCTTGCCGCGGGCCATCTTCCATATCTATTCCCAATGTGATACTTTACGATACAGACAGAGGAGAAGTGTAATTCTGTAAATTAGGCAAGGTAGGGAGGTTTCGGGACATTTAGGATTGCTGACCAACAGATTCCTGGCAAAGCACGCCACAAGCATAAACTGGTGAAACAGAACACTCTGGTGATGAGTCTGTCTGAACCATGCCCTCTTGCTGCCTCTGCTGGGCGCTTCTGCCTTCCCAGGGCATCTCTCCTTTTTTATTAATATGTCTGCAAATGATCAGCACAACCCAGGATGGAGACCCAAGAGAGGAAGCCACAGATACATAGGAATGAGGATATCAGATACACAAATGGTAGACCTGAGCAAAAAGAAACACAAGGCTTTTTATCATGGAGATGGTTTTGGGGGGCTGGGGTAGGGAGCATGGGAATGAGGGTGCAAAATGAAGAACATTGTCAGGACATGGCCCCGCTGGCACAGCAGCAAGCATGGGAAGGAGCACTCCCGGAGCACGGGAGCACCAAGGTTGGGTGCAGGCAGGCTTACGTGCCTGAGAAATGGGCCTTTGTTCCCTGAGGCAGCTGAGAGCCTTGGATCCCTCTTGGGTCTCAGGCATTGAGGGCAGAGAGAAGACACTGAGCCTTGACAGCTCAGGGAGAATGAGGGAAGCATTGGATTCCTGGTGATGTCCTATTGGACTAGAGAGAACCGGTGTCCTTGGGACCCCAATCTGTCGGAGGCTGGATGGGTGGTGCGCCCATTGGCTTGGCGTGGGTAAGAGAAGAGCATGTACCTGTTGGAGCTGTGACCTCCTGCAGGGAGTGGAGGGAGGGGAAAGGCTCAAGGCTTGGTGGTTACAGCACTGAGCACCAGGAGTGAGGCTCAGGGGTGTGGCTCCTGAGAACCTTGGTTTCTTTTGCTCTTCGCCTCACGCTCAGGGGCGGCCAAATTGGGCCAGCAGACAGAGCCTTTCCATCGGCAGAGACCATGCTGGGAAGCCCTGCTCTAGGTGCGATTGGGGCCCCCATAGGGAAACAAAACCAGGGGTATGAAACAGGGCTCGGCTTTCAGTCAGCATTCTTCTCACTGAGGCCACTGTGCTCTAGGATAAACGGTGCCCACTGACTCACAGGTACCAAACCTCAGGACAAATGTACCCAGCACAATGGCAGGCACTCCACACCATGGCAGGCAGGGCTCCGTTGTTGGTATATGCCCGAAAAGACAGTGTATACAGCTCATCTTGACCACTTTGGAGATGGATACCAGCCCTTGGAGTACGTTGATACCCCTCCCCAACCCGCCCACATAGCAGGATAGACACCTGGCAGAGGAGGGAGGATGCCATCCCTGCTGAGCAGTAACAGGCTTTGGGTGGTCCCCAAAGTCACGTGCATCTGTCCTCTGTCCTTTAGGAAGCTCACTGATTCTGTAAAGCAGGGCTGTGTGGCTTACTGGTGCACTTGCCTTCAGGGCTGGCCTCCGAATGGCTGACATAAATTCACACAGGATAGAGTCCCAGGAGGACCCAGGCAGCTTCTCACTCTTGCGGATGGGAGCAGGTGTTCACTGCCCCAGCCTGTTCTTCCTTCCGGGCAGAGCAGGAGGCTCTAAGCTGTGCCTGGCAGGGGATTTCAGGACAGGTCCCTCCCCTGTGATGGTACTTGTCAGAGGGTAGCACGAGGACATGTGTCCAGTATGTTTGCTGAGGGCTGGGGGTACCTTTCCGTCTGTACAGTCACCCCAGCTTCCGTGGCATGTGTCACAGACGGTGGCTCACACAGCAGACATATATCCTTCCCAGTCCTGGGATCTGGGACTCAGAGTTGGAGGATTACCATCCGCCGAATGAGTGTAGAAGGCCCACCCTGAGTGTGGGCAAATGGTCTAATCTTCCTAGTATTCTGGACGGAGCAAAAAGGCAGAAAAAATGGGAAGGCGCTGTCTCTCTTTTAGATCTTGGACATCCTCATGTCCTGGGACAGGATGCCAGTCTCTGCCTTCACCTTTTTCTTGATGCTGTGGGAATTCACTTCACCAGTAGCTTTGGGGTACCAGCCTTAGGCTTGGCCTTGTGTTCCGCGTCTGGACTGCTAGCGGGAGAAGATCATGCTCTCTTTCTTGGGCTGGCTGGTGCTTTGCGTGCTTAGAGAACCAAGCGGTGGACAGATGGAACCAGATGCGGCTTCAGCCCTACTCTGGATTTCTGAGTTTGTTCTTTTCTTTGCACCCCTTAAATAAATCGCTTTTTTAAAAAAACATCACCTCGATTCTGCTCTCTCCATCTTCTTAGGACCCCAAGACGACAATCGAACAGTCCAGTACAAGGCTCCATTTCAAGGTCTCAGATTTCACAAAACCTGTAAACTTCCATCACCAGTGAGAGGGGATGGCATCTCCCAGGAAACCCTCAGGGGCACCAGACAGGTGTATGTCTCTAGGCCTTCACACGGGACAGTCATAGTGTATAGGTTTGACCCCCTCATTGCTACTAGTCTCAAGTGGAGTTTGTAAGATATCTTTTGGATTGGTCCTTGGTCACCTGGAAGGGATACATCTTCCTAGAATCTCTCACTGGTAAATAACGCCCGGGGCTGGCACTGCCCACACAGGCCCTGAGTCGCTGATGTGAGCCGTCCAGCTGATTCCTACATACCTCACATCTCATGCTGGCAGCCCCTCAGCCCACCCTGAAGGCACCTGCTTCCAACCTTTCTCCCTACACCAAGACCAGCCCTGTGGAAAGCAGGTCACCCCACCCCTCCAGCGCTTTATTCTCCGGACGCACCAGCTCCTTGGGTATTTTAAGTCCTGTCACTTGACCACCTCTCTCCCTTCCATTTCTGTCCATTTCTGTTTTCCCTTGGTCCCTTTCACCCTTCTCTTTTTAAGTAGAAAAGAAAGAATACAGCGAATACACCGCTCTCAACCCTACTGAAGTGGGAAGAAAGAACCCACACAAATAAGATGTTAGGAAGCTCAAGCGGGCATTTTTTTTTTTTTTTTGGGCCCATTTAGTGTGAAGTCACTCATTTCTGGGCCCACACAACCCACTCCCTGCCAGGGCGTCTTTATTGCCAAGGGTCCCTGCTGGGCCCCACGAGAAATGCAGATAGAGACCGAGTGACCCCAAAGCAGGATCAGACGTCTTTTATTGATGCATGCACTATTTCAACCCACTGTTCATGAAGGCTAGAAAGAAGGGGAGCGTGGAAAAGACACAAAGAATCAAGAAAGGAAATAAATTATAAGCAGCTCCTAGATGGGTATTTTTGCCCAGGTCTTGCTTCTGTGACTAATCTGAGTGCTGTCTGCGGTCGAGAACTCTGGGTCTTCCCTTTGGGGCCAGGGCTGGAAGGCGGCAGTAGGTTTGTCTGACCGTGAAGCCTTGGCTCCCAAAGACAAACCAAGTGTCACCTCACCTGGATCTCCAAGCAGGGGTTCTTTGGCAGAAAGGCCAGGAATTATCTGTATCAGGAGAGAATTGGCAACACTGCCTTTCATTTTTCAACATTTGGCCCGTGTCTCTTTTTCCTTGGCGTGTAAGGACTTGGGAAACCGTGTCTAGTCACCATGGTCCCTCATCTCAGGAATGCTTAGGCAGTCAGAAATGTATGGCCACAAGGGGGCGGTGTCTGGCTTCTCAGATCTGCTCCCCTGGTGGCTGTTTCCTGCTTCCTGCAGGTAAATTGTCCCCTTGCCTTTCTGCCTAACCCTTCAGCAAGCTTACTGAATCTGCCAATTATTCAAAAGATGGAGCCGAGCTGTGAGCTGTGTGCCTGCTCGATTCGGGCAGGTAGGCGGGAGAACAATGAATCTGGAGCTGTCGGCCTCCGGCAAATCCTGTATGTGCTGCCCACAGCGGTGATCTTTGCTGGGAGTCTTAAGTTCCAGAGCCAGGGTGGGGCAACCGGTAGGGGTGGCCCCCCCCAAACACAGCACCACCCCTCGGGGTTTGGATACATGTTCCTGTGATCACTTCCTTTATGGAGAAACATTTATCTTTTTACACCCAGATTAGCTTCATTTCTGGTTCCTTTTCTCCCGATGTTGTAACCAAAACAAGATGATGCTCCCAGCCGGGAGGGGGCAGCACTCAACAGGCAGATGAGTGGGGGGCTCGGGAGTATCAGTACCAAGTGGCCGACTTGGGGTCATCAGCTGGTGACTTGGAAAACATTTAATTACTTAGAGCAAACAAGATGGAGGGGGAGTCAATTAACAGAGAAAGATGCCCTTTAGAAGCTGGGAACCAGTCCCCCAAAGAGTCAACTGCTTTTCTAGGGAAAGGCTGGGCGCCTGTGGGGTGCCTCAGAGCAACAGGGAGCATGGCGGGTCCCGCTTCCTCTTTTTCTCTCCCGTCAACTAACCCAACCTGTTGCTGGGCTTCCCTCCTGGGAAACTGGTACCACCATGGATGCTATCCCAGGGGTTGCCTCCAGCATCCCCTCCCAGCACAGACCTGCCCGGAGGATGGAGCCTGATAAGCTCTTGGGGTGCGGGTGAGAGGCTGGTGGAGCCCTGAGCATGGACACGATTCTGATCCGAGGTGATCGGCACATCTCAGGGCAGGGGAGGGCATTGCCCTGCCGATGGAGGCAGGATGTGGGCACGGGAGCTAATGTCCATGCCCACAGCAAGGCCTGGTGTGGGCTGATGGACTGAGGAAGATGGGAGGGGAGGCCGTGTGAAGAGAGGCAGGTTTGGAAGCGATGCGTCTTCCATCCAAGTGTTCCCCGCTTCACTTCTGTTGCTGTGATAAAAACCAACACAGGGAGGAAGACGCTTATTTGTCTTGAATTCCAAGTTGTTGCTGCAGGGGAGTCAAGCAGTTAGTCATGGCTCACCCTCTGCTGAGAGCAAAGAGAGAACAAACATATCCTCGCTGCTCTCAGCCAGCTTCCTCTTCTCTTATACTGTTCAGGACTCTGTGTAGGGAGTGTTGCTGCCCATGGCGGACTGGGTCTTCTACATCAGCTATCAATCAAAACAATTCCCCAGAGACTAACCTGACCTAGATATTTCCTCTCAACACTGTGTGTCTGCTTCTACCAATCCCTACCTTATTTTCTGAGACAGGGTCTCTACTTAAATCTGGAGCTCACCCCTCTGATTGGCTGGCCAGCAAGCCCTTGGATCCTCCTTGTCCCCCCCATTCCAGCACTGGGGTTTCAGGTGCACTGGTGTAGCTGGCTTTTTACATGGTGCTGGGGTTGTGAACTCTTGTCTGTATCCAATGGCAGCAGACACTTTACCTACTAAACCATCTCCCCAGCCCTTCAATTACTGTTTGTTTGTTTGTTTGTTTTTTTTGAGGAGAAAGGGACGCGTTGAGGTCTTGTCTGTGCGAGGCAAAGTTTGTGCTACTGAACCACATCCCAAGCTGGTGTTTGCTAATTTACTCAATTAGTGGCAATTGTTAGGGCATCCCCCAAAAGCTGGCACAATAACCTGGGGGCGCAGTGCTAACTCTGTCCAAGCGATGGGATAACAATCCCTATTTTCTCACAACTCTCATTCCTTCTTGGTGAAGTGGGTCCCTTGACAGCCTCTAAAAGTCAGCACTTAGGCATGTGGGAATCAACACTATCGGACAAGATCCTTAGTAGTAGTAGTGAGTGAGATCCAGACGGAATTCCTTTGGGACAGAAGAAATTCTCTTCCTCCTCCCTTCCCCCTTTCTCACCGAGGGAAGAGGCACTTTTCACCATATAACGCATTAATATGGACTTCGTGGTCTAAAATAATGGACTTTTGTTCTCTGCGTTCTCAGTGCCAGAGGCCAAAGCTGAGGGCTCACCAGAGCCAGTCCCTCCTGGATGCGCTAAGGGCGTGGTCATCGATGCCGCTTTGCCGGCCTCCCCTTGCTCAGCCCTCCTTGTCGTCCTTGGCTTGTAGACTCAACTCTTTAGTGTCTGCGGGCTTCTCTGTGTGTTCACCTTGGCTTGCTCTTGGAAAGACACCAGTCACTGGACTGTGGGTCTAGCCTACACCGAGCATGATCTCACCTCAAATTACGTAATGTGTCTATAACGGTGAATCAGATATTAATTTATATGTTGTGGGAGTTAGGACTTGGACATATCTCCCCAGAGACCACTATTTAGTATATATGGATTTCCATATATGCACATGTACAGCCTATATATTATACATATAACATGCCATATTATACATGCATGTATAATTTCCTTCATGTTCTAAAATTGCACCTACCTTTCAGCTGCAACCCATGTATGCATTAGCATGGATATTTGCATATTCTGAGCTGTCATGACTAGAACCGGTAGGCTTTATATCTGTTCCCAGCTTCGCAGTGAGGACCATAGAGTCTGAATTTAACCTTCTCTGCTGTTTAACTACCCTCTGAAAGCTGGACTCCGGGGCTTTCCTTCCCTTGTTGTGGAGTCTCATTTCCCCGGGAGAGGTTGTCAGATTCAGCTTCCTGAAAGCTGTACAGGTCTGACCTGGGTCCTCTGCGTATATGTTCCCGCTGTGTAGCTTGGTGTTATCGGGCACCCCAACAGTGGCACCCCAGCAGATTCTCTGACTCTTTCACCAGCTTTTGGGACCCTTTTCCTTCTACTGGGTTGCCTTGTCCCGCCTTAATACGAGGGAGGTGACTGCTCTTCTAGTAACTTGTTAGGTCATGTTCGGCTGATATCCCAGAGAGGCCTGCTCTTCTCCCAAGGGAAATAAGAGGACTGGATCTGGGGGAGAAGTGAGGTGAGAGGTGGGGAGGGCTTGGAAGAGAAGAGGAAAGGGAAACTGCAGTCGGGCTGCAATGTATGAGAGAAAAATAAATAAAATAATGTCAAAAACCATAAAAACAAAAAAAATATTGAAAGTCTCCCTGATCCAGAATGGAAATGAGTGTGAGTTAGCTGGAAGCTGAGGCCTCAGCCAAGAGAGAGCAGACAAAATGATCAGCGACCGATGGCCACGCCATTCCCAGTGACCTCCCAGGCTCTTCCAGGTGCTTCATTTACTATAAGCACTTTCTTTGTTTCCTAGGATGGAATCAGTTTTGACAACCGCAGTCTCTGTTCCTGTCATCTGGATGTGGAGATATGTGGTTCTTAAAAATCAAAATGTCCAGGGCTCTGCAGACAAGTGGCAGAGGTCTCCAGACCCCCAGCAGGTGAGTTCCAGGGTTCCCAGAAGACTCTGTATCACAGCCGAGGAGGAGGAGGAACAGCAAGCACGTGTTTTGTTGGAAAGGAATGTTTTGTGGGAAAAAAAATGCTGTACTGTGCAGGAGCAAAAGCCAAAAACAGGCTCCGGAATGAGAATGACCCAAAGGAATGACGTATCAGGATATACATTACTCAAATGCTGCAAAGAACCCTTGGCTTGTCTGCTAACTGGAAATATTATGGAAAACCACACAAGCCATGTGTGCACCCGTGTATCACATAGGCTATGGCTAAAGTAAGAACCACTGGTGGCAAATTGCTAGTGCCATTTGAAAGGGAACAAAACTTTGGAATAGCTTGACATGTCCCCTGAAGTTAGACTCAGAACCGCCTGGCTTTCGGATTGTCATCATGTAATGTCTCAGTGACAGGGGAAAGTAATTGACCATGTTTAAGGAAAATCAGATTAAAAAAATCAATTACACTTAACGTCTGTTCCTGCAAGGCTGCGAGCCACTGAGACCACAGCTCCCACACCGCGCTGTCTGCGGAAGTGGGAAATGGGTCGAAGCAAATAGAGAAAAATAAAACAAAAAGAAATGCTTATTACGGAAATGTTCACGCACGCTGCTCAGAATACTTGGGTTTGACACTCAAAATTATAGGAAGCAATCACCCGAAAAGCTGTTTGTATGCGACCAGAAACAGGATTTAAAAGTTATTCTTTACCCAGGAGCCTGAGACAGGACCGCAGCGAGGTGAAGGCCAGTCTGGGCTACAGTCAGACAGTCCGAGATGCAGACCAAGGCCTGTCTCCAAACTAGACATTGTTTCAGCACTGTCTAGGTTGCCACCCTGTGGCCTCTGCTCAGGCCATGGCTGCAGGTCACATCAATAACCTGTTCCTTAAACAAACAGAGCCACCACTTTAGCTGCACTCGGTGAACAGTTTGTATGTAGCCCGGCCTCGACTCTTCCTCTATTGTTCCTGTTATTAATAAGCTATGGCAGGCACTCTGACGGGGAAACAGACTTAATTTACACAGCATACAAAGGACACTCAAGGAAGGGTCTAGAACATTTATCTTACAACATTTTGCTGCACCAAAATGTCACTGAACACACTTGCAATTGTTGTTGGGGTTCAGAGCCCATCCTTTCTGCCTTAAGAACATGATGTCCCTGGGCACCTTCTTGGCGGCACCAGGTCATAGGAGTTACATACCAGGCCGTGAGCTTCCTGCTCCCCACAGCACACCTGTTTGTCATGGAGGACAGACGCTCATGCCACGTTTTCAGTGGGGAAAGTGTGAACCTGAGTCAGGGGCTCGGTTCCCCAACATCTCTATAGAGATAGTGTTTCACTCCACAGGGTGTGCCTAGTAGATCCAAAAACCATGTGTTCAGAGCTTAAAAGAAAAAAAGTTCATTATTAGGAAAAAAAACCCAACCTACTATGAATTTTGTCAAGGATTGAGAAACCCCTCCATTAAGGAGTTTAAAATAAAACCTGACTTGACTTATATACCAATGTAAAAATGAGCCAAAATGACTTTCAAATAAATTATGCTTAAGGTATTTTAAAACTGCCATTTTCGGAACTGTGCTCCCTCCGTCACCAGAAGTGCTGTCTCTGTAATTCAGTGCTGGGGTAGGCTGTGTCTTGCGCTGAGCACAACAGTTCAGTTATGTTTAGAAACTGTACCCAGCTCTTCAGAACACACGTCTGCACATCTCCACAGTGAGAGTGTGGCGGAAGAAAGATCCTCCCACCTCCCGTGGAGGCGCGGTTAGATTCGGTTCGGTTGTATTTCACCAATTTGTAGGGAGCGGACCCCTATGTGCTTCAGAGTTTTTCCATTTAGCAAATCACAAGGAAGCCAAAGCACAGAAAACCCAAGGGCATGACACAGCAGGAAGTCGCCCCAGTGCACCTTAGAGGAGGACACGCAGGGAAGCCCAAAGAAATCCCAACAACACTGACTGCCAGGCAGAGAGCACCAGGGGCACAGCAGATGTTCCAGGCAGAGACATTTCGTTTATTGATTTCAAAAGCTTGCTTTCCAAAAATCGTTGCTTTCCCCAGGAGGGTGGGGTTAGTTCTATATACTCACATACTCCCCGTTTTTCGGCGACAAACCTTTTCTTCTGTAGTCTAGGGCTTCATGCGTTTTGTTTTCTGAGGACTGCAGCATACAGAATACATCTGAAAAGAGCAATCACTGAAATGTCAGAGGGAATTATGGGGCTGGTTTAAAAGTTCACAGGAACCCGTGACATCTAGCCAGCCCCCCATTCCACTATGGCCGTGATGGCAACTCTGTTCACAGAGTGTCAAACCCAGCAGCAAGATTAGGGCGACTCTGATCTCAGCCAATCTCATGTCACAGGAGCCATTGCCCGAGATCTAGTGACACTGGCTGCAGGTCTACGGAGCAGGACCATCCCACGTCTGCAGGGAAGTGGCTAAGGGCTCCCCATCTTACTGTGCGTGCAGGACCATCCCACGTCTGCAGGGAAGTGGCTAAGGGCTCCCCATCTCACTGTGCGTGCCCCGAGACCCTGTTCTAGTTAGGGTGAATGCGGCTGTGAAGAAACACCAAGACCAAAGCGCAAGTTGGGGAGGAGAAGGTTTATGGAGCTGACACCTCCGTATCACTGTTCATCACGGAAGGAAGTCAGGACAGGAACTCAAACAGGGCAGGAACCTGGAGCCCAGATCCTGATGCGGAGGCCATGGAGGAGTGCTGCTTCCTGGCCTGGTCCCCATGGCTTTGTTACGGAACACAAGACCACCAGCACATCACCCACAATGGACCAGGCTCTCCTCTTTCCTTTACTAATGAAGAAAATGCCCCGCAGGCTTGCCTGCAGCCAGATTTTATAAAGGCTTTTTTTTTTCTAAATTGAGTTTTCCTCCTCTCAGATGACTTTAGCTTGTGTCAAGTTGACATAAACCCATACAGCACACCCCCTCAGTCCATTCTGCTTTTGTCTAGACTGCTATAATCTTGACTGCAATCTTGTTTCCTGTTGGATCTGCCCTGTCTTTGAAAACTCTGATTTCATCTGTTTGGCCAGCACACTTAGCTCCTGTGTTTGCTCAAGAACTAAGCTAACCTCACTCATTGCTTTCCCGAGTGTCAACACTTTCCTGTTTTTCTAGTTCATCGGCCACATGCTGTGGATTAGATGGGTCCTAAGGTTTAATGATACTTAATGTTGCAAGAGCCAAAGGCTATAGAAATACTGAGGCATAATGTAGTAAAACACAGATAAATAGATAAACAAACAAACAAACAAACCAATAACCAAACACAGGACTGTACCGAGAAGCCCCTCACAGCAGCTTCCCAAAGCCCCAGCCGTGGAAACTCCACTCACGCGCCCTCCTGCTTTAGCGTGGAATAGACTAACCCGGATGTTTCCCAGACACCACGAAACACTGGTGGCTGCCCTGATCTCATGTTAGGATAAAGGTATGTGCTCGCATGTGCCCACGTGAACTAGCCAGTGGTCTCATGAGAAGCACCACAAAGTGGCAGAAAGCCACACAGCAGGATGGATGACCTTGGCTTTGACTTGACTGATGCTGGCGTGGCCAGGTCACTGATTCGCTGGCCTTGACTCTTTCTCTGTGAAGTGTGCACCAGGGAGAGGCAACGACTGTCCTTACACAGCTGGGGCACAAGTTCTGCTTCCTCACCAAGCTAATTCCACTGAAATCCCTCATGCTGTTGGAGGGTTCTGATGAAACACAGACATGCAATTCCTACACACAGGGCAGCTCCTCGGACCATGCTGGACAGTCTGCTTGGGCTGTGTCCTTCCACTGGAACGAGGCCAATGAACAAAGTTCTTGAAGATGGGAACAACAGGGAGTTAGCACCCTCCAGGAGGGCAGTGAGAATCAGAGCCTCAACGGGGATGGGCACAGCCTCGACAGGAATGGCACAGCCTCGACAGGGATGGGCACAGCCTTGACAGGAATGGCACAGCCTCGACAGGGATGGGCACAGCCTTGACAGGGATGGCACAGCCTCGACAGGGATGGGCACAGCCTCGACAGGGATGGGCACAGCCTCACAGGGATGGGCACAGCCTCGACAGGGATGGCACAGCCTCGACAGGGATGGGCACAGCCTCGACAGGGATGGGCACAGCCTCTTCTGTATCTACTAGAGACCCTTCTCTCTTTCACTCAGCCATGGATAAACCCCACTGTGCAATGACAGCCTCCTGCTGAGGAAGGGTCTGACTTGTAGAAATGGCTAGAACGTGAGCGATGTGATTTGTGTGCCCTTCTGATCTTTGTGTCGGCTTCCCCTGCTCCTAGGAGTTACCCTCGTGGCTGCCTCCCACACTGGAACTTGTCCTCGGTGTGAGAGAAGAACACCGGAGCGTGGAGAGGCACTGTGTCTGGCTGATTTAATGCACAGGACTGGGTGTAAATGCAGGGATGGAACTACAGGATAGTTTTGTTTTCATTACTGTGCTTCAATCATGTTTAGAGCCTGTCACCGCACTATAACTTGCCAATGCTGTGAAGTTGAATCTGTCAAACTCAGACGCTAGTCTTTGGTCTCAAAAGGGCTTTCCTTCCAGGCTCTGTGTCAATGTGACATGTATCTAGTTAAGAGATTGCATCTGAAGAAATACAGGCAGGTGAACAGACACATCAGAATATATATGTTTGGATATATATATATATATATCTCAACCAAGGGTCTTTTTAACTGGTTTAGATTTGCTTCTCTAAAAGCAATGAGGTCCAATTTTGGTAGGTGGCACAATCCTGGGAGCTGAAAAGTTGGGAACTAACCGTTGGATCATAAAATGCTGAATTTTCATGAACGACTCTTACAGGAGTATTGTGTGTCACCAGAGCGGTGGGTGTAGCGGCAGAGGGGCTCATGCAGGGCTTTCTAAGATGCTAGCGACTCTTCATCTTCTACAGAGTCACCCGGTGGACCATGTGAGGTGCCAACGTGACGTCTGCAGGCTGTGGTGGGTGCCCAGGATGCTGGGGAAGGGGCTTTGCACTGAGAGGAAACCCAACTGTGTGCGTTTTTTAGTTCTTGAGGCTTTGTGACCTCTAGCTGCTATGGGGAGATGTTGGGATACAAGTGTTTTCACACACTCACTGCCCAGTCACCTTCTTTTTCCCTGTAGGGGGACGGATCTGTTAGCTTTGTGGAAGTGAGATTCCAGGCAGTGGATAGGCCTGGGGTGAGCTTCCTTCTCACACAGGACTCCACAACAGGCATGGCCTTAAGAGGGGCACAATGAGGCCCACCAGGACGCAACAGTTATGGTCAGTGTGGAGCGGACATGGTACACCTACACTACCCTACCATGGCATAGACCATGGGGAAGGTGGCTTCTGGTGGGCAGAGTTATAGCAATATTTGGACCTTAAATGATCTCCTAGCATTTTTAAAATTTGAAAATTTACCCATTTCAGTCTTCTTAAAACTTTAATTAAAAACTTCTTCTGTTGTGTGTGGTATTGCATACTCATGCAGAGTCCAGAGACTGATGTTTGGTGTCTGTCCTTGATTGCTGTTCATCTGATTGTTTTGCAACCAGGTCTCTCAGTGAACCTGAGGCACAATGATGAACCGTCTACACTGGCTGGTCAACAAGCTTTGGGGATCTGTCTGATTTGCCCCCACTCCCTCCGAGGCTATAGTTATATGCCTACGCTACTGTGTATGGCTTCTAACATGGGTTCTTCAATGCTTGCATGGCGGGCACCTCTCTGAAACATCTCCCTACCTAAAAATGGCATTTTGAAAGCAAACAACTGATTTATTCTATAGATTGATACAAAAATAACACTAATGGCGGATGGGATTCCCCTCTGTATGCTGTGAATACCATTGGTTAATAAAGAAGCTGCTTTGGGCTTACTACCGAATAGTGCAAGGCTGTAGATCCAAGCAGACAGAGGAGGAGAGAGTGGGCGGAGTCAGGGGGATACCATGTAGCTGTCACAGAAACAGACTCACTGGAGCCTTGCTGGTAAACCACGAGTGTAGTAATTAGAGCGGCGAGGTTGCATCTCCAGCACCCTGGCCGCCTCCGGCTAGCTTTACCCGAAATAATTACACGGACACTGTATTCTTTTAAATACTGCTTGGCCCATTCTCTTCTAGGCTAACTCT
>NC_022021.1:48941531-48946306 GCF_000317375.1 Microtus ochrogaster
CTCTGACCTCACTTCCTCTTCCGCCCAGCATTCTGCTCCTCCCACTTACGTTCTAACCTATCAGGTCAAGCAGCTTCTTTATTAAATCAACCAATGACCTTCCTCCATCACACGAGGCTAGTGCTAAAATATAAAATAATGGAAATGGGTTAATTTAAGATATAAAAGCTAGCTAGAAAGATACCTAGGATATTGGTCAGGCAGTGATTTAATTAATACAGTTTCTGTGTGGTTATTTTGGGCCAGGGAAGCTGGGAAACAAACGAGCAGCCTCTGCCAACATAATGCCATGCAAAATAAACTCAACTCCAGGTGCCAGAAAGAAGTAAAGCAGAGCGTGACACCTTCCCACTTGGTAGCTGGGTGTCACAGGGCCACTGAGGGTACCACCAAGTCTCCTGAATGCACCTCTGTGCACCTCTGGAATATCCCATCCTAGAACAATGCAGGGAACATTTTTCATTTATCCAATAAACTAAACCGGCTTTGCATCTGCATCCTTTTCTCCTGAAAGCATGGGTTGGAAGAGGAGCTTGTCTAGAGATTGTCCCCCTCAGTATCCGAGGAACAGTTTGTGTCCTGAGTCTTCAAGATCTGCAGCTGAAGGAACGCCGTAACAACCAACAGCCACAGGTGCAAAGACCGTGGGCCAAAAGTCAGTATTTCAGGGTGGGGATATCCACACGCTTACTGCCACCTAGTATCTACTGATCATGGCTGCTTTGGAGGAACTTTTATTATTCGTGTTGCATGAATAATAAAAACCCAGAGTCAGATATTGGGGTTCAACCTGAAAACCAGAAAAACCAAAGCAGCCAAGTCACAATAGAAGTTTTATCTCTACCAATGCTGGGTGATCACAGACCAAGCATCCTAAGCCTCTCTCTCCTCCCCTTTGATATTCCCTCTACTGCTGGGATTAAAGGTGTAGGCCTCTTGGATTTGTTTCTGCATGGATCTTAGCCCAGGGTGATCTTGAATTTACGAAGATCCATTTGCCCCTGTCTCCCAAATCCTGGGATTAAAGGTGTGTGCCACCACTGTCTGACCTCTAGGTCGTGACTTACGTTTGCCCTTCTGATCTTTAAGCAAAATTTATTAAAACATAAATAAAATATCGCTATATTAGCAAGCAAATCACTCTTAGTATCTCGTCCTTTTAACCCAGCTGCTGCTTTGTGTATGTGGGGAGAGTAAGAAAATGGTAAGAAGGCTGGGAGGTAGCTGAGTTGGTAGCGTGCTTGCCTGGTATACATGAAGCTGTGTCCAAGCCCCGGTTCTGAATACACAGGCCAAAGTGATATGTGTCTGTAATTCCAGCACTTGGAAGTTGGAGGCATGAAGATTAGGAGTTCAAGGCTTGTCTCACCTATGTAGTGAGGTTGAGGCCCGCTGGGAATACATGAGACCCTGTCTCAAAAGAAGAACTGATAAGAAGCAAAATGACAATACTGGCTCTATTTGGTTGGCCCTCTTGCCTTTGAGATGAGTTTTCCTGGGTCCCCACGCATCTTTGAACAACAAGAAGCCCAAACAGTCCAAGTAATTGCATGGAATCAGCCAAGAAACTGGTACTTCCTTCATAGCTGGAAACCCAAAGTGGCAACATTTGAGGATGGCTAGGCATACAGCCATGCTTTCTGGTATGTTCTAGACTGCTCCCTGGAACTGTCAACCAGGTGTTTGCAATACTGGGCTCCTAAGATATGCCTCCATCTTGTAAAATGTTGCCCCTGACACGTGTCATGCAGACGAAACGCTTCCAGTGGTGCTGGAGAGCCGGCTCCATGGTTAAAGGTACTGACTACCCTTCCAGAGGACCTGCGCTGGATTCTCAGCACCTTCATGGCAGCTCACAGCTATCTGTGAGTCCAGTTCCCAGGGACTAGATGCCCTGTAATGATTTCTGAAGGCACCAGGCATGCATGTGGTGCACAGATATTCACAGAGGCAAAACATCTATAATCATGAAAAGAGACAGACAGACAGGCAGAAAGGAAGGAAGGAAAAAAGAAAGAAAGAAAGAAAGAAAGAAAGAAAGAAAAGAAGAAAGACTTCCAGTAGGTTAGCTCCTACACAATGAGTGATCCTGAGGCCGGCTATCAGGTATGCATGGTTTTATTTAAAATGTGTCCAATAGGATTTTCCACTTGGAATGAACATTTTACCTCTTTCTGCATGTTCTCATAAACATCATCTCCTCATTTCATGGAGTTTCTTAGGAATTTCTAGGTAATTTAACAGAAGAGCAAAATGAAAGTGTGGGGAGATTAAATCACAGGAGGTTCACACCGCGGTGAGGGTGCTCCTGCCTCAACCTCGGGGACGCACAAGTGACGAGCGAGCGGGTGAAGTAACAGACCGGGTCATGCAAGTCCTCCTCGAGTCACTTGGTGTCCTTTGGCAGTTCTGGTGTCTCCTGTCACTAGCACGGAAGACAAAATGAGTCCGATGACCTCAGCAAATGGGCAATTGTCTTGTGGTGGCTGAGAGGAGATGGACGCAGACCCCCTGTCGTCAAGCATTCCCTAACGTCTGAAGAGAATGTTCCCTCTGGCCCGTCTGCTGCGCTGAGCCCCAGGGGGGTGCGTGCACCTTATGTCCTGAACCTCCCTGGTGGCCGCAGCTTCCCCTGCCTCTCATCAAATGGCACTGGTTTATCTGTGAACAGCAGCACAGCACAAGATAAGCATGGGAGCACATTTTAATCGAGAGGGCAGTTGTAGTTTTAAGTCAGCGCTAGAGCCTGGCAATGTTAGATTTGTGTTTTCATGAGCCAAAGGTCATAGCATGAATGAGGTCTAAATATCATCACAGCAGACCACAGGCCACAGAAAGAAAGATATGTCTTCAAGTTATGTCGACCTGCCAGGAAGAGAAACAGATACAGAATACAGCGAACAGGGGCCAGTGGGGGCCCGGTGGTGGTGTGTGGTGCTGCTGACTTGGGAACAGAGCCTTGTACATGGAAATGAAGTGGGCGGGGCTTTGAGATTCCCGCCGGCTGCTCAGAGCTGCTGTCGCGGAAAGAAGCTAAGGGCAATGCGACAGGTGGGTAGGGGGGTGGGGGGTGGGGCTGGGAAACATCACCATCTCGACCTTTGTTCCAAAGTGACTTAGAGACGGTCATTTATTATGGAAACACAATCCCGAACAGTTTGCTCTTTCTCTCCGTAAACACATCAGTTCATAAATAACTTAAGCGTGTCCTCTGCATTCAGGACACAGTTCTGGCTGGAGTAGAAAAGGGTACAAGACGCGCAGCGGTGGGAGAAGATGGCAGGATGGAGTGTGGACGGGCGGCTCAAGCGTCTAGGGTGCGTGCAGGCATCAGCCATCAGACACGGGAGGGGTGACCCAGCCGTATTTCTCATGAGTCTTCACCAAACTCTTGAAGGTTGCTTCGGCTTCCTTGCGGCTGAAGGACTTTTTTGACTTGCCAGCTTTCCTGCAGATCCGTCCCTGCGTGAGATGGAAAGAGACACCAGGTTAGAGGCTCAGCCGAGGACCCGACTCCTCATAGGGTTGTTAAAGGGTCATACGGAGGTGGGCGTAGTTCTGATGTCTGAATCTAGGAGATGTGTTGGCCAACCAGCAAGGATGATGGGACACTCTCACGGAGTAGATATGGAGGGATACAGCTTCGATAAAGAGCACACCGGGGAGCCACGTACTGTAAACATTTTGGGGTGCAGGCACTTTTCCCCAAACCACAGCCTCAGCTTTATCCAAACTGGTTCAATCTGTGAGCCTGGAAGGCAGCTTCCCTGCATTCCTGAGACACAGCTGAAGGATCCCTTAGGAGAGGAGCCTTCTCGCCCAAATGCTTCAAGTCTAATTTCTGGGTTGTCTTTGATAGGCATGGAAATAAATACATTTATACATAGATGTGTATATTATGTGTTCATATTATGTGTGCAACTAAAGACTGAATTTTAAAATCCAAGCTTGGGAGCTATTACGGCACTCCCGGCAGTTCATACAGCTTGGGAGGCAGGTAGGGGTCAGAGGTCAGAACCACGCATGTGCTGAAGCTGAAGACCGGGTCGTGCAGTGGACCAGAGGATTTGGGTGGCTGAGAAGACTCTGAGCAGAAGCTGGGCGTGTTCGACTGTTTGGTATGTGACAACATGTTCTCATCTACAGAGTCCATTTTTGAAAACCACATAACTGAGTAACAAAAAGAATGCAAAAAAATTCATGTTTTTTAAAAGTCTTCATTATTTTTTTTTAAAAAAAAGATTTATCTATGATGTATATGGAGTTCTGCCTGTATGTCTGCCTGCAGGCCAGAAGAGGGCACCAGATATCACTGTGATTGATTGTGAGTCACCATGTGGTTGTGAGGAATTGAACTCAGGACCTGTTGAAGAACAGTCAGTAGTGCTCTTAACCGCTGAGCCTCCTCTCCAGCCCCCAAATCCCATCATGTTTTCAGTAAGTTTATACTTTGGTGTTGGGCCAAATTCATAGCTGCCCTCAGCCACACGCAGCCCGAAGGCAGGGAGTGGACATGCCTGCTAGACCTTCAGAGGAGAGAAAAGAGGTGTCACAATGGAAACAGACGATATCTGAGAGCCTGTGGCTCGTCACCAGAAGGGGGGATGGCAGTGGACCCTTACTGGATAGCTTGCTGTGGCTCTTAGTCACCTAGCCTTGTAAGTGCCTGCTCACCTGAATTGGCCCCTTTGGCGTTGTGGACTTACTTACTCACTCCTAACTAGGGTCATGCTTTCCTGGAGTTTAGCTCTCTTTTTCTTTTTCTTTTTCTTTTT
>NC_022021.1:48946406-48965766 GCF_000317375.1 Microtus ochrogaster
TGTAGACCAGGCTGGTCTCGAACTCACAGAGATCCGCCTGCCTCTGCCTCCCGAGTGCTGGGATTAAAGGCGTGCGCCACCATCGCCCGGCGAGTTTAGCTCTCTTTGAGTAACCCTGTACAACCATGTACAACCATGTACAACCCTGTACAACCCTGTACAACCATGTACAACCCTGTACAACAACCATGTACATGCCATACACAGATGGGGCCCAGACACCCAGAGACACAGCTGCCTTCAATCAGCCAGCAAGCGCCTGCATCTGGTCACCCACCGCTTCTTGGTTACTGAGCAGGTTCTCTGCATTCTGGTACGCTTCACACGGATGTCACAGCACAACTGTGTGTATATACTGGACCTTAAACTGGAGTCAGGTCTCCAGAGCCCACCACCACCCACACACTGAGGGGGGGATCTACCCAGGCTATGGGACCGTAGGCTGCAAGCTTGCTGCAACCCTAGCTCTCTCCGATAAACCAAGTGAGAGATGCTGGACTGGCTCCTGAATCCTTGGCTGGTGATGCTGGATCCCAGTAACCTGATTATGGAAGAGCAGCTCGCAGATGTGAACTCAGAGCTCACACTTCCAGTCCACGGGGGGCCTTCTTATCCACAAGGCAGAAACCCAGGGAGGGTTGCTCTGCACGTCCAGTGGCCCTCTGCCTTACTGCTACCTCCCTGCTCTCCGGGACACTTGACACTCTTTATAGAAGCTCCCAGTCAGAACAAGCGAGCTTTCAAAGGGAGAAAGAGGACCTGAGGAGAGGGGAGGCAGCAACTCCTGATGACTGTAATGATGTCCCCAAGTCTCGCCAGGGCATGAGCCTCATCTTTAATTATTTACTTCCATACCTTATGACGGGTGGTTATACCTTATAACAAGGGACCACCAAGATTTAGAACTTGCACAGCCGTTGCTGAGGTCAAAGCCCAAAGCTTTGGCATCAGATGTAGAGGAAGGTGTCTGTGTAGGGATGTTGGTTTACACATCCACGAGAGCAGACAGTTTTAGATAATGTGAGTGTTTTATTCCTTTGTACCATACTGATGACTGCTGGTGTGGCTGAGAATTCGGAATTAAGGGAGCCAGACAAACAGGCTCGCAACGACTCTGGAATATTCAGTGGCTTTGTCAGGAACATAAGCTTCGCCTATTCTTTGTCCAAGTCCCTACTGTTAAGAGATTCAACCAACAAACCCCTACTGGGACAAGTGGCCCTTTGTTGCTTTTTTTTCCTTCCCGGGAGGATCATGAACATAGAGTCCAGTGCGAAGTCAATTTGATGGCAGGAGAGAGGCCGCCAGGAGCCAGCCAGCAGCTCAGTGCCTTCTCCCCACTGAGCTAGCCAGCAAGAGGCCCTCAGCCCTGCAGTGAGCACATACTGCCTGCCGCTTCAGATGGGCCGCTTCAGGCTCACACAGGTCAACGTTAGCTTTTGCAGGAAGTGTTTCTTTCCCCAGTCCTGCCAGGGGGCCGAATTGTTCTCACTGATGTGTCTGCCCTGCAGTGCCATGAGACAGGGAGAGGACGCCCCTCTCCCACACATCCTGTGGCCACTACACTGCCGAGCCCATAAGGGAGTTTCTAGATTGCATTGGCTGAGTGGCGAGACTCACAGTGAATGTGGCTGGCAACATTTCATGAGCTGGGGTCCCTGACTAAGAGGAGAAGGCCAGCCGGGCACCCAGCATTTATCTTTCCCTGCTTCTTCATGGAGCTCTGGATGTGGTACTGCCCGACGCTCCTATTGGCCTGATTCCCTGTGGTGATAGGCTGGACCCCAGATCTGTGAGCTCAGGTAACCCACCTCCCCTTATGTTACCTTTGTCAGGACTTCAGTAGCAGCAACAAGAAAGTTAACCAAGCACTTGTTCCAGATTCACGGAGACAAGAAATGACCTGGAAGCACTGAGGATTGTGAAGGGGATACAATTAAGGTCCGGCTGCCTTATTCTCAGAGCATTCATCTTCCCTGCCTGTTTCCATACAGTAACCAGAGTCTAGTCTCAGATACTCCTCTGAATAACTCTCATTTCTCCTCCACTATCCTTACTTATATTTCACGAGAGAAGACTTGGAGGTGACAGTTCCTCCTCGATGGGAGCGTAGGGTCATTCTCCAGAGTTTACGACAACTTTCTTGGTGCCCTTTCCATCTCTGGAGCTGCAGGTTGTTAAGGGGGGCACCAGGGAAACATAGTGCTTAAGGGTTCAGCCCAATAGAGATGAGAAAGAGGATTAATAAGAACACAGGAGGGCTGGAGAGATGGCTCAGAGGTTAAGAGCACTGACTGCTCTTCCAGAGGTCCTGAGTTCAATTCCCAGCAACCACGTGGTGGCTCACTGCCATCTATAATGAGATCTGGTGCCCTCTTCTGGCTAAGAACACAGGAGCTGGGCCTGCACCTGTGACACAAAACCATCAGGGGGGCCTTGATCTTGCTTGCCAGCGGCTTTAAAAAATATAAGTGTGTGTGAGTGTGTGTGTCTGTGTGTGTGTCTGTGTGTGTGTGAGTGTGTGTGTCTCTGTGTGTGAGTGTGTCTGTGTGTGTGTGAGTGTATGTGTGTAAGTGTGTTTGTGAGAGAGAGTTACATGATTAACCATGAAGACATCCCCATGTCTTAGCAGCTAACAGGCTAACAGGCTAATCCGAAGACTGATCCTGACTGCAGTTCCCACTACATGCTGACCTTTCGTTGTCAGAGGCACCCTCAGCTGCCTTGTGACTTCATTCATTCCGTGTGTTGGGCACTGGCTCAGGAAACACCAGTGATGCCGCCTTTGGGAGCTGTGGGACACGATGAGGGTGCAAGTGTGTTGTGGCTTTGTTGGCAGTAGTGACACTCGGCTGGGGTATGTCTGCTTGTAGGTTATCCTGTACAGAGTATGTATACGTGTTGTGTCTGGCCTCGTTCCATTAGGTACTCGGTACGACGCTGTACTTGTTTAGGCAATGTCAAATGTCCTGGAAGAACAGTCACTACCAACTGATACCCGGCTTGGGGTCAAGCAAAGGGGCTGGGCCTATCCTTGCCATTCAGCAGATACACGTGGCCTGCCCCTGGAGTGGGAGCAGTGCTGCCTGCTGGGGTGAATCAGATCCTAAACGTCTCCCAGCTCAGCTTTGTCAAAGGAGAGGGAAGGAAAGGTGTGGGGCTGGGGAGACAGCTCAGTGGTTAAGGCTAGGCTCGCAAACACCAGTGGAAGGGTGTGATGGGTGGTGCCTGTGTCCTAAGAGTGTTTTCTTGGTGGTGCTGGGATCAGCTTTGAAGTGTATCCCCAAGTAAAAGCTTAAAATAGACTGCTGCACTCTGGGAGCCACGGACAGATGCTCTGTGGGCTCACACAGGGAATTTTTAGGCTGTGTGGTGCACGCATGCACACGTGTGTGTACGCTTACGCATGCGTACGTTCACCGTGTGGGGGAGGGGCAGAATTCAACTGATTTGCTTTTAAATCCTCATTCTGGCACTCTCTGTGTGTGTGGCTGTGGGCAAGCTGCTGGCTCTCGGTTTCACTGCCGGTAAAAGAAGCATGGCCGGGCTTCCGAAAGGATTGGACTTGCAAAGCAGTGACCGGGTTGCTACTGTCATAATCATGTCGTCCATGTCCTTTACGGTAATGCCAGTTCGCCTTCTTTTAAAAAAGTCACGGAAATACTGCCTTTGAAAGTGGATATTATGACTTAGGTTGTTTGTTTTAAAGCTGCCTCCAGGAAAGCAGGACACATCTTGTTATCTAATTCCTCAGACTTCTCGTGACCACTGTAGCTGTGGGACATTAACACCCCAGTTCCGCATCGCTCACTTCCGTGGGTTTTTATTTATAAATAACTCTGTTTGGTATTTGTGCGCCGTTTGCCTGTGAGTTTCGAGAGTCTACTAATGTTTCCAGGGTCCTCCCGTAGACTTTCCAGGCTCCTGAACATTCTTCTGAGCCCTAATTCCAGAGACAAGCCCTACTTTCAAGACTTTTGGAAGTGTAATTGCTGATTTGAGGCACCCAGAAACCTTGTCCTGCAGCACAGGTTCCAAGCCCAGGTAGCCCTTCCCCAGCCTTGCTTTCTGTCACAGGACTCCCTGGGGAAAAACCCAAACCCCAGAGGCTCCTGGCTTGAAGGAAACAGACATCCGCTCCTGGAAACTTGAAAGGACGCCCCCACCCCTCACTGGTACACTTTCTTCTAAGGTTGGAAATTCAAACAAGGCCTAAGCAAAATCCATTTGTACATTTCCGAGAGGACAGGTAAGACACAACCGGGACAAGATGGCTTCAAAGAAACCAGCTGCCCCGTCACAGCCAAGGACATTTAAGCCTTAGGAAAGAAAGGTCTTTTTCTGGAGAACGGCATCAGATGGAAGGCCCTGGAGCACACGCAGTCATTAGCATGACCTGAGTATGTGTGCATGCGTGTGTGAGTGCATGTAATTCATATACGTGAGTATGTACCTGTAAATGCACACATGTGTCAATGTGCACAGCCACATAGCTTGTCATAATGTGAGCCTGGGCAAGTGTGACCCCCATAGTGGTGGCATTCAAACTATGGGGACAAATAAGTTTCTTGAAGGAATGTGACTACCGGCTGCCACTCACCGTGCCCCCGTGTCTGCATTCTGTGCGCTGGCACCCAGTTCGCAAGCTTTGGGCAAGGGGGCTGGAGGTTAAAATACACAGACACACACAGACAGAGAGACAGCGACATGGGTCATCCTTGAATTCCCCAAGAATGCCCCCTTCATTGTGTTCAGGGGTAGATTATATAGAGATAGCCATGCCCCAGCCAAACCCACCAGAAACCACCCTCCAACCACCAGAAACTCCTGAAGGTCTCGTGCTCAGAGCAGCTGTAGGCACTCAGATCATGGGGAAACAAGTTGTTTACAAGAAATTCAGGATCTGGGGTCTCATTGCTACCAACATCTCCCCCCTAAATTTTTTATAAAGCAGAAGACCCTTCTGTCCACACAGCCTTTTGGTCTCTCCTGCACCTAGATTCACTTTGGCCAGCACTCTATTGAACCTGTACTCAGGAGAGAGTGACCGCATCTCCTCAGGAGAATACTGACTTTTAGGGAACACAAGAGAGCAACTTAAGCCTGTAAGACAGGCAGATTCAAGTATCCCAGAGACTGTTGGTTCCTCATACTATTTCCCACACACCCTCTTCCCCTCAAGTGAACAGAGGTGTGTGACCATTTCAGACTCGGGACTTTTAGGAGTGGCTCTGCCATGACCCCAGGAGCCGACAGAAACCACTGCTCCTTCAGCAGTCCTCTAAATAACATACGCCAGCTGCCATACCCCCGTGACACATTCATTCTTGTCAGCTGAGTGCATGGAAGACACCTTCTCCCTCGTGCACCTCTTTGGCTTCCCTAGCAGCCCAGCTGATCCTGCTTCTGCTAAGGAACTCTCTGGCTAAAACAGTTACAATCTGGTGTGCTAACTGTAACATTTCAAGGGCTATTCAAGTAACCATTGAGTTGTTTCACCACGTAAGAGGCATTAGCAATATTAACAGATGTCACACAAATGAAATAATGAACAAGACATTTGTTGTACCAGCCATAGGTCCACCTGCTCCTACAATAGGGCAGTCTCTTGATTTAAATTCACTCTGCCGAAGACTCTTCGACATGCAGAGCCTAAAACTGCCACTGCCTTCTCCTTGTCCCGCTGCTGCGTTCTCAGGCAGCCCAATGGGGTCTGTGCTCCAGCTTGTCTCAGCTCCAGCACTTGTTGTTGCGTTTGCTGATACTCCTGGCACTGCTGTGGCATCCGCCAGGCTCGGCACCGACTGGGCTGAGGCAATGTGCCTTCCACCACAGCCACCCAGCAAAGCTCTGCTCCAGCTGCCTTCTAGCCCCACTGCATTCGTTCTGGGTCCAAACTGGAGCATGGAGTGGAGCGGAACTCAGGAAAGCAGGCTTGCTGCTCCGCAACCACTGAAGGGGGCCCCACTTAAATTATCTTTTAGGGAATTTGGGCGTTGTAAATCTGGCTACTTCCTGCTGAGCAGGGACGCTGCATTCTTAGGTGTATTTACTGCAGTTTACTGCCATTTTCAAGTCCCACTCAGAAGCTGGTCATGGCAACTGGGAGAGGCGGAGGCTCCACCTCCCCACGGAGCTGGAAGGTGGAGGTGAGGTGGGGCAGAGTGGTGGGTGTCTTTGTCTCTCTGTCTGTGTGTATGCCAGTCAGGCCAAAATCAGTAGACTTTGATGCTTTCATAGTCAGAAATTCCAAAGAAACAGATACTGTAAATTTTGATGACATAGCTTCCTCAGAGAACTTGTTACATTTCACTGCAAATAGGGCCCAAGAATGCTGACTGAATATTTGTCAGTTTATCCATACTGTATCTTGGGACAAAGAACTCATTTTTGCCAGTATGGTGTTCAATCTGCTGTTGAAATAAAAGGACTAAGAGCTGAGACCTCAGAAAATTTCCCATCTAGGGGAAAGAGACTTGTTAAAAGCAATGGCACTCTATTATGGAAGCAAAGAGTGACTGAAGCCCTCTTCAGAGATGAGGAGGAGTGGCATGAAAATTTTTGCTGCTCCTCAGAGACTGGGATGGTTTGAACTTACCTTTGAAAGGTCAGAGCAGCAATGCTACTGAACTATAGGAGAGAAACAAGACTCATAACTCACTCATCACAGACACCTTCTTTTGTCTTTTGATTAGCTTGCATTTTAGAGAAATGTGATTTGACAAATTGTGTGTTTATTGTTAATTTCCATACTAGAATTATGGTGTTGAGCTGTCAACGCTCGCAACTGCTTTAGTTAACTGTGATGATGTCACTGATTAGAAAAAGATTATAACTTGTCTGAGAAAAATTTGACATGGTAAGTCCTTAGATTTGATATGTTTAATAAGACAAATTTGGGTTTTGATGTAGCTAAAAACTGCTAAAGACATCTTAGACCGATTTAAAAAGTCCATCCCCTCTTGATCATCTTCTGCTCTTTCCTAGGGGATATTGTACCCATAGGAGTATCTGTATCACAAAGCATTATCTGCTTGCATATGACTATCTAGTTGTTGGTGAACTCTCTTGACAGGAAGTTGGCTCAGAGGTGCAGCACTTGCCTACAGCCTGCTCAAAAATCTGGGGTCTCACTGCTCCCAACAACCAACCAGAGAGAATTCCACAGTGACCTCAAGGCCGGCGTTTTGCTGTACAGAGTGAGCCCCATGTTGTGGGATAACACTCTTGGACACTGTAAAGATCTGCCACTCATATTGGTTTAATAAAATACTGATTGTCCAGTAGCCAGGCAGGAAGTATAGGTGGAGCAACCAGAGTAGGAGAACTCTGGGAAGAGGAAAGGCAGAGATGCAGAGGAAGCAAGAAGAGAATGGCTTACTGAGAAAAGGTACCAAACCATATGGTTAAACATAGACAAGAATAATGGGTTAGTTTAAGTTGTAAGAGCTAGTTAATAATAAGGCTGAGCAATAGGCCAAACAGTTTATAATTAATTCAAACCTCTGTGTGCTTATTTGGGACTGAATGGCTGTAGGACTGGGAGGGACAAAAAACTTTCAACAATAGCCCTAGGCCGTATGGATCAGCCAGAATGCCAGTTAGTTCCGTGCCCAGGCAGAGGTTAAGTCGCTCTTTCCACCTGCAACACTGCGGGCCAGGAGGACAAAGACCCAGGGACCTAAGACCATGGGAACATGCCCTTGGTGCAGATGCTCTGCTTTGGAATGCCAGCGGGGGTTGTCTGAAGTGAAAATCCCAGGTTGCTAACTTGCCTCATGCCTTTGTAGGGGTGGTCACAGACACACAGTCACTGGATAACAGCTGCTGTCTGGCTGTTTTCACACGGGCTGTCTCAGCAACTTCATCTAACCCTCAGGACTTGTATGGAGCCAGATATGCTATTCCTTGACTCACTAAAGGTTACAGAGGAGCCAGGGCTGCTGAGACTGAAGGCCCCGTGCCCCAGGAGACCGTGGCAAGACCTAGGGAAAAACATGCTGGTCGGGCCCTCTGAAGAGGCCCAGGATACACCAGGAAGAAGGGCTTCTTGGGAAGGCTGGAGGGAGATTTACTGAGTGTGATGGGCCACCTTCAGGGACCCAGAGTGTTCCAATGAGCCCTGATCCTCATCAGCCCATCTGCCCAGCTCCAGTCTCCAGCACCTGGGCTTCAGGTTCCTGTGTTCTCAGATGGGATTTCATCAAACGGTCTCTGCCAAGTGTGGCTCAGGATTCCTTTCATGGTTCAGACACCCCGTAACAGATTCACTTAAACCCCTCTCTGGCATGATGCTCCAGACGTTTTGAAATCTGAAGCGGTTCATGTTCCGAGCATTTTGGGATCTCAATGCAAAATCACATCACTCAACAGGAAATGTTTCCTTATTAGAACCTCATGGAGAAATCTAATGTGCTGACACATTGTCTAACCCAGTCCCAAATACTCTCCCGGTTCTTCAGCAGGGTATGGATTCAGGTATACGCTCAGCTTTGTGAACCTTCTTGGAAGGGCAAACACACCACTGGTTTTGTGTACATTTTGATGGTGTTCACTGGGAATCTTTCAAAGAGAAAGTCTTTTATTTAACAATGCCATAAAATTTCCCCAGCCATGAATTCTCACAAACACAGAACATCCAGAACATCATTTTCCTCTCCAGCCTGAAGAAAGTTCTAGCGATTGTTGAGTCTGCGTTGGAACAGATGGTATTTTGTTGGAAGAATCAAGCATAGAAAAAGCAACATTTCTGCTAAAAAAAAAAAAAGTGCTTGCTATCAGATGATCATTTTAAAGGTGCCACTGTGAGCTTCACTAGCAAGCTTCTGCTTGAGCAGTCAGGTCCTCAGGGTGGGGTGGGGTCCAGCAGTGTTTGTCTCAGCACGGTGGAGAGGCAGCAAGACTTTGGTGAAGGTAGACACAGGCCACCAGGAAGGAACAGTCCTCACATGAGCTATGCCAGGACACCCTAGCAATTGGGCTCAGGGACCTTCTGTACATGTGAAGTAACCGAGACATAGAAAGATCAGTGAGGTGTTTAAACTTAGAACACCCCGGCCAGATCCTCACAATGGATCTTTGACTGTGCAGCTAGGGTGACCCAGAGAACAGAGAACAATCAAGGCACGGACAGCCCGCTCTCCATATACTTCCTTTCTTGGCTTCTCTGTGACTTCCTCCCCAGAGAGCTCTCTCTCGTCATTGATCACTTCCTTTTTGTTCTGGAGCTTGAACCTCATTATGACCACTGTGCATTTTGCCAGTTTGCCCGGGCATCGGCCCTGTCTTTATTGCCACTGCTTCCCCATCTTCCCAGAGATCTGGTCAATTCATGGTACCTGCTCTAGCTTCCTTCCTGCCGCTGTGACGGAACACTGTTCAAAAGCAGCTTAGGGGAGGAGATGGCCTGTCTAGCTCACACTTCCAGGTCACACTCCATCACTGAGAGGACTGAGGGCAGGAACACAGGCAAGAATCTGAAGCAGAAACCACGAGGAGCTGGCTCTCAGGCTCACGCTTAGCCAGTTCTTTCATACAGGCCAGCACTGCTCACGCAGCAAGGATGGTGCCACAGTGGGCGGGACTCTGCTATGTCACCTCACAAGCTGTGTCTCCACAGACACGCCCACTGACAAGCCTGGCAGAGGACTTTTCAGGTGACCCACGGCTGGCTGCACCGAGTTGACAGTTAACACTGGGCTAGGGCAGTCTTACTCCAAGATAAGGAGTGACTGGTAGAGTTTGGATCTTTATTTTTGTGCTATGCAAGGAACTGAACATAGGGCCTCATGCATGCTGGGCAAGCACTCTACTACTGAGCTGTGTCCCTATCCATGGGTTGATTGATTGGGCTCCATGTATCTTAATCTAGCCCCAAACTCAAAACGAAGTAAGGAATGGCCCAGAGTGGCCTTCCTGCCCCCACCTCCCAAGTTCTGGGACTACAGGTATGCACCACCAACCCTGGTTTATGGATTCTGGAGATTAGACCCAGGACCTTGTGTACGACAGGCAAGCACTCCACCAACTGGGCAACATTCCCAGCCCTCCCTCTCTTCATTCTTTAGAGACTGCTTTACATGGGCCAAGCTGGGATGCACAGTCACTGCTGTGCTTCCTCTTTTATAGTTCTAGAGTCTGCATGGGAAGTTATGGGAATATCTATGCCCAGCTCATTTTCACGGGCAGACCTACAGTTTAGGCTACATCTGTATTTCTGCATTTGCTGAAACATCTTACGCCAGGTCCTAGCTCCAGGAGTGTACATCCATGTTGTCACCGCCCTCAGCAATGCTTCTGGCCCCCTCGTCAAAGATGACTTGGTCTGATTACATACTCTGAGAGTGACTTTCAAGGAACAATGGTATCCTCCCAGCCAGTTTGGCCCCTTGCTTCATATCTTGACCCACTTTCTTCCCTACCTGTAGATTTTCCTTGGGGTTTTTCTTAGGTTATCAGCATTTTCCATCGCCTTGGGACACACCGAGAAAATGGAAGCGCGCTCCCATTGCTCAGAACTACACAGGTCTGTTCCCATCTGTTCTCACTCCTGTCCTCCTGTTTGGTCTGGGGACAACTCTGCTCATTCCAGGCTGTGGCCATCTACCCGCGGCAAGCCCACGATGTCATGGATGTCTTTATCTGTTCTTGCAATTCTTGTCTCACCCAGGGGCTTTCCTAGTGTGTCCCATAAAAATGGATAGAACCACGGGTAGCCACACTGTGGAAGAGGCTGCACTGTCTTTGTCGCCAGGGAGGACACACCCCTGAGTGAAATACACAGCCGAGCAGATGGTTTCCAGGGAGACATGATGTGACAAAAGTTACACACCCTTCACACTTCCTGCCTTCTACCCTCTCCCTATTGAAAGCCTGACACTGACATGGCCCACTCTCCCCCACGTATGATCACGTTTGTCTGTGACCCAAAACCCTCCCCTGTCAGATGCCATTGGCTTGATCACTGTCCACCATGGAGCAATCGGAACTTTTCTTTATTTCAGAGCTCCCTCCTGTTATTTAGTTCCCTTGGCACAGATAATAAGCAATGCCTTTGAAGAGAAACCCCTCCCAAATAAGGGGGCCAAGACAGCACTAGATAACGTGACAGCGGAGAGTGCCAGGGGATTGGTGTGCCAGAAGAGAGGGCAGCCACACTGATGTCTGCCCCTGCATGCAGAACGTCATGATTTGGGAGAAAACCGTTTGTTCCGGAAAAAATGCATCAAGAAGGCAAACAGGATTTCTCAGGCAGCCAAGGCGGCGAGCCTGGCATTCACTCTGCAGATGGTTTTTAACCTTGAGGCGCAGGTCTGCCTATGCACTTGCTGAGACATTTCATGGCTGCAGTCTGCTCTTTACGCAGCAGAACTTGTAACGGCAGGGAAAGTTCACCTTGCATATGACAGCCCCAGCATTTGCAGATGGGGAGAGCATGATGGCATTAAACAAATAAAGCTAACTTCAGACATGTTTTGTGGACAATTCGAGTAAGAAAAACGTTATGGTTTGGGCACACACTACATAAAATACACACTTCTTTTTTGAATAGTTTGCTCTTAGTATAAAAGCACAGCAACAAGACTATATGGCCATTTCCTTCATCTGTTTTACCAAATGTGTCCATGAGGACAGGAAGTTGGATTTCAGCTGCTACACATATCCACACACTTGCTGGGCAGACGCCCACCAGGTTCTGTGGCAGAGTTTCTGGGGACAGAGCACAGTGCCCCTGGTGTGACTTTCTCATACAGTGTCAGGTAACGACCAAAGTTATGCTGGGGGGAAGGGTTGAGCCTCCGGGAAGAACAGTGAATGTGAAGGTCTCTCCAGAGCTGCCCACTCTATCCAGAGTCCTCGTCATTTACCCTATGTCAGGGACACTTACAGCTTCAGTCATCACCAACTGCGACTTTCCCTCCTTCCAGACCATGTTGCCCAGTGACACTCCCTGTCTCAGAGTGGACATCTTAAAGATCCAAATGATCAACCATCTTCCCTAAGTGTCCCCTTTTAATGCCTCATTGTAAAGAAAGCTCAAGCAACTCCCAGGGAGCTGTCTCTCTGAAGTCTGCACCATCACCAAGATGCCTGGTGGAGGACTCCACCTTCTGGGCAAGAGGACATGCCCCGTGCAGCCATAGCTATCCTGGGTGAGGGACACAGGTAACTTCCATACACATTGACTTCTGTCCCTCTCAATGACAGCCTGTTCCTCCAGGTCGGCTTTAACAAGAACCTCTGGGCTTTAAGGCCAGTGTTGAGAAATTCTTGCTGTGGCTGAATTTGCAAGGTCAGCTTCTACATCAGCATGACCCAGAAGACATCGTGGCCGGAGCTGAGTCAGACAGTAGGGTTTAGTGAGTCTAAGCAGGTATGTGAAGGTGGACAGTCTCAGGCAGCATGGTGGTTATAACTGCCTCTCTAGAGGGATGTGGGGGGCTGCGTAAGTGTGGGCATACCATGTCTGTCCATCTTAGTGCTCTGATGCCCCACAAAGGCCTAGGTTGTCAAGGACCTAGAAGCTTCAGTGTCAACGCTGCCCACTGGTCTAAGTGCTTACCTGTGTGGCTACCTTAGGTGGACTCTGGTGGAGGTGGGGGTTTGTAATTCTTGGAGTTGGTGGGGATCAAGGACAAGGGAGGTGACTATTACCAAGCCCAACTATGCCTTCCTGCTGAGGAAACAGTGTCATAGCAAGTAGGTTGAAGGCCGTACATACCCCAAAGGGACTGCTGAATGTTGCCACAAACATGCTGTGCCTTCACAGGTACAAGCTGAGCTCAGGAGCACACTTGTCCGAGGCCTTTGCTCTTGGCCTTGAACCTCGCCCTTAGAACCCGCTGTTCCTCAGCCCATTTCCCTAATGAGCAAGCTCAGCGACAGCGGTGTCCTATCTGGGGCAGGCGCTCTGTGACCCAGCGGGCAAGCTCCAAACACCGTCTTAAAAATGGATGCCTCTGCCTGTGGAAAATTGGACCTTCAGGCCCTGAAAAACTTTTAATGACCAAACTCCCTATAAGAAGCTGTAACCACTGGATACGCTTTGCCCTGAGAACAGCCTCTGGATTGTTTTGTGTGGTGTCTGCTAATGAGGCGCTAATGAGGTGGCAGGCTGGAGGTGCAGGAGCGAGCATCCACTCAGCAAGCATGAGGACTCCTCCCCTCCCTGCTGGGACTCAGGGCTGCAAGGGGGAGGGGAGCCCAGAGTCTCCCATCCCTAGGATCCCAGGTGCTTCTGCAAACTGCTTGCCACCCTGATTTCAAAAGCCACAACGTGTTGTTTGGAGTCATTTAAGTGGGTGCAAGGCCCTTCACACAGGTCATCCCAATACACTTTACAGAACCACTCCATTTCCAAAAGCCTGCTCCACGGCAGATCTGGCTGAGCAAGCCCACAGCCACCAGCAGAGGCTAGCCCCCGGAGGCCTGGGTACCTTCCAGTTGAAACCTCAGTGCTTCTAGATTATTCCACCTGCTCTCTCCACACCTTCAGGGCAAGTATCTCCTGTAAGGCTGGGGCTTCCGGGTCCCAGCTGGCAATGACCAGAACATTCTATTTTACGGCCTGAGAGTAAAGCTCCCTCCATCCCCAGCCTCCTCAAGCGATTCCTTCATTTCTACCCCTCCTCCCCCAACCACCCACATTGTCTTCCTACTCTCCACTGTCTACAACAACATGATGTCTTGTTCAAATTCAGAGCCCTGAGGGACAAAGAAAATACCAGCCCCACAGTGTGCTGTGACCAGCTGGAGGAGGAGAAGCTGCCATACGACGTGAGGGTGCAGTAAGTCCTTCAGAACTCTTTCAAGCCTGCTGGCATTATACAGGTGCTCTGAGCAGCTGGGGCTGGCTCCAGAACAAATGAGATCCGACACTTTTTTTTTTTAATGTTGCCAGTGAAATAGGACAGAGATATGGCAGGAAACAAGCTTAGTGTGTGTTGCCAAAACAAGTTGGGGACCTCAGTCTAAAACATAGTGTTCTATTACAATAAAATAGACTAAAGATTGCCATCAAGGGAGGAAGCTAGTTCTAAATTCCAGTTTCCAGTCTCTTTTGAAAAGCTTAGAAAACCGAGGAGCTGATTTTTCTCTGACCGAATAAAATGAGAAAAGGCATTTTCTATAAGTACCTTGGGGTGGCTGCGAGTACTTCCCAGTCCTTTCTGAGGGTATGTCCTGATGGTTCCTTGTTTTGTAAGAGTTTGTGGAAATGTAGCCTTTGCTTTCTGAGCAAGAATTATACTAATGGGGCCGGGCGATGGTGGTGCACGCCTTTAATCCCAGCACTCGGGAGGCAGAGGCAGGCGGATCTCTGTGAGTTCTAGACCAGCCTGGTCTACAGAGCTAGATCCAGGACAGGCTCCAAAGCCACAGAGAAACCCTGTCTCGAAAAACCAAAAAAAAAAAAAAAAAAAAAAAAAGAATTATACTAATGAAAAGGATCCCACCTGCTTTATGAGCATCCCTGGAAACCTTCAAACAAGGCCTACTCTAATCTGGCGTAGGTAAAGCTTGTTGCAGACGCTGCTCTGAGGACATATCTACACTTCCCAGTCTTCATCCAGGTGAGAACTCCATAGCTTCTCCTGGTAAGGAAGAAACCGAGGCAAGGTTTAAGGAGCATAGAGTCACACAGCCATCTGGGGACCATGCAACACTGACTCGTAGTTTATGGTTCTGTTCATGTCTTCCTCTGTTGCAGCAAAGGCTCTGACCCTGACATCTGCACGCATTGCTCAGGCACTGAGTTCTGCAAGCCCTGCACAGCTCTATGCCCAGCATCCAGCGGGTGCTCAGGCAAGTTCGTGGAGCAACACACGATAACTGTTGTAGAATCGCCCCCTATTACCTGAACTGTAACCCTCATATTACTGTAGGCGTAAGTCACAAACAATGCCACAGCAGTTTGGAATTATGATTAATAGGGTATTATTTATTTAAAGGGGAAAAAACTTACAGATCACCGTCAGCCCTCTGTACAACCAGGAAGGGAGTCTAGTCGCCAGCCGAGCAGGAAGTGAAGAGAGCGAGAGAAGGAAGTGGCCGCTTTTTTAAAGGGAGAGAGACCACGCCCCAATGGGCTGGTATCTCAGCGGCTATAGGCTGGAGGAGCGGAAGGACCTCCCGCAACATATTACTGTTGGTGCACACATCACTACTTTTCGATGTGTCCCATGTGGTATTTCACACATCAGTGCTGGGCTAATTTTAAGTACAGCTGTAGTTTTGCAAATGAATGATTGGAGAATTTGGGCCTGATAACTTCTCTGTGGTGGCAGGGCAGCACCATAAACCTCTGTCTAGTTCTAGAATCAGGGCTGAACCCCAGAATGTTTGAACGTTCACCCGGAATGTCAGCCCCTCATGGACTCCTGGAATCCTTCAATTCCTCTTCGATGAGCCAGGACATGCAACCTCACTGAGCTACAGAATAGCCAGATCTCACCATGCCACGCGTTGTCATCATTGTTAACACTTGAGAACCCAGACTGTGCTGATCAGGTGACCCACACGACCTCAATGATTATTCTTTTGTTAACCTCATGTACTGCTAGATCTAGCACACACGCCATGCTGAAGGTCCCACAGAGCTGGACCTTCAGCCACACTCAGGTTCTGATCTAGAGTCTCTGGGAAAATCCTCACAAGGCAAGCAACTTCAGAACCCTCAGGGCTTCACAGGAAAATCTACCAATGTTGTTGAAAGTGGGCAGGAGCTGGCTGTTTCCAGGCGACTCTTGACCCTTGAAGGAGCTCCTGTGGAGAGCATTAGGGAATGTCCGTAGGAGCTAAAGAGAAAAGCCACCCAAACTGCCCCTCTCCTCACAGCTAGAAAGGTCACCCAGGTGTGTACACTAGCAAAAGAAATTAACTCCTCTTAACTCTGTGATGGTGGTATTGACGTTGGCTTGCTTTATGATGTAAAGGCTAACAAAAACAGCTTTATCCAGCCTTATGATTTGATTTATCCAGTTCCTCTCCGGCTTGGTTCCACCTGTGTTTGCGTTACTGGGGGGGTTTTTCCTATCACTGAGACGCAGCCTCACACTGACTTTGCTGTTTGAAGATGGCAGAACCGGACGTGCGGGAGTGGTAAAGGCCAGGCTACTTTTGAGGAATGTGATCTGACATAGGGAACATTGGTGCCCTCTCCAAACGGCTGTGTGACTCCTCTATCTCCTTTACAGCTGAACTTGCAAATGGGCACCTCCCACAAGGGACTGCATCACAAGTGGAGTGAGCCCCTGATGGGTCCAGCTAGGAAGGGCTGCGAACCTGATGCCCACATGCTTCGGGTCAGGGCGGGGGCCCGACACGGGAGCCATGCCTGCTGCAGCCTTGACTCTGAAGTGCAGGTCACTGGCCAGGCCTGCTCACCTGTTGGCACCAGAGTTTTTCTGCTCTGAGTAAAATTCTTGACAAATAATTGAAATATTTTAGCTACGAAAGCTTGGACGAGAAAGCCATTCCCTGTGTGCAGCCTAGCGAAGCCGATCTTTGTCCACACGATGGAGAGAGACGCCAAGTGATGTGAAATTGAAGGCCATTGGTGCAGACAGAATGTTCTGTGGGAGCGGGGAGAGAGCCGGTCTATACACAGCATCTACCACCAAAAATGGATGTGTATAACCAGGGTTCGTTTTCCCATTAAAACACTAGAGGTGGAGAACACAGAAAATGTAGGAAATACTGGTAGCGTCCAAACCCCAAGGAGGAAAAACAAGCTAGAAACGAAGGTATTCTAAGGAACTGGAAACAAAACCCATACAACCAGGACACTTAAGGCACAGATGCCAAGTCTCAATAGTATAAGAAAATACAAGTTAAAAAACAGCCATGTTTTACCAGTGAGGGTAGGTGGTTCAGTGATTATGGGGGTGAAGAGGTCAGAGCTCACTCAGGGTAACGTCTCCTGAGGCAATTTGCTGAAATGTGTGCAATCAGTAAGCAGCGTGACCCTGCCCTTTGATCCAGCACCCCACTTGGGAGACTTGGTTTATGGTAGCGAGAACACAGGAGGAATCTATGGACTGTACGTACTGCTGACAACAGGGGAGGGCTATGGGAGCCTGACTGCCCGGTCTTCTCCCAGTGGGGTGTGGTGGGGCCAGCAGTCTCTACAGAGGTAACTGACCAGAAAGAAGCCTGGCGGATATGGGCAGAGCAATGTGTGAGCTTCAGACCACTGCGCAGGCATGGCCCCAGGTCCCGTGTAAGTCACATGAGCACATGGGGATGCTGAGAAAGTGCGCGACCTCTGAGTAGCGGAATCTGAGAACGTCCACCTTCTATGGCATAGACTTCACACAAAAATCTAGGGCATTCTCTAGTCAGCGAGCTACAGCGGTGAAACACCTCTCTCACAGTGTCATCCTGTCTAGGGTCTTCTGATCCTTTCAGGAGGAAACACATTCTGTTAGTCACAGAGTAACAGTGGCTGCCCTGCCAAACTAGAGTGGGCTCGTTGGTGCCCAGACAACTGTGGGCCACTGGAGGGACAGAGATGACCCCTGGGGAGACATGCCTTCTGAGAGGTCCTAGATAAAATGTCGTGTTCTGTCTTCTGGGTAACTCCGAGTCTTTGGAGAAATTCCGTATTTATTGCTGGTTCACCCACTGCAACAGAATGGAGCACAGCCCCTAATCACCAGCTCTTTCAAAGTCAGCACTTTAAAAAAATTTAATACAATAGTTTGCCCTGTATGACAAAAGCTTTAAGTCTCTAAAGAAAGAAATTGAAGAAGACATCAGAAAATGGAAAGATCTCCCATGCTTTGGGGTATGTAGGATCAACATAATAAAAATGGCAATCTTGCCAAAAGCAATCTACAGATTCAATGCAATCCCCCATCAAAATCCCAACACAATTCTTCACAGACCTTAAAAGAATATTACCCAACTTCATATGAATAAACAGAAAACCCAGAATAGCCAAAACAATCCTGTATAATAAAGGAACTTCCAGAGGCATCACCATCCCTGAACTCAAACTGTACTATAGAGCTATAGCAATAAAAACTGCTTGGTATTGGCATAAAAACACACAGGTAGATCAATGGAATCGAACTGAAGACCATGACATTAGTTCATGTACATGTGAACTCCTGATTTTTGACAAAGAAGCCGAAAAGGTACAATGGGAAAAGAAAGCATCTTTAACAAATGGTGCTGGCATAACTGGATGTCAACATGTAGAAGATTGCAAATAGATCCATATCTATCACACAAACTCAAGTCTAAGTGGATCAAGGACCTTAACATGAATCCAGTTACATTGAACCCCATAGAAGAGAAAGTGTGAAGCATCCTTGAACACATTGGCACAGGAGACTACTTCCTAAATGGAACACCAGCAGCATAGACACTGAAAGCAACAATCAATAAATATAACCTCCTGAAACTGAGAAGCATCTGTAAGGCAAAGGACATGGTAAACAAGACAAAATGACAGCCTGCAGAATGGACAAAGATCTTCACCAACCCCATATCTGACAGAGAGCTGATCTCCAAAATATATAAAGAACTCAAGAAATTAGGAAACAGAATACCAAATAATGCCATTTAAAAAGGGGATACAGAGCTAAACAGAAAATTCTCAGCAAAAGAGACTCAAATGGCCAAAAGACATTTAAGGAATTGCCCAACATTCTTAATCATTAGAGAAATACAAATCAAAATAACTCTGAGATACCATCTTATGAGTCAGAATGACCAAGATCAAAAACACTGATGACAGCTTATGTTGGAGAGGATGTGGAGTCGGGGGAACTCTTCTCCACTGCTGGTGGGAGTTCAATCTTGTACAGTCATTCTGGAAATCAGTATGGCAGTTTCTCAGAAAACTGGGAATCAATCTACCTCAAGACCCAGCGATATCACTCTTGGGCATATGCCCAAAGGATGCTCAATCACATCACAAGGACACTTGCTCCATCAACTATGTTATTAGCAGCTTTATTTGTAATAGCCAGAACCTGGAAACAACCTAGATGCCCCTCAACTGAAGAATGGATAAAGAAAATGTGCTAATTTACACAATGGAGTATTATCTAGCTGTAAAAAATAATGACATCATGAAATTTGCAGGCAAATAGATAAAACTAGAAAAAAAAAAACATCCTGAGTGAGGTAACCGAGACTCAGAAAGACAAACACGGTATGTACTCACTGATAAGTGGATAAAGGATATAAAGCAAAACAAAGGATAACCAGATCTCAGTCCACAGCTCCAGAGAATTGGGAGTGTGTGTGTGTGGTGGTGGTGGGGGAGTAAGGGAGAGGGTGGAAAGAGAGAGAATTGGGAGTGTGTGTGTGTGGTGGTGGGGGGGAGTAAGGGAGAGGGTGGAAAGAGAGA
>NC_022021.1:48966609-48973256 GCF_000317375.1 Microtus ochrogaster
GGAAACTTTTTTTTTTTCCCTTTTCTCAATAAAAAAAGAAAGAAAGAAAGAAAAAAAAAAGGTATGGGCTACCACGCCTGGCTTGCTAGACGGAGGTGGGGTTTGACTCCAGCTTATTCATGAAGCATCTCTGGAAGATGGAATCGGGGAGCCATCTATTTCTCTGTTAAACAGTTACCATCCTGAGGGCAGATGGCTGAAGTCAGCAGCAAAAGACAAAATCCATACCTGTCATTTGTCATTTAATTGCCTTTTAGAGGAAGGTACATTTAGAAGAAGAAAAAATTTAAAGATAATTCTCATTGTCATATTGCAAACATTGGGGATATTTCTCTGAAGTTAAGATGTAAATATCTATATACATCCTATTTGAATAAAAATTTATGTATTTTAAATATCCATTTTAACTTTACAAATATCTACACACTTGCATACATATATGCATGCATGTACATACAGAGAACCAAACCTTAGCTATCCTTTTATGTTTTTGGTAGGCCTCCCAAGGAAATAGAAATATTAACCAAACATGACATATTAATCCACAATAAGAATAGGCACATACCAGTTGGGTGGTGGCGGCCCACGCCTTTAATCCCGGCATTCAGGAGGCAGAGGCAGCGTGGGGTGGCTCGAGGCATGAACTAAAGCAGGAGACTCTTAATCTCAGGGCCGTGGGTTCGTGCCCCACGTTGGGCACCAGATAATGTGAGCGTTACAAAGCTGTCTTTATTGTAGGGATCCAAAAAGAACACACAGACTCACTAAACACGGGACAGGGTGGAAACCGCAGTGTCCCGCAGCTCTGGGGAGGTGTGAACCAGCTTGCTCCCACCTCCCAAGAGAGCAAGCACACTTCTTCTCTGCCCTTGGTGCACACGTAGCACCTCAGACCACGCCCAAAGCGTCAAGACTTCAAAAGCATCAGCTGAATGAATTCCAACTCTTAATGAACTCTTAATGGTGTCTGCTGGGAGCAAGAAGGAAGGGTGATCGCAGGCTGTCCGTGGGCCTTGGGGGCAGACTGGTGGTGATGTTTGGGGATTATTCTAACAAACATCTCTACTTTTTAGTAAAGTCAGAACAGACACCAGGAGCACACCAATAAACAAAGGTGTCCTTCCTGATATGCCTTGCATTGATCTGGGGTCTCCCTAGGGACAGTTCTGTGTCTTCCTCAACCATACTGTTAAAGCTACCAGTTCCTGATTGTTCTCGGATGTGACTATAACCAGGTAAGAAAAATCAGATCATTTAAAGAAGAAACAAAAGACGATTAGAAAGATCTTCAAACACGGCTAAATTTCACACACTGAACACGCTGCCTGGCAAGGTGAGGACAGTGAGTCCTCATTCACTTCTCCAGTGGCCATCGGCTGATGTCCAGGCAAACAGTAAAGCAGAACACTTCCCAGGCTACCAGACACCAACGAAACCCCGCAGAGCCACTTCACACTCACAAAAACACCGTGGCTGGCAGGCGCGATGCCCAGGGAGAAGCAGGAACTTCAGATCGCTTGGAATGCTCACGGTGCTAGGAGGGAAACGGTTGTCCTTGGTGTCAACCACAGAGTGTCCTTGCATGGAGTGTGGCTGCGTTGCTAAAAATGCCCACTCTTCCCACACTGCCATTACCCTCCGGCTTTCTCTAGTGACTCATACCTCGCTGTACCCCCACGGACACCTGCTCTGCTTCATTTGGTGACATCGCCTGGCTGTCTTCTGGGCTTGCCCAAGGAGTCCCATGATTCTGCCAGTCTTTCCCCCCCCCCCACCTGGGGAGTATTTTCATGCATTTCTCTACATGCATTCTGAATGAGAACGGAAACCAAACACAGATGGCGGGGAGACAGCACTTTCACAGACACAGCTCGCAACGACTCGTGAGTCTCATGCAGACGCATTAAGGGCTTGCTTCCTCCTGGGTGTGGGGACACACGTCTCGGCTATTCAAGGAGGCTATGCAAGGGAACGCTCTGGGGATGGAAGGCAAGCACCCACTTCATAGGAGCCTGGAAGAAGGAGGGATGAGGCTTCCTGGAGAATGGAACAGTGCGGTAGCCTGGATGGATGGGTGGGACATTCCAGGTCCTCTGAGAGAGGACCGTGACCTAGTCATATACACTGAGCAACATGCAAAAGACTTCCCATAACAGATGACTGGGTCCTAAGGAAGGCTGGCGGTAGACCTTGCTCTGATTTTCAAAGCAGAAACAGGAAGGTGAAGGTTCACTAAGACTTAACACCAAGCCAGCTGTATGAGTTGTTTGAATTTGGGTCTCTGCAAAAAGTCTCAGCGTAGGCAAGAAAAAGAGGCATGCTGGAAAGGAGCCCGTCCTGACATGCAGAGATCCCTAGGGACTAGAAGGCACTAACCAAACTTGAGAAACAAGGGAGCCTGGCACAAGTGCCTTGGTGACAACCAACTTTCCCTTCCCTCCTGACTTCCTGTAATGAAATTAAAATACTCCCTCTTATAGAGAGACGGCAGACACTCCCCTCAGCTCTCAAATCTGGAAAATCTACAAAATGAAAACTGGTCATTATGTTTAAGAAGTGTCCTGATTCTGGTGACAAGGATTCAAAAGTCCTTTGTAAGGGTGAAGTTAGCTATCACTTAAAGCTGTAACTACTCTCTGGGCAGCAAGACATTCACCCCTAAGAGTCCTAAATGCTCGTTTCTGAAGAATTAAAACACCCAGAGGGCAAAAGATCTACCTCCCCCCCAATGCACCGAGTCAGGGTGAATCCATTCTCAAAAGGCCATTAGTGTGTTTAGCTTGACACTGGAGTTCTCTGGGACGTTTCTCATACAACCAATGAAGTCTCCAGGGTCAGGGCAGCCTCTCCTGCTGTGCCTTCCAGAGTCCAATCACCTGCTGCCAACTATCAGCAGCTCAGATCCAAGAGTTATCTTGTCCTCCTATGAGTGACCTCCATATTCTGCCCAAGGCCTTCTCTAGCTGGGCAATGCAGCTAGGAGTGGGTGAGCAGCCTGTCACATCAGGGAAGCAGTCACTTCTGATGAGGCCTGGGAATATGAAACAGATAAGTGGAGAAACACCCAGGAGGTGTGCGTGGTCGTCCGAGGGAAGCGGCAGGCACTGCTCCTGAGCTCTCTTTGTCTAGAGACAGCATCTCATCACCTTGGGTGAGACAGGTGGAGCTTGTCATTCATATGCAATACTCAACACTGAACAAGATGAGAATCTTCACAGAATGAGAAAATGGTGCCAAACTCCTCTCAGCTTTACACAAACCTACTTTTCTAACTTTGCTTAGTATGAGACTTAAGGCATTTGTTTTTTAAAAGTCCTAAGAATATTCTAGAACGAAACTCTCCTAGAGATCACAAATCTGTATCACTGTACCATTGGCCAATGGGGGAGGGATGTCACGTGTCTTGTGCTTCCCTCCCACATCTGTTCTGAGCACACATTATGCACCCCTATATCTACTCATGTGGCTCATTTTCTTCCAGTAGTTTCTGCTCCCCAAACTCATAATCTTCCCCTACGTATGTGCCACACTTAAGAGGTGGTGTGCAAAAGTTATGTGTAAAGGGTTTACTCACCAGGTTCAAAGTTAAACCTTCTCGAGTAGTGTTTTCTACAACACTATTCGCACCTGAATATTATGACTTACTGATTAAAAGAACAGCAGGAGGCAGAAAAATAAAAGAAACTGAAGGAAAGTGAAGAAAATTAAGAATGAGTACAAAATTAGGATTGTACCAATTCTTGTTATAAGTGTATAGAAAGAATAACATGCTAAGGAAAAGGCAAATGCCATTGCATGGTGTGCAGACACACATGCTTCTGGAAGACACGATGGCTTATGTGTTCTTTGTATTATTCCACTGGGCTTGACTTTAGGGGACCAGTTGATACCAATGTGTTATTTTTATTGAGATCCACCCAATGTTTACAAAGTAGCATTTCGGTGGATTTCATAGCTGGAAATATCAGCCATGTCTCCACAGAAGCAACTTTAACATTTCCCTGAGCCTTGCTGGGAATCCCAACTTAATGGTGAAGTATAGGAATTCCCATGAGATTCAGATCCATGGGCCCGTAATTGTGGAGGGATTTGTTCTGCTTTGGGTGCAGTGGAGTGAGGACTGGGTGGTCTTGTAGTTCTCAAATCCTCTGAGGGGCTCACTGGTTCAGTCAGATGATGTTCCAACAAGAGACCACATGGAGGGAAGATTACCCTGGCTTTGTGCCCCATAGAGAAGAGAGTGAGCCAGAGTTCCCAGTGATTACTGAGAGCCTGGTATATCGTGGTTCATTCCTGTCACCCTTAGGAGCCTATGAAATCAATGAGCTCGTCTTGCCTCTCAAGACTGCCGGCTCCTTGTTTCTTATGCCAAACCCTTCCAGAAACCCCCAGTTGTTCTGTTTATTCTAAAGCTGAACCCAAATCAGAGGCTTGGACTTCAGCACTTCAATTAAAGACTCCAGCACCTGTGGGTCAAGCCCCCTGACTCCTTTCCTGACCCCTCCGAGGGCAACTTGTTTGGTATCCTTCATGCATTTCCTCCCACATTTGGGTTAGCATGGCAGCAGACATGTACAGTGCCGAGAGCTAAGATCTTATCCCGAGTTAGAGACGAGAGAGAGAGAGAGAGAGAGAGAGAGAGAGAGAGAGAGAGAGAGAGCGAGAGAGCGAGAGAGAGAGAGAGAGCGCTCAAACTGGACAAACTGGAATGACTCGGGCTTTTGAAGCTTTCAAGCCCACACTCAAGTGGCACACCTCCTCCAACAAGGCTGCACATGTCAATCCTTCCCACAACACTTCTGCAAACTAAGGACCAAACATTCAAACCTATGAGCCTATGGGGGCCAATCTCACACAAACTACTACAGCAATAAGCAGTTAGTTCTGAAGGCTTTACGTTTCTTCTGATCACAGAGATGGCAGGGGGTCCTTCAACAGTCCTGAGAGGGGTCACTTGACAGTCACCCTTGCTTACGTCCACCAAGCCACTGACTCCCACCAGGGACAGAACATCGGCACTGACTCAAAGCTACTGCAGAACCTGCCGGGTTCGCCCTTCCAACTGAGTGTGGATCCTTAGGGCTGGGGAGGGATCTGGCTGACTTCGGGGACATCTGACGATGCTGGGAAAGCCCAGCATGATGCTAAGACTTGAGCATGCTCTCAGAGCTGCAGACATGACCCGTGTAAAGGTTTGTAAATGGAAGACTCTCAAGATTTCATGTAGGAAGACTGAACTGCTTTCAAGTGAGATTAGATTCAGCTAAAGAAATGATAAACATGGATAAATGTGAAGAATAAATACAAGGACTCAGCCTGAGCTGCTGGGCAGAACCGTTTCCGTTTGCCAACTATGATACGCAAACCCCGTCATGCCCACATCGGTAGTTATGACAACACACCGAGGCCCCCACATTGGTTAAGCTATTCCTGTAGGCTCCACTACCGTGGAAAGATGAAATCATTTTGTAGGGCTAGCCTGGAGTTCAGCAAACCCCAGAGATCTTTCTATGTCTGCAGCCTGCAACTCCCCTGCCCCCTGCCCTCCCTGCCACTACAGCATGAGTGGCCATGCCTGGATTTTCACACGGGTATTTGTATCCGAATCCAGGTTCATGCTTGTTCAACAAGCCCTCTCAGCCACTAGGCCATCTCACAGCCATCGGGCGGGACTCTCGAGAAAGCACAGTTGAATAGACTCAGACAGGCGGAAACTCCCAGCTTCCAGTAGAAAGCAAAGTTTAATCACTATGGTACAAGGGGAGGTAGCTGGGCACTGCCGGCCTCGGCTGTCCGTCTCGGGTGGCCACTGTCAGAAGCATGATGGTGTGAAATGCTTTGATGAGGGGTGAGATAGATGAAGTCCACAGAAGCCACGGCAAGGGCTCATCCTGAGAGTCTGCGGGGGTGAGAGAACAAGAAAGAGGGCTACCCTGAGCTTCCTCACCTGAACTGGGGCTTAGTGTGGGGAATTTCAGCCAACCGGCTGTCAGCCTGGGCAGGAGACTCTGATAGGACGGCAGATCACTCTGCGTAGTGGGCGTTGCGTGCAAACTCACGGCTGGGCCCGTGGTTCCCATTTGTTGTATTTTTTAGCAAGTTCTAGTCCTTCAAAGAAGGGTGGTCTCTTCATCGCCTCTTCTCTGGGTATCGCCATGCTCATCATTTCCCCAGTGTGGGTTCCCCTTTGTGGTGAGATGAGTGCTTTTCATCTTTAGGGGAGGCACCTTAAGCTTAGCAGTGAAGTGTGGTCAGGAAGAATAATGAGATTAGAACCCCTCTCTATCTCCAGGTCCAGGATTTTATCTTAAGCCGACCCAACAGTAATATGGCAAAACCAAGACGTGTGAGGGTTGTAACCCTCTCTCCCAGGGGTTCTGGCTGTAGAATAAGCTTTTTTTTTTTGGACATTCCCAAGACTGCCATTATCTCAAAGTAGATGCCACCTGAAGCTTCTTACCTTCCCCAAATGCTCACAGGGACTGTGACTCAAGTGCTCTCAGGGGCAGTGACCTGAGTGCTCCCTGGGGCTGAGACCTGAGTGCTCCCTGGGGCTGAGACCTGAGTGCTCCCAGGGGCTGAGACCTGAGTGCTCCCAGGGGCTGAGACCTGAGTGCTCCCAGGGGCTGAGACCTGAGTGCTCCCCG
>NC_022021.1:48973356-48982015 GCF_000317375.1 Microtus ochrogaster
GGCTGAGACCTGAGTGCTCCCAGGGGCTGAGACCTGAGTGCTCCCCGTGGCTGAAACCTGAGTGCTCCCAGGGGCTGGGACACTGAGCGGCAAAGCTTTTTTACCTTCTCTAACTTGTTCTGAATTAAATCACAATAACAACCCACAACTTCAACACTGGAATCCCAGCACTCATCAGGCTGAGGCCGAAGATAGCCATGAGCTTCATGCCAGCTTGGGTTACTCAGTGAGGCCCAGGCTAGCTTGGGCTGAGAGTGAGATGCTGACCCAAATAATAGAACAAACACAAAAGGAATTCTGCATTAAAACACGTCACACCATAACTGTGCACATTTGTAAACATGGCAGAGGCTCATGACTGGCGGATGTGGGGGTCGCTGCCGGTGCCTCTTGGTCCTGATAGTGTGTTAGTAGAGTGTCATTTAACCTTACAGCTCAGCTCATCATATTACAAATGTAGCAACTGTAGCCAACCATGACAGTCTTCTAATGCATTTTATTTCGTACTTCTAAAGCATCATTCTGTGGAGGTGACCTTGTGGGGGCCATGTGCTTGGGGGAGAGGCTCCAGGAATCTTTTTCTCCGTGTGTGTTCCTCAGGAAGAACACAGGGCTTCCATCACTCCTGCTAATGAAAAGGCAGATGCCAGGATCCTTTTAAAACAGAATTGCTAATAAAATCATCAGCCTAACTCAATTCAGTAGAGTTCAAGCTCACTTTTTATCAGGTTAGTCCTATTTATAAATTAAGATAATGTCCTTAAAGTTTTATGTAGTTTTATAGATTGACACAGTCAACAAAAACTCTTATCCAAGCTCTCTCAGATTGCCATGTTTTTTAACATCCATCCTAAAGCCAAGCAAAGGGCATCAAGCACAGGGCTGGGCTAGAAAACCCTTAGTGTTCTGCTTGCCTGCCTGCCTGTGTGTTGGATGCAGGGGCTGTCCTTGGAGAACTCAGCCTTGCTACTGTGGGCAACAAACCTCCTTTCGGCCCCCTGCCTTCTCCAGGCCAACCTGGAAAGAAGGGAACAAAGACAAAAAGACAGGGTGGCAGACCCTTGCTCCATGACAAGTCCTCAGACCCCTGCAGGCAAGAGCTGCAGGAGGAGCTTCTGACTGTGAGCAGGTACAGAAGCTGGAACCATCCTTGCCTTGCAACCCCGAGGACTGCATTGTAACCCTAGACCCTGGCAAGAGACAGGCCGTTCTCCGGGGCTCATTTGCCAGACAGTCTAGCCTATTTGGTGACTATTTGGTATTCCAGGCGTAGAAGAGAGGCTGTTTTGTTTTCTTTCTAAACATGGACAGTGAAGGGGACACCGGAAATCAATCCTATGTCTCTCCTGTTAAATGGAATGTGCCCCAAAGCCTAATGCATGTGCCCACCACAAAACAACAAAACAGAAGTGAACAACAACACAACTATGATTCATACTCTGTTCTGCTGTCTTCCAAGGAAGGGGAAATAGCACACAGTATTAAAAAGGGATATGCCGATGCCTGGCAAAAAGCTACGTTTCATAGGCTTGCGATACCCAGCCAAATACAACTCGTTAAACTAGCAACAAACTCCATTCTTGGTAGGTTTCTCCTGTAGCATCTCCACGTCCCCTTGCCAAGAAGGCACATTGCATAACGTGTGCCATTAACCCCCAGGGATCCCTGAACAAATGAACGCTTGCAGCAATTGCTATGTATTTGATGCAATCCCATCAAAACCCCACTTCCTGTGAAGTCACCTCATACAGCTCCTGACTCTTAGAAGTCACAAGGGCTGTCAGAACTGTTCCCATCAGGTCCAATATGAGTCCCCCCACCCCCAAAGCTGTTGTTTACCACTGCCATGATAAAGAAAAATCTGTAACTCCAGATTCTGAATTTTGGAGAAGTCTGATTTTTAAGATTAAAAGCAGAAAGTACCCTTAATGGCATTTATCTGGAGATTTTTCTCTGCAATTCCTGAATGGGCTGAGCACATTTTAACTTGAGGTGTGATCTTATCAATATAGAGATAGCTTCTCCTTATCTCCCTCATCAAAAATCTAACAATTTTTCCGAGGGTGAGGGGAAATGCTTGCCAAATATTGTGACGGGAAATTGGTATTTATTTTACAGAAATTATATTTAAAGTAGTAATTTCTTCAATCTTACTGATTTTGCCAATGTGATAATTATCTTTAAAAAGCGCTTCATTCTTGAGTTATTTTCAGAATCTTTAAAATTCCTTTCTCTTTTGTATAGAGAAGAAATAAAACGGTGATAATTATCTTTCTCTTACAGTTTCAAAGAATTGAGGCATGCTTTCCCGTTCTCACAATAGATTCAACAAGGCTCCATGGAATCTGGGTTTTGCTGACACTTCAGAGCCATGGTCCTAATTTGATGGACACACTGTCCCTCGCCTGGTTCAGTCCTGACAGCTGAAGCCACACGGGCACTCTGAGTGTGAAGGCCATTATACCATCCACAGTCACCCACGGTGAACAAACCAGCTCTGTATGGCACTTGGGTGGTAGCTGCTGACTTGGTCGATGCTAGAATGGATGGCTCTGGTCCTGGGGCATTTGCTGGTGCCTCAGCCCCGTCTCTTTATCTCCCTTGGCTTCTGGCACACAAGTCCTCACCTGCACGTTCTCAGTTTCCTCCTCTGTGATGTGAGAATAAAAACAACACCTAGCTCACGGGCTGCTGCCAGGATTTGATGAAATGGTCCTTGGAAGCTCTGTGCAAGCAGCTGGCTCCTAGGAAGGGGGACCAGTTAGAGGGACCCCACTCTCCCTACGATAATTATGTAGGCATTGCCAGAGCACCGTCAAACACTCTCAAAACACCGCTAATGTTGATGAGACATCTTTACTGTAAGCATGCTTCTTAATGTTTATTTTTCCTTTAAATAAATTAAAATGCTGGGACAGTTTCATTTCCCACTGACAGCTGTTAGACACTTATCTGTGCCCCAGATGCAGGTGTCTGAAGCCAAGGATTATCAGTCAAGCAGCCAGCTGGACTCTCCTCATGCCAGCACGGGCTGCTTTGAACACACCGCGATGCCTTGAGGAAGCGACACGGCCATTGCAGCTGCTTGCTGCCAAAAACTGTTTCCAAACAGCTCGCGCCAGACCTCTTGCTATCGCGAGCTGTGGGGAGCTCTAGATGACCCGGCAGTCCATTTTTGCTTAGGCGAGAGGCTAAGCGCTTCTCAAGGGGCCCAGCGGAAGGCTGGTAGCTGGTACACACAGTCGCTGATTTGCAAGAGACCACAAGAACTGGTGCAAATGTAATCTTTCATTTGCATCCAGGACCATGGGCGGTGCCCTTACCTGACTTCCTTTGCAGTTATTAACGCAGGCTGCTTCCTCACACTTGGAACTAGCAAGGAGAAGCCTCCTGTGCCCTCCTCTGGTGTTGCAACATTTAGACAATAAAAGGCATTTATCAACAGCCTTCCCTTGCCTACATGTGATCTTTATCATTAGTCCAGCGGGCTGAGCTGGTACCTAGCAGAAAGGAAGATGGTCGCAGAGCTGGCCGCATCAGTGTAGTGATGAGAGACCAGCTGGCACAAATGAGTGGCTTTTCTCAGGGTAGAAATACAGGGAACAGAAATGGCTGAGGACTGGGGAGCGGTGAAGATAAGAAACTGGGACTCGGTTTCTGGAAGAACTCTGTGAAGCCACGCAAGGACCAAAGACTTCAGGCACCTCGGGCCTGAGAGTTGCGATACTAGTCTCTCTCAAGGGTTGAGCATCCTGACACCCTAGATCTCAGAGCTGTAATGCTGGTCACCGTAACACTGAGGGGCCCAGCATCTGAGGCCTCCACTGTGCTGGGATAACAGAAAGCACGCCCTGCCTGCCGCTGCTCACCACTGACTGTGACCACCGCCTCCTGCTGCTAGAGAGTGAGGTTCATGGCCATGGCCAGTACCAGGAAACTGCAAGCCATGGCGAGAGAGCCTCCAATCTGAGAGGAGAGGGCAGTAAGTCTCCGGCTTCCAAAGCTTGGAGTCATAGGCCCTCAGCTCTCAGGGACCGGATCCTCGAAACAGAAAAGTCCAGGACGGCCAAGGTTGAGCTTCCTTTTGCCTACCCACAGTCCTCCTTCACTGACAGCAGAAGCACCTGATGCATATTCTCATTCTTAGGTTATGCTGCAGAAAGGGGGCTGTGAAGGGAGTGGGGTGCCACGAAGAGAAGGAAAATTCGACCGCCAACTCATAGTGCCTCGTTGGGCATGCAGGAAGGGAGTGTTTGACAGTCAGTGCAGATGCTGGGACCAGAGGAGCCAGGGCATGCTGGCAGAACTCTGAAGGATGGACAGGGGCCCTTTCCAGGGAAAAGGGCCAGAAGGCATTCCAGAAGGAGGTGCTGGTGAGACCCCAATGGGGCCATGGAGCATGGAGCATTGCCACTGTGCTGAGTGATACTGGTGACCTTCGGGCTGTGTTCTAGAAAGTTCATAATGCGAAGCCTGAACAAAAGAGGTCCGCCTTTCGAGACACCATGTAAGAGGTGGGGGAGAGGGAAGCTCTTGGGAGACGGGGAGAACACACGTGGCGGTCCCTTCCTGTGTGTGTCCCCTGAAGACAGCTGCCTTGCTACTCGGAGCAGGGCACGCCTTCCCTGCTCTCATAGCCACACCCACCCTCACTTGTCAGCCTTTTCTCCTGGATGTTCCTAAATCTGTTCCCTTTGGCTTCCTTACTCTGATACTCTTGACATCCTGGGTGGTCCCAAATCTGCTCCACTCCCCCCTGGTTTCCCCAGTCTGGTATCCTTGTGCCCTGGGTGGTCCCAATTCTGCTCCCCCTGGCTTCCCCAGTCTGGTATCCTTGTGTTCCTGCTCACAGAAGTTCCTTAGACTCACAGGATTAACAAGCCACGAGAGGACCAGGGATTTTACACCGAGTAGAAAAAGACACCACAGGATGTCAGGAGTAACTTCTCCAGCAACAGAGCCTTGAGGATGCTCTCACAAATGGATTGTGTACAGGTGGTGTCGCCTCCCCATCTCCAGCTCTGCCTACCTGGACCTGGGGATGCTGGGTGGATTGACCTGAGCACACTGTCTCTCTCCAGCCTTCTCCTCCTTGGGCTGTGTAAGCGGTCAGAGGGAAGGAAAGGTTTGCTTTCACCGTGGCCAGAGAGAGGCTTACCAGCAGCCTCTGTCAGGGTCTGCACCTAGACCATGACATTAAGCTCTGAGGGCTGGGACTCGACACTGGAAGAGTCAAGATCGTCAGGCACATACGTGTCCCCACGTGTGAGAACTGCGGGCAGACAGAAAACACAGTCACATGGCCTCCCTTCTTTTTCCTTATCAACCAAGCAGCATATCTTGGGGATATCTACCAGAGGGATAGTTAAAATGTGGCACAGAGGACCCATATAAGTGGCTCATTTATTCTGTTGTTATTAAAAATTATTTTGACTATATTCATGCGAGAGCCACTATGGCTGGTTCCTTATCTGTCCCCAACATGGTTGGGGTAGCAGGGTGGTCATTCTCCCTCTAAACTTTGATCCAGAGGAATCACTCCTGGACATAAAAGAAGAGATGCAGAGGAGACAATGGAGTCTTCGGGCTGTGTTACTGTCAGAATTTCTATGTAGTATCTCATGACACAGTAGTAACCGTGTGTGCACGTCTCTTCAAACAGAGGCCTCTCCCCCATCAGTTAAATCAGAGAGGCGCAAACACACCCCAGCATCCTGTCCTAGCAAACTCTGATTCTCCGGACTCCCAAGGCAGGAGATTGGTAGCTCCTATTATTAACTGTGCTAGGTACTGGGGGCGGGAGCTCTCGACGGAGCACTGGGGTTGGTGTGGGGCTATTTTTAGGATGCAGAGTCCTGTCTGTGTCCTCCTCCTGCCCTACTTGATAGGAGAACAAGTAGCTATTTTTTTCTCCAAATAGTCAGGCATATCGATACTCCAAGCTGCAGAGTCATCGTCGTTGGTAATTTTCTCTGTCCCTTCCCTGCAGCACAGGACCAAACGGCGCGGTGACTCATAAGAATAAAACCCTTGTCTCTCGGGGGTGAATCAGACATACTTGCTACCCCAACCCTAGTTGACACGATGCAGGAAGTAGACTTTCTGGCTTCCCTTGGAGCACGCTGGCACTTCTCGGCTTGGCACTGCAGTCAAGTTTCACCATCCTGTGCCTTCACTCATGATGCCTCACAAACCAGCCACAGGCTCTCTGGAACCAAGTTGTCCAACTAGTTAATAAATCCACATAGGGGCTGGCTTTGGGTATGTCTCCCTCATCCCAGTTTAAATGTCGAGCCCACAGTCCTCAGACCCTGGGAACATGACCTGATCTGCAGACAGGGTCTTTAAGAGGTTATCAGGTTAAGTTGAGGTCCTCAATAGGCCCTAATTCACTAGGACTACGTCATCCCAAGAGGCCAGAAGAGAGGCACACGTGGAGGGAGAATGGGGTGAGATTCAGAAGGGATGACGCCATGCACAAGCCAAGGACAGAGGCCTCAGGGGAAGCAGGCTCTGCCGCACCTTGACTTTCAATGTCTAACCTTCAGAGTCGTGGAAAAATGAAGGTCTGTCATGGGAACCACCAGGTCACGGTACTTCCGGGAGACAACTCTTGCAAATTAGCAAAGCTTGGACACACACTGTACATTGCAGTGGGTTAGAAGCTGTGGGGCTGAGGAGCTCAGTGGCTGGTGGCCTGGGTCGCTCCTTATGATGGTGTGGATTTATGCGGTCATAAGCGAATGCCGTTGGTTGGCCTGCTGCTCAGGACAGAGGTCTCAGGAAGGGTCTTGCTTCTGACCCTGCATGTGCACCTGAACTCAGACTCTCTGCCACAGTGTCATACGTCCAACCTGAAGTCTACATACAGGCCATACATGTTCCAGGACAGTTATGAGCATGACTCAACACAACATCGAATCTGCCCACCTGCTTTTGTAACTTGATTGAGTGTGCCATTCTTGAGTGTGAGTATTGCAGATGACAACATGGTATTTACAATGTCAAAATATTGGACAGAGGTCATTTAGAATGGAAATTTCCAACTGGTCAGAGCAGAGAGTCAGTGACTGTGAAGGGTTCAGCTATAGACGGGACACCTGTATGACCCCCACAAGGTAGGAGGTTCCTATCCTCAGAGACCATCAAAGAGGGTGTGTGTGTGTGTGTGTGTGTGTGTGTGAAAGAGAGAGAGAGAGAGAGAGAGAGAGAGAGAGAGAGAGAGAGAGAGAGAGAGAAAGAGAGAGAGAGAGCGCCAGAGGTCAGGGATGTCTGGATCAAAACATGACAGGGCTCCTGGTCTCATAAACTTGCAGTGACTTTGGTTACCAGATTTAACCAGTAAATAACCCAGCAATGGCGGTGGGGGTGGAGGTTTGTGAGCTCACACATCTATCTGGGAAGCCACTGGCACCTGATGGTTTCTGTGGGAGGGAGAGTTGATTTTAGACCTCTGGTAAGTCATCCAGGCACCACGGATGGGTTCACATCCCTGAGTATATAGGGCACAAACTAGAAAGTCGGTTATATGAAGCTGGGAGAGATGGGGGTATGGGGCAGGGATCTGGAAGGAGTTACACTGGGTGCATGCATAATATTCTCAAAAAGTTAATAAAATATAATTTCTAAGAAGGTTGTACAGGCCTGGCTGCAGACCGCAAGCTCTAAAGTGGCTCCTGGGCTATACCCCTTCCAGGGCTGCAGATGGGCCAGCTGGGATGCACAGCCCTCCCTCAGGCATGACACTCGGACAAGCAACGATTCTGCTGGGTTCCCTTATCCATACAGTCTTAGAAACGTGGCACTATTTCAGCTGCTGATCAGTTGCTATCCGAACACTAGACTGGAGGATGGTTGGGTCCTGAGGGTTTGTGGACCTTTTGCAGGTAGCTGGCTACTGCTGCTTCTCTGTGGGCGACAATGAATAAATGGTCACCTGCAAGCAGCGTTTTCTTACACCTTTGACTCAGGGGTCTGACCTCTGGTGAGATGCTAGGAGAAGCTGAAATGGAGACTTAAGTCATCCTGACTCTGAAGAGCTGTGGTTTCCACACCTGTAGCCCCGGAAAGGTTTGGTGGCTGCTGTTGTGCTCAGCTTGGTCAGACTGTGGCACTGAAAACAGGAAATGTTAGCTGTTGCTGTCACTACTGTTTGTTAGGCAGACTCTCAGTTCTGAGGGGGACAGGAGAAGGGAGAGGAACTGTCATTCAGGGCCATCTGGTTCTTTGAGGACAATCATAGCTAATTAATTAAAACGGGGACACTCAGGAGGTGTGCAAGTGTCGGAAGAGAGCCCCGAGTTAGGGCGTAATCAAGTGCCTTTTATCTGCAGCCATGGGTGGGCTGCCTGTCACACATGCGACCACGGAATGTGCTCCACCTGGAGATGCTGGTGAGCTTGGAGGCACGCTGTAACCAGGCTTTCCTCTTCACTGGGGAACCAGTGGGCCTAAGCTTGCAGGCTCTGCTCCCAGTGATCTCAGAACAGAAACAGGTGATGCCTGTTAGTGCAAGCTGTTTGTGATGCCTGATAGTGTGAGCTGTTGGTGATGTCTGCTTGTGCAAACTGTTGGTGATGCCTGTTCATGCAAATGGTTTGTGATACCTGCTAGTGCGAGCTATTGGTGATGCCTGCTAGTGCAAGCTGTTGGTGATGTC
>NC_022021.1:48982353-48986382 GCF_000317375.1 Microtus ochrogaster
GCAAGCTGTTGGTGATGCCTGCTAGTGCAAGCTGTTGGTGATGCCTGCTAGTGCAAGCTGTTGGTGATGCCTGCTAGTGCAAACTGTTGGTGATGTCTGCTAGTGCAAACTTTTAGTGATGCCTGCTAGTGCAAGCCCTGTGCTGGCACTGCAGCTTTCTTCAGTTTCAAGCGAAACTCTGAAAGCGATCCAAAGCTAACACTGCCAACCTTGGAGCTGCGAACTGTGTTCCTATGGCTCTGTGCACGACAAAGGAGACAGATGCTGTTCTAAAAGCTTTTGACATTTGCATGGATTATTTCAGAGGCCCAGAAATTGTTCATCAACTGCAGAGGACTAAGCATTAGCCAAAAATCTCTCCTGCCTAGTGTGAAGGGTCACACCTGGAACCCCAGCATTCGGGAGGTTGATGCAGGAGGATTGCCTGGAGGTCCAGTATTATCTTTTTTAAAAAAAGTCCCTGTTGAGAATTCCTTGATTTAGCCATAAACAGGTAAGAGGCTTATGTCTCTTTATACACGGAGTATAGCATATAAAAAACAAATGTGTTCATTTAATTCAGAGTCATGCACAGTGCAACGTGAAGGTCACGTTGGAAACACAAGATGCACATTCAGTACAGGAAAAGCCTCATGAAGTTCCTGAATTCTTCACACACAGAACAAACCTGAGTTTTGACTTTGTAGACAACATTATTAACCAGATACTTTTGAATGTTGCACGTTAAACTCTTAAAGCTGTCTTGAGATGCTTCTGCAGACACTGGAAGGGTGTTTCCTCAATTCCGAAAGTTAAGTGAGCACTGAGCACTTTCCTCTAGGAAAAGGGACAAGCAAGCCTTTTCTAACTGCAGCTTAAGGAACAAGCCCTAAAAATTTGAAATGCAAAGAGAAGAACAGAGCCACTAGGGGCTGACAGTCCTTTTAGGAGATTATGGGCCAACAGCGCCACTAGGGGCTAACAGTCCGTTTAGGTGATTATGGGCCAACAGCGGTCCTGCTTCCTGGGAACAGATAATCAGGTCTTTGGATGGGTCCAAAGCAGGTTACCTGTAACTATGGAGATAGTTGGCGTCTACCACATGTGCGGAGAGCAGCCCTTGGCCACAGCTCTGCAAAGGGACCAAGACATCACAGTCCTCAGGTTACCAGAGATGCTGCTGTCCCGTCATACCCAGGCCCTTAAAACTTTAATGGCTATTCATCTCTTCAGTTCTTTCATTGCCTTTGAATATTTCATGTCTACCACGTTGTCACCCCCTTTTGGAGGACTGTGTGTTGAAACCAGGGGATAGGAAATACAGGGAGAGTAAATGGCTATTTTCAAAAGCACCAAGTCTTGGCCACCACTTTAAAAAGAAATACCACGTCTCATCAGATAATAAGAGGCAACCTGCTAGGTGGACGGAACAGGGTCTGATTGCTTATCAAACTAAGGAAGAAAATGCAGCTAACTTTGTTCTCGGTGAGAAGCTCTCTCATCTGCAATGCCGTTCGGTTTATCTATAAAGAAATAGAACATACACATGGAGCCCTGGAAGTGGACAGACACCGAGGGAGCTGAAACTATTTATCAAGACATTTCTGTTTACAAATCGCAATTCCTCATTCAAAATCACTATTTCCCTGAACCTTAGAATGCAGACCGGAGCTTAAATACCCCCCCAAGTCCATACTGCCACAGACTTGAGTCTATGAAGCAAATTTCATTCCTCTTCTCTGACCTCCCACATCATCTTCCCCGAGGAGAAGCGATCGATAAACAGGTGACCATGGCATTTCTGGGGACCATCCTCCCATCGCATTCAAAGCCTCAGTGGGAAACAGAGCTAGCCCTCATCTCCCAGGGGCAGGCAGGCGCTCAATCTCCTACACACTGTATTCTGGCCAGTGTAGTCTCATGGTGAGGGGAAGGAAGCAGGCTGTCAAAGCATTGGCCTGCTCTGCTACAGCGCCTGCTCTGGGGTCCTCATGCCCAGCCTACTCCTACCGGGACTGTGACCCCTGGAAAAGGTGGACTGGCAGGATGGCTCAGGATGCGGTGACCTTTTCGCTGGCCTTGGGATGCCTTTCTTTTTCTTTTCTCATTGTTTTCTAAACCCCAGGCGTTCCGCCTTGAGGGAAGTGGGTAGCATAAGCCCCATTTGATTAGCGTGTTTGATTAGCGTGTGTACCCTCAGTGAAACAGCAGCGACAGGCACAGAGGAAGAAACGACCGACTATGATAAGCTGGCTGTACAAGGACCATGTGGAGTTCGCCGGGGGTCTTTTGAAGGAAATGAGAATTCTCTGTACATGCTGAAGATATCCAAGCCAGATAGAAATGTGATTTGACAATACGATGTTAGAAAATGCCCACCGTGGAATTGAGTGTGGCCAAGAACACAGAACGTAAGAAAACAGACCCAGCAGGTCCTTCCCTGCAGTTGGGTGGGAGGCTTATCTTGGAAAAGCCATTCATCACTGTAAGTTTAGGGGTTGTTTCTCTGTAAAGTGGCCCCATGATGCAATACGTGAGAGGCTCAGATCTGCCTAGCATTCCTTTCTGTGCTTGGTTGAATCTTTAGCTTTGACAAAACCCACGGAGGGGGGGCAGAGGGAACACAGGTAAACAAAGAGAAGAGACAGGGTCTGAAAGAGACTGGGGCCCAGCATAGACTCCAGAGGTGTTCCTCCAAGGGACAAGTACCAGGCTGAGATGGGGGCTGGGCAGGGCAGCTTTTCTTGGATGGAGTCTGGCCCGATCTAACACCAGGAAAGACCACGCTTCTGCGTGAAGAGAGGCTTCCCAGAGAACTTTCACCTTTACAAGGGTGGGCTGCCGGGAGGGAGGGAGTAGGGGAGAGGGCTTATCAGCAGGCAGCTGGCCTGGTCTGAATAGAGTCCACCTGAGAGGTTTGAAGAAGAAACGTGCGTGCGTGCGTGCGTGTGTGTGTGTGTGTGTGTGTGTGTGTGTATGCTCGTGCAGTGTGTGTGAGGGCGTGTATATGTGTGTGTGTGTGTGTGTGTATGCTCGTGCAGTGTGTGTGAGGGCGTGTATATGTATGTGTGTGTATGCTCACGTACATGTGTGAGAGTGGATGTATATGTGTGTACACCTCTATGTGTGTGTGCGTGTGTGTGTGTGTGTGTGTCTGCCTGCGTGCACGCGCATGTGCCTGTGTATGATGTGCTGGGCTGGACCCTTATATCCTAGGCTTCAGGAAAAGTTCGCACCTTTGTGGTAATCACGCTGACCAGAGAACTGGAGAAGGGCAGGAGAGTATGGGAAACTCAGGAGGGCAAAAAACAGAAAAGGGATTTGTGGAAATGGAAGAGGGGAGGGAAGAAGGACCATCAGAAGGGAAAGGGAAAGAGGGAGTGAAGTGTAGCCAGGGGAAGAAGTAGAGAAAAGGAGAGAGAGGCTCCTGCAGCAAGACGGTAAGCAGAAAATGGAAAGCAAGAAAGAGAATCAACAAGCCAGAGAGACCAGCGCCGGAGATCAGGGCTGCAGAAACGGACAGGAAGAAATAAATCCCTTAGGGAAAAGAAGCAGAGGCGGTGGGACCAAGTGTCCCCATGTAGACTTGGTCAGAATGAGATAGACCAGCTCTTACTTATCCCTGGAGAAGTCAGACATTGCTTCCCATCTCCGGCCTAGCCTCGAACCCCCACCCACCCCTACCCCTGACCCCTGGCCCCGCAACCTTACCTGGCCCTTGACCAGGCTGGCAGCGAATTGGCGCATGACGGCCTCCACGGTGTAGGCGCTGGACCAGCCGCGAGGCGTGAGCAGCTCCATGCAGATGGCGCCGCCGTCCAGCACGTAGCCATTCTCCAGTCGCGGGCTAAGCACCCGCATGAAGGGCGGCGAGAAGGGGAAGTTATCCGGGAAGGTGAGGTTCAGCAGGATGAACTCGGTGTTGGTCTCCTTCATGTCCTGCCACAGCACCGAGTCCTTGTCCACCTGGTGCAGCTTCACGTTCCAGTCGAAGAGGCTCTCGTTCACCAGCTCCACCGAGATGAAGCGGTCGCTGAGGCGCGCGATGTC
>NC_022021.1:48986629-48998600 GCF_000317375.1 Microtus ochrogaster
GGCCAGCTCCGCCGCGCGCTTGCTCTTGCCCTTGCCCGGCCCGGGGCTGGCGTCGCCCGCGCCCCCGGGGTGTTGCTGCTGCTGCTGCTGTTGCTGCTTGTGGCCGCCGCTCTTGCCGCCGCCTTTGCCGCGCAGCGAAGCGCTCTGCTGGCCGCCGCCTCCGCCGCGGTGGTTATGGTGGTGCTTGGGGTCCTCCGTGTCCCGGTTGTGCAGGCGAATAAGCCCGATTTTACGGAGCAGCGTGGCCATCTTAGGCTCGGTTCTGGCGGGGGGCTCCCCGGGTCTCCTGACACCGGAGCTGGATAGGTGGGTCGTGCGGGGTTTGGGGCGGCGGCAGGAGACCGCTCAGCGGGGCGCGGCGAGGGCCACCCCAGGAGCGGTCGGCCGTGGCGCAGCGGAGCTGGTAACACCGGCGCTCGCTGGCCGCTGTGTCTCCGCTGTCATATGACGGGCCCGCTCCGGCGAGGGCTCCGGCCGCCCAAGGAGGGAAGGCGTGGAGACGCGGAGCCGCCGCTTTCCCTGGCAGGTCCCAGGGCGCAGTTCCCGGACGCCCGGTGTCCGTGGTCCTTTGTGCGTGGCCGCAGACCGGCTGGCCCGGTGTCCAAGAGCAGTACCGAGGAACGCAGAGCCGCCCGCGGCGCCCCGGAGGCCGCGAGGTGGCCGCGGAGTCGCGCTGTGCGCGTGCCGGGCCGTGCGGCGCTGGCGGCTACCGCGGGGCCCGGGCCACTGCCGCTCTCGTCGCCGCCGCCGCTGCGGCTGCTGACATTGCAGAGGCGGCTGCTCCGTCTGAGCCGAGCGCCGCGCGGAGGGGGCGGCACTGCCGTCCGGGAGGGGGGGAGGCGCGGGGCGGAGCCGCGGGCTTGACTGCGCCGTGCCACCCCCGCCGCCGGGTTCCTGTGGCGACACACGCGCGGCCGCTGGGGGGAGACAGCGGTGCGCGCCCGCACCGTTGGCTCTGGGCTGCGCGCGAGCTGCCTGAGCTGGGGAGCCGGAGATGGCTTGGCCTGAGCACGCTAATAGGGTCTCAGAATCACTGCGTTCGTTCTCTGTCCCCAACTATGTCTGGGGTCCCGGTCTCATAGCCCTTAACCTCCTTAGGACAACGTAGAGGGGAATGGCAGAAATCTACCTCTTTATTAATGCTTCCAATCAGACGGACGAGCCCAATGTTTCTACGCAACAGTTCTGGGGCGGGTGGGAGTGGAGGATGGCAGGAGGGATACTTTCTTAAGGACTGATCAGAGTCCTACCCGAGAGCGGGATGAGAGGCCAGGCCAGCCCCAAACCTAAAAGCACAGCCTCCAAGTCACGACTTGGAGCAAACCTTTTAGCCAACCCACCCAGCCCTCACTGGGCCACTCCCCTCCTGCCTGCTGGCAACAGACTCTCCGCTCTCCCTGGCCAGACTGTGCGCAGTGGAAGCTTTTCAAAATGCTACCGAGAAGCATCAAATGCCTTCTCTGGTGCTGACCGGCGCCGAGGGCGGGAAAGGATCTTCTGAGCAGCACCACCCTCGTCCCCAAGACAGTTCTCCTCCGTGAGGAACCTTCCCAATGCTTGAATTAAGGAGGGATCAGTCTTCCACCTGCAGATTCCCAGCCCTTCCTTCCTCTTTTCTTCCTTTAGCCTTGGAAACTCACACTCGAAATCCGGTGATAATTTCAACTAAAAGATATTTCAGATTACTCTGAACTGTGAAGGTTCCGGTGTGCTGCGAGTATGGCCCAATTGCGAAGGGGAAACCAGTCTCTCAAGTGCAGAGTATATCCCTGTGCTGTCCTAACCGGCTTCAGGTTCTACTGCCGCTGCCGGTTTGTGGATGCTAAGGAACTGGGTCCGCTCAGTTCTTGTTCCTTCTGGATGCCAGCACCTCGCCTATCTACTTCTGACATCTTTTTACCAAATTTTGAGTTTTCAACGTTGAAAATAACTGGTGAGGTCACTGTGAAGACACAGACCAGAAGGGAGTCAGATTTGGGGATAGATGTGCAATGGGGGAGCCAGCCTAACTGGTACAGAGGAGCAGAAGGTTCATGCCCGCTTGGCATTGCACTAGGAGAGGGAGGTTCCTGGGAGCCCCTGGGAGTCTTGATTGAGCAGGACCTACACAGTGTTTTGTACTAAGAACAACCCTGACTATCAAAGCGAAGTGGACCCAAGGTCTGTTTGCCCTGGTCTCCTGTTTGTTTTGTTTATTTATTCTATACCATTCTTTGATTTTTTATCATTTGCAGCAGCAGCAGCAGCACTGCTATCATCATCATCATCGTCATCATCCTCATCACTAAGGAAGGGCAAGAGGGTAGAAGTATCTGCCTGCAACTTCAAACATTCAGACTGCATCAAATTGGAAAAGCTGACACAGAAAGAGCCTGGGCAGGCATCAGTTCTAACTGCTTTTCTCCTTGTTCTGACAAAATGTCTGGCAAAGGCAACTCAGGAAAGGTGTGCTGGCTAGTTTATGTCAACTCGATAAAAGCTAGAGTCACCCAAAAGGAGGGAGTGTCGATTAAGAAAAACATCTTTGTAAGATATGGCTGCAGGCAAGACCTCGAGTGTTTTTTTAGGGATTGATGGGTGGGTGGCGCCATCCCTGGACTGGTGGTCCTGGATTCTCTAAGAAAGCAGGCTGAGCAAGCCATGATGAGCAAGCTGATAAGAAGCAGCCCTTCATGGCCTCTGCATCAGCTCCTGCCCCGTGGGAGACCCTGCTCTCGCTGCTCTTTGATGATGAACTGTTACATGGAGCTGTGAGTGAAATCAACCATTTCTTCCCTAACTTGATTTTGGTCATGGTGCTTCACCACAGTAATAGTAACCCTGACTGAGAAAGACGGAGAAGTTTGTTTTAGTAGTTTGAGGGCACAGTCAGTCATGGTGGGGAAGGCATGGGGGTGGAGCCAGATGCAGGTGGTCACAGTGCATCCGCAGTCGGGAAGCAGAAATAGATGCTGATCGAATCAGCATGCTTTCTGCTGTCCCCCGTATGTACTTGGTTAATGGCATGATGCCACCCACATTCAGGGTAGCTCTTCCTTGCTCAGGTAAACTTTTTCTGGAAATGCCCTTATTGACATGCCCAGAAGTATGTTTCCATGGTGATTTTAAATCACACCAAGCTGATAATCAATATTAATTACCACAGGTCTATGCCTCATGATTTTGCATGATTTAACTGCTGTGGAAGACCTCCCAAGTTTTTTTTTTTAAGACACATTTTATTGGCAAAGAAACTGAATTCTAAATACTTTTAGTTGCTGGCTCCACACTGTCATATGCTAAGAGGGATGGTCTAGCTGAGACCCATATCATGGTGGCCCTCTACCCGAGTCCCCCAGATCCCTAGGCCCTGAGACCTTCAGGTATAATTGGATGTTTCTCTCCCATTTGCCTGCTACCAATTATCTGGCAGTTGTGTCCCAAATAATTGACTCGGAGGCTTAATATAAATTATAAATGCTTGGCCAATAGCTCAGGCTTATTACTAGCTTACTTAAATTACACGTAAATTAGCCCATATTTCTATTATGCTTTGCCACATGACTTGGCACCTTTTCTCAGTACAGTGTGCCCATCTTGCTCTCTGTGTGCCTGCCAGGAACTCTCTGACTCTGCCCTTCTTCCCAGAATTCTCCTCCTCTAGCTCGCCCTCCCGCTCAAACTCTTCTTGCCCAGCTATTATCCAATCACCTTTTTTTTGAAATTACCAATGATAAATAATAAGAATCTACAGTGCCCAGGCTTGCTGCTGACCAGCTGGCCTGAGACTGATCTGCTGTGCCTTAGCGCCAGCAGAGAAGATGAGAAAGTCTGGCTGAATGAAAGAGCTGTGCCTTGCTGTTTGGATTTTCAGCTTGCTCAGTGGTGCGCCAAACAGCTTCTTTTCTTTGCAAATGGTCCAGGAGTTTCCTTCTAGCAGCAGGAGGCAGAGTGGTACAGCATTTACACAAGGTGTCTGGTTGTGGACACTGTCAGAGAGAGAAATGATCAGGACTAGTGCTGATGCTGGGACAAGAGGCCCAATCAGGACCGGCACACTCACAGACTTAACTCATGGGTCACCTGCCTCGCTTGCAGAATCCAGGACCACCAACTGCATAAAAGTCTAAAGCCAGGGCTGGAGAGACGGCTCAGCCGTTAAGAGCACATGCTGCTCTTCCAGAGGACCTGAGTTTGATTCGGGGGCTCACAACCACCTGTGACTCCAGATACAGAGATAGTGAGTGATTCAGGCCCTCTTCTGGCCTCCATGGGCATGCACACATGCACACACTGTAAAAGAAAACAAAATCTTAAACAAAATCTCTAAAGCCAGATATTATTTAAAATATTAGTTAAAGTATAAAAATAACCAAAATTTGTAAGTGGAGATGTTTAAGAGAGTCACACACACACATTGTATTTGAGGACTTTCCATATAGCAGGGTCGTGATAGTCACAGGGATTAGATAGGGGATGGAAGTGTTCACTGCTCACACAGAACCTTAAAGCAGCAAGTAGAGTGAAGAGCTGGGTCTGTAGTGTTGTACAGTAGCTACAATGACACACTATGACATACTGGGAAGAAAGGGCCAGAAAGGGCTCTTCGAGCAGAAGTTACTATGTTGCTTCTTTGTTTCCTCCAGCCAATGGATGTGAGCTGCAGAAGGCTGGTCAAGGGAGGCAAAAGGGAGCCTGGGGGGCTCATCATTGCCTTCCTCCTAATCTGGTAGATTCCAGAAAGCTCTACATTATAGGATGAATGAAGAGATCAAACTCCAAATGTGCGACGAGACTCACTTTGCTACAGTTGCCCCTGTTTACTTGATTTCCAGCCGTTCAGAAAGGACGTTCCATACTCACAATGAAAACAAATAGAAGCTTAAAACCCATCCTGTTAATGATTAAGCTTTTGACTTTTAGAATAGCTGAGCGGAATGCATCTAGTTGAACATAATAACATCAAAGGGGAACTGTTCCCCTCCAGTGGTAGCTAGAGAAAGGGTGGCAAGGGAGTCTACAGCCAGAGCACAGAAGAATTGAGGGTGAAAACATTCGTGGGAGGGAACTGAGATGGTTTCCTGCAGGCCGAGCATCTGAGAATTGAGCTGCAGCTGCCCAGGGCTTGTCTCGTGAGCCTTTAATGAGTGGTCCCAGATGTCATCTCTCTGGCGGAAGCTTTTACAAGAGACAGAGCAGAGTTTGTGCATTTATTCTTTGCCTACAAGGATGGCCTCCAAGAACTAGGTGTGGTGGTGCGTGTCTGTAATCCTAGGATTTGAGAAGCCGAGGCAGGTGAATTTTGAGTTCCTGATCAGCCTGAGCTACAAGCTACCCCATCTCAGTGAGTGAACAAATAAAGAATAAAAAGGACTGCCTTCCTGTGCTTTTGGTTATGCAAACTCCAGTCTCAAGGTCAGTAAGACATTCACAATAATCATGTCAAGAAATACCTGCCCTAAATTTGCACATCGTGTTTGTTCTCATGGACACGTATTAAGGTCACTGTGAACACTGACATAAATTCTTCTTTGTATGGATCTGTGGTATGACAAGGTCACAGGACCAATCCTCCTTCATGACTTCATCAGCAAAGTCTGCATTTAGTTGCCATTACACTGTGTCTTAAGCATCCCAAGCACTGTGTACAGATCCTGTTTAATTCCCACAAGAATGATTCTGGGTAGGCACTGAGTCCACCCTGGTTTTATAGTCAGGTGAACTGAAATGCAAAGATGTCAAGCTGTCCCAGAGGAGCCAGGATTTAAGTCCCCAGCTTTATTTAGTTCAGGGTGGTTTTTGCATCCACAGCTCCATTAGGCCCCCTGCATATTGTCACTGTGGGGCTGTTGGAGGAAAACCCTGCTGTTCTGGAGCTACTTTCCCATGAGGGGCATCTCTGTCATTTCCCAGCTTCATCAAAGACCCTGGGGACTCCAGGGCACGTGATGCAGTCGCTCTGCATGTGCTCAAGTCGAGGCAGACACATACACACTTTTGTTGATGTTGTTGAGTTAAAAGCCCAGTCCTTCATTTCCCAACACGGATGTCTGAGATCAGAGAAGACTGTGTCCTGCCTGGAATACATAGAGGCCAAGGGAGGGAAAGTTGACTCCCAGACCTAACAGCTTCTCGGAATCTGTCTTGTGGCATCATGTTCTGCAGGCTTCTGAGTATCAAGGTGAAGGGCAAAAGGAAGGAAGAGGAGAAGGAAGGGGCTTGAGGGGGCAACTACTGCAGCCTCATCTAGGCAGAGACGATGTTTGTGCCACGGGGACATCATCAGCAATTCTTCCTACCCTTGGAGAGTTCCCCTGATGCATCTTCCAAGGACACACCCACAGATCACCCCATCTCATTCCTTCTTTCACTGCTCTCGATGGGAGAAGTGGGTTCCGGGCTCCCGTCAATCAACTCCGGACTGGGATGGACTGACCTAACCAGCGGAGGGCAGGTCTGCAATGAAGCCAGGTGATCGCTGAGGTCATCGTCGTCACAGGACGACGACGAGCTGACTTGTTTTCTGCCGGCACTCTCGTCTCTGCAACCCAGTTTCTGGGTGGGGAATCTCAAGCCCAAGCCCTGAGGTCTTGAAAGACAGCCCAACGCAGTTCTGGTAGGCAGATTCATGACTCCAGTCCTCAGCCTTGGGCATCCCAGAGGAGGTCCTGGACTTGTAGTGAGTTCCTCAGCCACAGAAACGGTGAGAGGTTAAAAAAGAAAGGCTGTCGGGGTAAGCCATTGTGTTTGGGACCATGAAACAGGGGGTAAATCACACAGAGCTTATGTACCTACAGCCATGCCTTTCAGAGGCCAGACACTCACTTTCCCAGCTCGCCTTGCAGACAGGCAGACACGTGATCTGGTTTTGGTCAATCTGATTCCTACAGTGAAACTCGGGGAGACCAAAAGGAGTGATGAGGGTGTTGGTGGGGGACCGCTTGCTTCCGGAGACAGCAGCATCCAGAGTCCTCACAGGGCTTTGAAGTTTAGGGGTGATGGTTCTGCCATCCTCTCCGCATCAACCTGGGTGGCATTCTAGGCTTCATAGTTTCTGAACTATCATACAATTCTTTGGGGGTGGGGGGACAGGGAGATAGTGCCTTATGTATGGCTCCTGGCTGGCCTGGAACTCAGAGGCCCGCCTGCTTCTGCCTCCTGAGTGCTGGGATTAAAGGCGTGCCCGCACCTAGTTCTATTATAAATTCTTAAGGTGAAATTTGTGTATTCCTTTCTGGTTACAATGGCTGAGATGACCCTCTGCCCCATGGCTTATGACCCAGGATTTATTTCACCCCTACTGTGTGTACCAGGTGTTTCCTGCTCGGTATAGTGTTGGTGTACAGGCTCTCTCACACATGCCTTGTGCTAGCGATCCCCCATTCCTTAGTTCATGGGCAGTCACCTGCCTCTAACGTCTCCAAACCCTCACCTCTGTGGTCACGTGTTTGCTATTTTCCACCCAAGCCGAACTCAGGAAGGTATTTATCACCTCACGAGTTTGGACCAGTTAGCGGAAGTGGCAACAGCTGTCTTCCAGGAGAGTGTCTTCTAGGGCTAGACTTGGACTGAATTGACTAAACAGAATCTAGAAGAAAACGTGGTTAGCATAAGTCCTATGGACTTTAGGTAACACATAGCTCCCTAGCAGAACTCACCCTTTGCAATAATCTTCTCATATTCAATAGTGCATGCTCTGCCGCTTTAATAACAGGCAAGCAAGAAAGTTTGTTTCTCTCCCACGGAATAAGAGAGGGTAGTTAACCCCTTTCCCTGAGACCGCAGCCACTGGCTTTCCCAGAAAACACTGTAACTAAAGAACCTGGCCATTTCTACGGCACCTGTGGTGGACTCCACTTCCATCTAGCTACAGAGCGACCTGGGGAAGGACGGCGTGAGTCCAAATTTCTCACTAGAAATAACCAGGGGCCAGTGGACATAGGGTGGCAACAATAGTCTTTCCCCGTGGCTGTTCTAAGTGGACTTTAATCTCTTTTTATTTTTTGAGATTACAATCACTTCATTTACCCCTCCCCTTTCCTACCTCCAAACCTTTCCATATACTTCTTGCTCTCTCTCAAATTCATGGCTCCTTTTCCTTACTTGTTGTTACATACATGTATGCACATGCATATGTATTTTTAAATATACAGCTACAACCTGCTCGGTCTGCATAATGTCACTTGGCTGTATGTTTCCAGTGTGGAGCATTTTGGTATTGGCTCACTAGTGGGTGGGTTCTTTCATTTTCACAGCTCCGCTCCAGAGAGAGAAGCTGCAGGTCCAACCATACACAGCCTTCCCTGTGTTGGGTTTTCCTCTCACCTACGTTAGAGCGATTCCCCCTCTGCCTTTGGTCGGGACACAGGTTCCTGCCAGGACTGATTGACACTGCAGTGTGATTCCTTGAGGAGGTAAGCTACCTCTTCTTGAGGCGCACACAGTATTGGTGCCCCGGTGGTTTGCTGGATTCTGGCTTGACAATAGAGAGCTGGTAAACCCTTTGTGAGGGTACAGTCAGCACTGGGTGATGTGTTTCCTTTACTGGGTATTCTATACCTATTCACAACAGATAGAGAGGGTACTGGAGGCCAAAGAAACAATTCTAAATCTGGCTTGATGAGCCAATGAGTTTAATTGTTACTTACAGGAACAGGGGCGAACTGAGCGAGAACATCACCAAAAGCCCCATGCTGCCAGCTGGGGTGGCCGTTCATGAAGGCTGCATCACTGGAACCTCCATGTAACTCACAGGCAGACCCTCCAAAACTCGCCTTTTCTCAGAAGGGATGCCTTGTGGATCAAGGGAGGTGAACAGTATGAGGATGTAGGTTCTCAAAGGCCAAGCCATCCCAGGTGTCTTCTTTATTCCCAGGTCACAATCCACCCCTTTGAAGATGGGCTTGACAAGACTGCAGCTTCAAGGCTCTTTATAAATTCTCGAGACTCAAATCTGTGGACGCTGATTTTCAACAAGGTTTGTGCCGCTGTAGCTCTTCCGTGATGCTTACTTCTTAGACACATTCCAGGTTGTCCCTCTGCTCGTCCTCTCCTTCCCCCCCCTCTCCTCTCTTCCTCCCAATGGAAACAGTCACAAATCCTCTGCCTGCTTCTCAACTCGTGCCTTCTCCATTTTCCCATATCGACACCCCTTCTTCTGCCGCAGCTGAGGGCAGCAGCTACTCGCTCCCGGAACGTCCCTTTGGTTCAGCCTTCACCTGGGGCCACCACAGTCGGTGCTAAACATGGGATTTTTGAGGCAGCTGCTTTCCCCTAACTATTGCTCTCTCCAAATGTCACCTACACAGTGACCAGGGTTGGGTTCAAAGTCAAACTAGTTAGCTCTCTGTGTTTGGCACATTCCTTATGCCTAGCCCTGAATTGTTTCGACTCTAATCAAGAGCACAGGGTACACTGTGTATTCCAACAGAGGAGTTTAATCCAGTCCTAAAACACTGGGATGTTCAAGGACCAAAGAGAGAATGAGATTGTAGAAGAAGAAGGTAGACGGGGCTGTAATCCTGAGAATTCCGCTGACACTCTTTCAGAACACAAGGCCATATCTAGGTCATGACCCTGGAGTTGCCATGCAGCACTGCATGGTTGATGGGCGCCTTTTGTGCTTACCGCGGCATCTGTTAGAAGCGCCACATCCCCACTGTTCATCTGCGACCTCCACATGTCCAGCGGTCAGGCCCTAGCACAGTTGGCTCTGTAGCCTCCTGGAGGACCTAGTATCTAGTGGCTCTCCCGGCCGTTCCTCGTGGGCTGTGCTTAGCTCTTGAGCAGGGAAGAAGGGATCTGAGAAGATTTTGTCGTGATGGAGTGTAGCTTCTCTCTGGCAGCTGAGTGAGGAGATGACTCACACCTTCCTTTCCGAGGAGGAAATGGCTTAATCCTAAAGAGACGTCCAGGAGCGTAGTCTCATTTCTCCCGTCCTTCTCATCCTTGCTTCCGGCAAAGACGGCTGCTCTCGGGTTGTGTGGAAGTGCAAGATGACAGCTGACATTGTGTCAAGATAGTGTCTCTATTCCATGTCACCTTCAATGCTAGGTCTAAATATAGGTTCGAACGTAGTATTCTGAGAAAAGAAAGTTGATTCGGCTTCCCGGTTGCTGAGGGTGGTGAGTGAAATCCCATAATTAGTTGAAACGCGGGATGTGTATCTTAGTTATATAACATATTCTCAGAGCATTAGAGTGGAATAGAATTCTTTGCTGTTTATTTTGCTGTCTTGATGTCTGTTGCTATAATGTCGGTGCTGAAAAATACAATCAAGAATAAATGCTCTAACTCTGCTAGTAGCTTAGTTCTGATTTTAAAATGGTTTAAAGTAGAGCAATCATTTACTTGCCCTGGGAGGCCCAGGGTTGAGCTGGGTAACTCTGGGTTCTCAAAACTATGCACGTATGTAATTTAAGAAATACCTCAATCAAGACATCGAGGATTTCCATCATGCTAGAAAGATCAAGTCAAGCCCATACTCCTCCATCACCATAGACACCCTGCTTTGGTTCCTATCATCATAATGTTGTTTAACAGTCCCCTCTCCCTCTCACCCCCCCCCACTCTTCTTTCTCTCTGTGCACATGACATGCGAATGGGGCAATACAAGATGTGCGTTCACACACCTAGCATCTGTCAATCAATCTATAGTCTCGTACTGATACCGGCCCTTCTTGGGTGTTGGATAGTTTGCTTGCATGGCTGGAAATGTTCTTTGGATGCACACACCAGAGACTGTTTACCCATCTTGCTGTCGGAGGACATTCGGCTTGCTTCTGGCTTGGGCTACTGTGCATTATGGCTCCTGGAATGACCCTGTTCAAGGATGTATCTTTACTCTCCATCGCTGGCAAAGCATGGCCAGACTGCGTCAAGGGGTAGGTATATATTTAACTTCATATGAAAATTCCAGACACTTCCAAGGTGACTGTGGCATGTTACATTCCCATTAACATAACGCAAGAGAACAGAAAAGAAGCTTGTCTGTGAGCATGGATCTCAGAGGAATCTCTGGAGGACCACAGCAGAAAGAAATAGATATGCAGAGAGCATATCCTAGACTGTCTACAGCAGGAGTTCTCTGTTTAAATAAGAATAGTCCCCATAGGTTCATATGTCTGAATGCTTAGTCCCCGGTTGGTGGAACCGTTTGGGGAGAATTAGGAGGTGTGGTTTTGCTAGAGGAGGTGTGTCACTGGGGGTGGGCTTTTGACATTTCAAAAGACCCTCTTACCATTTCCAACCTGCTCTCTGCCCCCAGCTTGGGGTTTGAGATGCGAGTTCTATTCCTGCCACCACGCCTTTGCTCCACCACCATGGGTGCCAATCTCCTGGACCTGGGGATCCAACTAATTGCTTTATTTTATGTTTCCTTGGCCATGGTGCTTTCTTTCAGAGCAGTAGAAAAGGAGCTAGGACAGATGAGGATGTGGGTAGAGTAAAAACCGAACAAAAGCAGAGGAGGAGGCTTCTTGTCCCCTGGCTGTCAGGCATTCAATTCTGAGAGAAAACATGGGTGCAGCTGCATGACCCAGGAGCAACTGAAAATTGGACACCCACAGGAAAAATAGCATCTGCCCCTTCTGGAAGTGCACCAGTTCTCACTCAGAGTTATCCCCCAGAAAGATTGTGAGGGAGACCTCCCAAACTGTCAATATCTCACGAGCCAAAATAGTAATCAAAACAGCACCAAATATTTGAGAAAGAAGAACCACAACCCAAGGCCTGAAGAACAGAGCTAAATGGGTAGATGGGAGGAAGAAGAAGGGAGAGAAAGAATATCTTTCCACCTCTGGCTGAGGAGCTTTGGCAGCTGAAGTTTCCTGGGAGAGCATTCAGTTTTCTCTGGGGCCGTGATCCCTGGTACATTGTACTTCTGTGGATAACCTAGCACCCATGTATATAGCTACAACATTGATTGGACTCAGTGGGTCATGAAAAGACATCATGGAATTTGGAGGGGATTGTGGCAGGAGAGGCTTGAGGG
>NC_022021.1:48999309-49007679 GCF_000317375.1 Microtus ochrogaster
ACATGTTTAAAATACATTATATACAGCATGAGATTAGGGCAGTCCGGAGTGTACATGTTCAAAATACATTGTGTACAGTGTGAGACTTTCAAAGAAGGAACAGAAAAGGGAGGTGAGGGAAGATGCCGTCTGCTAGCTTTGCTGGAGCTGCTTTTCTGAATCACTGAGTCTTTTTTGGAGGAAATGAACTATTTCAAGAAGAAATATTCCAGTGGAAAGCCAGTGTCCTGGTCACACCCCAGCCTGCGGCACTCTTTCCAGACACACGTCCCTGTAGCTTTTCCCCTACAGTTCAGGCCACCAGACAGGCAGGTCAGCTACTGTCACTGAGCGCTCACCTGACTGACCTTTGGGTTATGAATGGACAGTGTTGTCTCTGCAGCCTTTCTCCAGTGGGTCTCAGTCCAGGCAGTCAGCTCCTGGGAGTCCCTCACTGCTGTGGGGGGACATAACCCCACAGTCAGTTGGCACTGAGTGTAGAAAAATCACCACTGAAAATCCCTGGCGAGGAATAGGCAGTAGCTCCTATTGGACAGTAGAAACTACAGCGATGCCATGGCCTCCTTCGGTGCTTGTGTTTCCTCAGAATTCCTACCACAGGATTGAGAAAGGGTTTCAGTACCGAGGGACGAGAGTCTCTTAGATGAACACATTGGCAGAGAGGAGAGCCTAGGATAGAATCCTTTCAAATGAAGAAGGAGGAAAACAAATTCAGTTTTACCTCAACTTAGAGTAGGTGTTAACTAGGAATAAAAGACAGGACAATCTTAGTCTGTCGAACACAGCAATGATTTCGGTGGACACAGTGCAACAGAGGGGCTTTCTAGAACATGGCCATCTCATCCCACTGTGATTTAGAGCGTAATCATTACCACAGCTCGAGAACAATTAAATGGTAGCGTGCAGGTGTGCAGGAGGCCTCACAGAAACGGTCTCTTGGGTTTCCTGAGCTGCAGCTACCTCTGTCCTCCACGCCTATACTTGAGCTCCATTTTTTTTTGTCATTTATTTTGTAAAAATTCAAACTTTCACTGTAAACCTCTTGGCAAGAAATATATTTTGTACAGGTGAGGTACACAGTAGGCTGTAAGATGCACAGGGGTCGTGAGGACACAGATCTTGCAGCCCTTCATTAGAAGTACAGGGGTCTGAAGAGGGCCACAGTGTCTGTATCTGTCTTTAGTACACATGCATGGATTGAGGGGCAGCATGCTTTGCGCTTTGCCTTGCTCTTGTACCCCATCATCACCAGGTCCGGACACAAACAAAGCCAGTGGCTCCCTTCTTGTCTCTGCGCTGCCAAGCAGAGAGGAAGCAGTTATGATCCTGAACCTCCCACTCCAGCAGAATTTCCCAGTCCTTGCTGCCTTGTGGTACTTGCTCCTTTGGGCCACATTGCAGGTCTTCTCAGTACCTTGTGTATTAGCAGAAAATGACATCAACAGCTCGAATCCTTTTCTGTCAGGGAGGTACCTATGTGTTCCCGCCTGTGTTATCCCCAAGCTTGTTGATTTGTCTGGATTTGGAATAGCCTAGAAGACTGCATCTGCACAAGCAAGTATATATAGAAAACTTTACCTGAGGGGAAGAAAGACCCACCCTAAATGCAGGCGGATCCCAGACCAAACACGAAGAAGAAATCCATCTAAACACCCACATTTGTCTCCTGCTTTCTGATGCAGCATGACCAGATACCTCACTCCTATTGAACTCTGTTTTTTGTTTTTTTTTTTTTTTTGTCCTGCTGGCCAAGTGCCAAACCATGAGCTGAAATGAACCTTTTCTTCCTTAAGTTACTTTGTGTTCATATTTGGTCACCATGATAAGAAAGTCAATCGATGCATTAATTTCATCCAACATGTAGCATTCAGCGTAGGTTTCGTCCTTCCTCACACATTCACAAGACGCTGGTTTTTATGAAATATTTTATAGCTGGGGACTTAGGAGTGAGTCTGGCTAGAGGTGTAGAGGTAAAGACGGGTGGGTGCTGAGAAACACTAGATTTGCCTTACTTGGCATCTCTTCTGGGAATATATCTGTGAGCGCCAGAAAAGAGAGTGTCTTACCACTGTCAAAGGCAGCGAGGTCAATAACGTCGGAGATGGGACCGGAAATGGCAATAAAGGGAGGGAAGCAAAAAGAACCCCATTAGAACCTGGAACCCCATTAGAACCTAGAACCCCATTAGAACCTGGAACCCCATTAGAACCTGGAACCCCATTAGAACCTGGAAGTCCAGTGCCCCTCGACCCCTCTGAGTTCTTCCTCACGCCCCCATTGCAAGGTACGTGACCCACTCTTCCACTCAACGAGCTCATGGCTGCTACAGAGGCCCTTTGGAGGAGGGAACTTAAAAACGGGTGTAAGTCAGCCTGTTGTACGGCCATGGTTTTCCGTAAGCTTGGATTGGAAGAGAGATGGTTTCTGTGCATTCTGTTTACACATCTGGAGTTTGGATACAGCGTCCTCGAGCTCTTTCTTTTGTCGCTTTAGGCAGCGTCATTTCATTCCTAGAGCTCCCTGGAGACTCTGGTACTGGAACCACACTGGCAGGCTGAAGAAGCTGGAGTTATGGTCCTCATGGAAGATGGCCGCAGCAGTGATGGGCACACTTGCTCAGAAGGTAACCCTGAGTTTCCCCTTGGACTCCTCTTATCTAGGCCTCCGTAGAAAGGTGCTATTCAATTCAAGGATGCACCGGCAGACACATCCAACGGTGTGTTTCCTAGGTAACTCTAGAAGTCGTCAGGTTGACAAGACCAACCATAGTCTCCGGAAAGAGAGACCTAAGACACTTGGTTTGAACCCAAGTTTCAAAGAAACGGGGTCATTTTGGTGAAACTCTAAGAACAACCACACAAAACTGTTCCCAATATGCACAACCCTGCACAACCCTCCACGTTCCTGGGTGGCGGGGACTAGCTAGTACCTTGATAAGGTAACTTTATTTTGCTCTTTGCATTCATAAGTAGCTGCTCATAAGAGTTTCCACTTCCCATAGTCTTTCTACCACACTGCAATCTCATTTTATTTATTTATTTATTTTTTGAGAAAATACGGTTTTATTTTTTTTTAGTGTCTTTAAAATTTTGGCCTAGGCCAGCAATGTTTCCCTAAGAAGATAATTTATTCAGAGTTAGCTTTTGCAGAATAAAAAAGCAGGCAATTTAAAAAGACGGATTTTACTTCCTCCAAAGAGATTACAAACAGATAAGATGTGAGTTACACACACGCGGGCATATTTTTAAAAGCAATTACCATCTGGCTGATAGAAAAGAATAATTCTGCTCGACTGGAAGTTTATTGCTCAGCTTTATAATTAGGTTGCCTCTGTACAGAGTGTAGATCCTTGTTGGAATCCGTGGAAAATGTCTGCTAATATTTCCCTTTTATTTTCAAACTTATTATGTAAACTGCTTTTGGGTTCTGACGAGGGGATTTTAGAATGTAGAAGTTTTTTGTAACTTAGAGAATTTAGGAAGACATTTGTGTTTTCTAAGGGGTTTTGAGAAGGGACTTGTTCAAGATGAGGGGGTGCTTTTTTAAAAATTGTGTATGTGTGTGTGAGGGGATTTTTAAAAAATTGTGTGTGTATATATGTGTGCGTGTATATGTGTGTGTGCATGTGTGTTTGTGTGTATGTGTCTGTGTGTGTGTTTGTATGTATGTGTCTGTGTGTGTGAGTGTGTGTGAGTGTGTGTATGTGTGTGCATGTGTGTGTTTGTGTGTATGTGTCTGTCTCTGTGTGTGTGTTTGTGTATGAGTGTGTGTGAGTGTGTGTATGTGTGTGCATGTGTGTGTGTCTGTGTGTGTATGTGTGTGCATGTGTGTGTATGTGTGTGTTTGTGTGTATGTGTCTATGTGTATGTCTGTGTGTGTGTTTGTGTATGAGTGTGTGTGAGTGTGTGTATGTGTGTGCATGTGTGTGTGTGTGTGTGTGTATGTGTGTGTATGTGTGTGCATGTGTGTGTTTGTGTGTATGTGTCTGTCTCTGTGTGTGTGTTTGTGTATGAGTGTGTGTGAGTGTGTGTATGTGTGTTCATGTGTGTGTATGTGTGTGTGCGTGTGTGCATGTGTGTCTGTGTGTATGTGTATGTGTGTGTATGAGTGTGTGTGAGTGTGTGTATGTGTGTGCATGTGTGTGTCTGTGTGTGTGTTTGTGTATGAGTGTGTGTGAGTGTGTGTATGTGTATGCATGTGTGTGTATATGTGTGCATGTGTGTGTATGTGTGTGCATGTGTGTGTGTATGTGTGTGCATGCACATGAGCGTGTGCTATGGTATGTGAAGTCGGAAAACAACTTGTAGGAGTTGGTTCTATCGGTCAACTCTGTTTGTCCTGGGGCTTTGCATTTAGGTCACCAGGCTTGGTGTCAAGCCCCTTTGCCCAGAATCCTCTTGCTGGCCACTTGACTACACCTGGAACTCTCTGCACACACCTATGAGAGATGTTTTTCTTAATTAAATCATCTATAGTGGGAAGGTTCACTTCTAGTCCAGATCTTTAACGTGAGGAGATAAACCTTTAATTCAGATCTTTTGAGGTGGGAAGATCCACCCTTAGTCTGACCACATCTTCTGTTGGCAGCCTGTATAAGGAGCATGGAAGAAGGAAGTTAGCTCTCACTCCCACTGGTAAGTCCATCCCTTTAGTCTAATTACAGCCTACTTCTTTGGGACTCCATCATTACTGAAGACAGCTGAGACACCCAGGCTTGTGGACTGAACAACTACTGGATTCTTGGACCGTCTGTTGGTAGATGGCCACTGCTGTACTAGATGGACCGCAGCCCGCAGGTCACTCCTCTAGAGAACCCTGACATACACCCTGATTGGTCCTCTCTCTGTATTATAAACTCCACTCCTCTAGTGAACCCTGACATACACCCTGATTGGTCCTTTTGATCAATCGACTTTGCTCACAACCAGTGTGCAAGCTGAATTCTGTGGTTGTTCCTAGCACCAGGCTCACTTTCAGGCTGAGAAGCAGAAGGAGTCACGTTGGCATTCCTGTCCTCCGGTCCCCACTTTACCCCTCTTGTGAACTTCCTCTGACTACTCTATTTTTCCTGCCCCCCAGGAAATTCCTCTCTCAGGGAATGTCAGGGAAGAAGGGGCAGGGAGACTGTTGGACTCAGAAGCTGGGGAGCGTGGTTGTGGAGCTGTTAGGAAGGCTGCACTCAGGAAAACACAGTGGCTGAGGTTTTAACTTGCACACACCTGCAAGGGAGCCAGCCAGTCTGGATCCCAGCATGGAGGGGGCGGGGCTCACAAGGCTCCGCCCACAGCTGAGGAGATCTTGGTCATTGATGGCGGCTGAAAAAAGGGGAATATCAGTAGTCTTCATTGGTGGCCCCTCTGGTGGCCTATGTCCTGGTGGATGGCCCCACGCTCCATGCATCCATGGACAACTCTAATTGGGTTACTAAGGAAAAGCAAAACATATGAAGTTGGGAGGGGAACATGCGGGGATTCAGGAGCAGTTGAAGGGTGTGGTGCATATGATCAAGACATGCTGTATACGTGTGTAAAATTCTCAACAAATAAAAAAGGGATAATTAAAAATCGACCCTTCCATCTTTCCTGCAGTGGCCTCATCTCTTCCCTGTCTTTTTTTTTTCTAGGATGTTATGTGTAACTATAAAATATGCTCGTTTCATTATTCTTTTTTTTTTAAAGATTTTTTTTATTGAGAAAAAAAATTTCCGCCTCCTCCCAGCCTCCCACTCCTCCCACCTTCCCCCCACTCCTCTCTCCCTCCCTCTCGAGTCTGAAGAGCAGTCAGGGTTCCCTGCCCTGTGGAAAGTCCAAAGTCCTCCCCCCTCCATTAAGGTTCCCTGTCTTTAATGGCTTCTTAGGAGTGATGATTATTTGACTAACTCAACAGTTACAAGAAAAATGGGAACCAGCTCAATTTAACAAAATTTACACAAAACATTCCGGAAGCAGGCATCCTTTCAAAGAATGGACCCCACACAAGAGTCGTTCTACTGACAGTGGAAAGGAAATGATGTATCAGACAATGTGATTGACTGCAGTGGGCACTTTCCCTAGGTAAACATGGTCTGATCAGTAGCTGGCTTGTGACTGCTTGCAACACAGCTGCTCTGATTGGCCGAGACCCGTAGCTTAGTTACAGGAAGGCACGCTTAGGCTGCGTCTTGTTTACACTTGAGACTAGGTTACAGTTAGCTATGTATAGAAGCTGTATTTGGCAAGACACATCACAGAAGGTGGCAACTTGCTTTAGCTTGACACAACTATGTCTGAGCCCATGGATTTAGGGGAGGGGAAGGCTGCGTCTATTCCCTGCCCCAATTTCCATGGCGTTGAATGAACTATATCTCCCCAAAAATTATGTTTTAAAGATTTTTTTTGCTTTTATTGTATGAGCATTTTGCCAGAATGTATGAATGCGTACTCTGTGTGCATCTGGTGCCCGTGGATATCAAGAGAGGATTTTGTATCGCCTGGAATGCAATAGGTTGTAAGTTACCAGGTGGGTGCTGGGAACTGAACCCCAGTCCTCTTCAAGACCAGAGAGTGGTTTTTAACTACTGAGCAGTCTCTTCAGCACCTCCAAAGCTTCTAGCCGCTCCTCTTCATCCCCATTTGAAATCAGCACCTCCTCCATTGGTGCCACGCTGTAGGTCAGACCACATCTGAAAACAAGGCTCTTAAAGAGTCCTTAGGTTAAAGGAGCTGGATGGACCCTAATCCAGTATGGCCAGTGCTCATGTGAGATGCGTGAACTTAAAAAGCCGATCGAGTCCTGTCCCGTTTGTGCTGACCCAAAGTTAAGTGTGTAGGAAGGTTGATCTGGGGAGAGTTTGAGGAGGAGCGAATGTGATCAAATTACATTTTATGAAACTTTCAAAGAATTAACTAAAAAAAACTGCTCTGTATCTTGGGAAACACAAAGACGTGGAGCCTGGATGCAGGTCTGAGAAAAGAGGCAGAGGGAGAAACAGTCAGGGATGAAGAGAGGCTCCTGCCAGTCCTCCTACACCTCATCTGGGGCTCCTAGTCTTGGCAACTGGGTGATGGTAGGTTCTGCACTTTAAGTCACCTCGCTGTGACATTTTATATAGCAGCCCAAACAAAGGCATTCCTCCCCCCAAGGAGTCTGTGAACCCAAAAGGCACTTGTTCCATCTCTTCCGCACACACTCCCTGCTCACGCTGGCTGGCTGTGGCTTCCATTTCCAGCCTCCTCTATCTCTCTGGAAAGTGGATGTGTGAAATCCTGGCAAAATCTGTTTCGGGAACAACTGTGCGCCCACGCGCCACTTGTAAAGCTGAAGGCAACGACTGTGTTTAGTGGCACGGCAGTTGGGCTTCTAGACTACCCAGGGGCTCTGAATATTTGGAACTCTGGATATTTGGAACTAATTTCTAGCCATCTTATGTGCTCTTATGCAGTCCAGCAGATAGCCAAACCACAGACAGATGGACAGACAGCAGAGTAATCTCTGTTGCTGCTGGATTGGAGTTGTTTTACCTTGTACTGATGACAATGTCCTCAGGTGCATCCTGGACACTTGAGTAGGATGGTGTGTGTGTGTGCGTGTGCGCACGTGTGTGTGTGTGTGTGTGTGTGTGTGTGTGTGTGTGTGTGTGATTTGACTTTCCTCATTTGGCTCTGTTTGAAAGACTTTACCTAGGCATTTAAACCCTGGTCTCACTTTTCCCTCGTGTGGACCTATAAGGAAAGCCTTACCTCCTTCTGCAACTTTGGGGCCTCAGTCTTTGGCCTATGGGCCTAGATGATCTGAGAGACTTTTCTGTGAAGCAGGAATTTTGAAGGACGGTCCTACCTTGTCTTGACAGTTACTTTCTTTTGTGTTCTTCTTGTCCAGTTTGAACAGGATACTGTCAGCAGTCTAGACAAGGATAGTCTCTTTAGTCAGAGGCTAACTTTGTCACAAATGAAAGCAAATTCCATGCGGAGGTTCTGTGATGCCCACCATCCTTTTTTGAAGTAAGTTGATGCTGCCAGGAGCAGATGTGTCTCACTGTTGTGAAAACCCTTATGTTATTAAAACATTTTAAATACCATATTTTGTATGTCTTTAAAGTGTTTGAAGACCATGTATCTAAAATATATCTGTTTGACCTTGAAAATATACCTAACATGACTACAAGTTTGATTGTTATAGATGACTATTAATCTGTCTTTCTTTATTATCCTAAGTAGCTTTCAAGGACTAAAGTTTTACATTACATTTTTAAATGAGCTGCATAGATATAATATCTTTTTTTTTTTTTGTTTTTTCAAGACAGGGTTTCTCAGTGGCTTTGGAGCCTGTCCTGGAACTAGCTCTGTAGACCAGGCTGGTCTCGAACTCACAGAGATCCGCCTGCCTCTGCCT
>NC_022021.1:49008349-49020121 GCF_000317375.1 Microtus ochrogaster
CCAAAGCCAGTACGTGCAGTAGGATCAAAAACCCATTGCTATTGTTCTTGAGTTCTCAGTAGTCCTCATTGTCCGCTATGTTTAGCTAGTCCGATTTTATCCCATGCTTTTTCAGACCCAGGCCAGCTGGCCTTGGTGAGTTCCCGATAGAACATCCCCATTGTCTCAGAATGTGGATGCACCCCTCGTGGTCCTGAGTTCCTTGCTCGTGCTCCCTCTCCTTCTGCTCCTGATTTGGACCTTGAGATTTCAGTCCGGTGCTCCAATGTGGGTCTCTGTCTCTGTGTCATTTCATCACCTGATGAAGGTTAATTCACATTCTATTACAAGGCATTACCTCTCTTTCTTCTTGCACCTCCCCTTTCTTCTCCTTTCCTCTCCATGTCTCCTGGCATCATCTCCCTTGTGCCTAGATTCTCTTCCTCTTCCTTACTCTCCCCAGAAATCTCACCTATACCTCTTGCCTGGCTATTGGCTGTTCAGTCAGTCATTTCACTAATAATCTGAGACTGGAGAAGGAAGACCCCCCCACCCCCTGGCTTTGGGATCCTGCACGGACTTGCTCCTTCATTGCCCACCTAGAAGAGTTCCCACTGTCCATGCGTTTCTGGGGCTCAAGAGCTGACTCCTAGGTGGCAACTGCAGGGAAGCATATTGCTCATGGCTGCACCATGGTCTGCGCATCATCTGTAGTTTCAGCCCATCTGTCTGGCTCCCTTGCCTGGCTCCCACACCTCTTGCAAGCCTCCAGTCTGGGCTCCTCTCCAAGGCAATGCTTAGGCAATGATGAGCTAGCTCGCGCTTGGAACCCAAGTGGGCTATTTTTAAAAGTTCCTCCACAAAAGCTGTGCTGTGACCTAGAACAAGGTGGTGTGTGAGGAGGAAACGCAATCCGGCCTGTGACGCTGGGAAGGCGTCACAGCCTGAGGTCAAGGAGACATGACACCGGCTACCCTGCTTAAAGTCCAGGATACGTCGGGTTTTATAAAATTGTAAAAATTTATAAAGGCTGCTTGGATTTGTGAATAGCATGAAGCCGGGAATGCGCGGAGAGAGCTTTGGAAACAAGCCTTAGAACATTTCCTAACTTAAGGAGTTTGTGTCAAATGCAGAGTCCTGCTTGGTTACTATGAAGCTGACTGTGATTGGCTAAATTACCCACCCTGCCACTTCACGAAAGAGAGCATCTGAATACAAAGATTACCAAATCTGGGAAAAACTATGACCCACCACCCCTAATTCTATGCTTGACCAGAGTCCAAGGGTTTCAGAGTGAGTGTGCATGTAATGTTGACTGATTGTTGGCTAGGAGACACGTGATTAGGCCTAGTTTCAGAGCGATTCTAAAAAGACATTATGATTGCCCTTTCTGATGGCAATGTCACGGATGTAGCGAGGCAGCTCTTTGTCCCAGGAGAAGCACATTGACAGCATGACCCATGAGTTCAGGCAGCACATTGTGGTGAAAGCGTTCACTCTCAGTTCTGGTTAACGTCCACGAGCAGTGGAATCTGTCTCCTCCTGACAGTGGGGCTGCCCTTCCTTTTGCCTCGAACTTGATTCTCTTATTGTGTGCTGAAACCATTGTCACTGAAGTGGAACTATCAGTAAGCAATCTGATGGAGTCATTTTCTGGACAGCACTCAAGAGTTAATTTTGGAGCAAAGTTATTTAATTTCTACAAAATTTAAGTTTCTTAGCAATGAAATAAGAATGATACTTACTCACAAGGACTGATAAATTCATTTTAATAGCATTTCCAGTGCAGATGGCCGGCCTAGCTGCTTTGTAAGCATTTGTGGTCCCTCACCCAGTGATCTAAAGATACTCATGATGTTCAGCTTCAGCTTACTTTCACTTTAGAAGTCTAACCAGACCTTTTCCACATTGGCACTATCAATGGTCCGAGCAGAAGCATTCATGGTTTGGGGCTGTTGTGTGTATTATAGGGCATCTAGCCCATGCCAGGCTCCTCCACTGTATTCTGGTAGGTTCCCAACCTCAGTTATTGCAAACTATGCAGACATCACTCAACCTCTCCTGGGGTCCTGGCTCACACTTGTTTTATCTGCCTCCCTTTGACCTCAAGTTACTTGGGTTCTATTTGATAAGTTTGGATACATTGTGTACAGTTTGGATAATTGTATCCATTTGGTGCAATTTTGTCATTACTAATTACAATTTAGTCATGTACTAAAGCCAAGGCACTTAGGAGAGGTGGCACTTTTAGGGGTTAGTGTTGTGGAATGTTACTTTAACTGTGTAAAGGTGTGTTACATTTGTTTATGCTGCATTTCTTTAATTATTTAGAGGTGTGTTACATTTGTTTATGCCGCATTTCTTTAATTATTTAGAGGTGTGTTACATTTGTTTATGCCGTATTTAACTATTTAGAGGTGTGTTACATTTGTTTATGCCGCATTTCTTTAATTATTTAGAGGTGTGTTACATTTGTTTAGGCTGTATTTGTTTAATTTTGTAAAGATGTGTTGCTATTTCGCCTTGCCTGCTTAAGGCACCTGACTAGTCTAATAGAAAGCTGAATGCTCAATGGTTAGGCAGTAGAGGGCTAGGCAGGCCTGGCAGGCAGAGAATAAACGGGAGGGGGATCTAGGCTTGAGAGGGAATGAGAGGAAAGAATAGGGAAGAAAGAGGGAGGCGCCCAGAGCCAGTGCCAGCCAGCTATCATAAAGTAGGACTTACAGAATGAAAGGTAAAAAGCCCCGAGGCAAAATGTAAATGAAGAGAAACTTGTTAAATTAAGTTATAAGAGCTAGTGGACAAGCATAAGATAAAGTTGAGTATCCATAATTAATAATAAGTCTCCTCGTCATGTTTGGGTACTGGATGGTGAACCCAAAGAAAACCTGCTACAGGGTGGAGCCAGGATGGAGGAAGTCAGGTCATGGGGGCATTCCTTTGGTGGATATATGAGACCCTTACCATCTTTCTGCATATTTGCTTCTCAGCTGGCTGTGCAGGGAGCAGTGCCTGCTGTCTTTCTGTGCTTCCTAACAATGAAACCACCCCGGTAGGAACCCTGGAGAGTATTCACCAAAATGAATCTCACCCATTGAGTTCCTTCTGTCTGGCATTTTGATGCGACTGAGGGAAAACAGCTGTGTTAGCCACTTGTCATTTTGCTGTAATACAGCACCAGATGAGAATGACTCAGGGAAGAACAGATTTATCTTGGCTCCCAGGCTGAGGGGCTACGGGCTCCTCATGGCAGGGAAAGCTCAGCTGCAGAAGTGTGGGGAGGTGGTCACATTGCATCTGAGCTGGAAGCAGAGAGATGGATGCAGGAACTTAGTTTGCCTTCTCCCTGTTTCCTTTTGATTCAGCCAGGGCTCCCAGCTCATGGGATGAGGCTAGCCACATTCAGGGTGGCTCCCCTCTCTCAGTTCAATCTCTCTGGAAACACCTTCAATGCCTACAGTGTGTCTGCTAGGTGACTATAAACCCAGTCATGTTGACCGCAAAGACTGACCGTCACTGCAGTTAGCATCAACATGTAAGTACATGTACATTTAAATATACATAATTATAACATAGAAACTTATCTGTGTAATATATATGTTGTCATGAGGCTGTAGTTAGAATTAAACCCTCCTGGTATGCATCCTTCAAGACAATGGCGTTAGTGGGTGTGATGGTTAATATTGATTGTCAAATTGGCAGGCTCCAGAATCACTGAACGGATAAGCCTCTGGGCATGTCTGTGATGGGCTGTCTAAATTAGGCTAACAAGGTGAGAAGTCTTACCCCAAACCTGAACAGTGGTATTCCACAGTCTGGGTCTACAAGAGCTAATTCCAGGACAGGAACCAAAAACTAGGGAGAAACCCTGTCTCGAAAATCAAAAAAAAAAAAAAATGAGAAAGTGAGCTGAGTTATCATTCTCTCTCTGTTCCCTGACTGCAGAGGCAATGTGACCAGCCACCTCAATAAACTGTACCATCAAAGTGTGAGCCAAGATAAACCCCTCTTTCTTAAGTTGCCTGTCGGCTACTTTGTCAGGACAGTGATAGACATGGTGAGTACAGAGGGGCCGAGTGTGTCAGGTGGGCGATCGTGTGCCCAATACGTGTGAGGCCCTGGGTTCGATCCCAGCACTGGCCCCAAGCACTGAACACACACCTTAGGGTGAAGGAGGCGGGGCCTATTCCCAAGGCCGTTTGTATCCTGTAAGCACAACCAATTGCATGTGAGTTTTCACGGCATGTTTTAAACAGAGTGGCTGAGAATAATAATACATGTTCACCTGTGAATGAAAAGGACATCAGGAGACAGTCATTCTCTGTGTGCAGCTCGTGTCCTTGGAACGCCCGCGAGGCTCATAATCACACTGTCCGTGCTTGCTTTCTTCCTTCATTACTCAGTTTTGAAGTCAGTTCATAATCTCTTGTTTGTCTGAAGGATTTCTCCCCCTCCTGTGCAAATGTTTGACCCTGGTTGGTTGTGTTTGGTGATATTGCTTGTTTGAAGCTTGGTGACTAAGACGTGGTGTAACTGGGGCTTTTACTGTACAAAGAATGTTTGAGGTTAATAAGCGTGGCCCTGCCAGCTCTGAAGCCCAGCATGCCCAGTGTCACTGTTGCGCTTAGTACCGTTCGTTAGAAAGCTCTCTCATCAGTTTTCATCTGCTTCCTGTTTCTACGAGTCATGGCTTATGTCTGCTCTTCTCTGTGTTTAATCCAATTCCAAAGCCAAATTACTTTTGGTTTATCTGAGTCAAATGAAGTCTGTTGTTAGTCAATTTTGCAGGTGTGAAAAATACATTTTTTTCATGTCAAACAAGATGTGACAGAAAAGTAACCTTCATATCCCCCCTTCTCCCCGAGTAAGCAGATAGCTTACCTCCCTCCGACCTTTCACCCAGGGAAGCCATAGAAAGAGTTCATTCCTTTATGGAACATTTGCCGGCTGTGACAGACTCTGCTGGGCTCTTACAATGACAGGAAGGAAGGAAAACTGAGAAGAAATAGAGGAAAGCATGGGCAGCAAACACCATGAGGGTTTTCTACTCAGCGTTCACCTCTCTCGCCCTGGGAACACTCAGGCTGCTTGCTTAGCATGTGTGGTTGTCTGACATATGCCAGGCACCCCGAGGGCCCATCAAACAGATCTTCCTGGGTGAGGCTCAGCCATGGATAATTTGAAATTCTCACCAGGACTAAAACCACAAGAAGGACCAGGCGTGCTGGGTGGATGCCTTTAATCTCAGTGCTCAGGAGAGAGAGAGAGACAGGCAGATCTCTATGAGTTTGAAGCCACCCTGATCTACATAAGTTCCAGGTCAGGCAGAGGTACCAAGTGAGTATCTCCCTCTCCCCCTCTCTCCCTCTCTCTTCCTCTCCCTCCCTCTCTCTCCCTCTCTCTTCCTCTCCCTCTCTCTCCCTCTCTCTCCCTCTCTCTTCCTCCCTCTCTCTTCCTCTCCCTCTCTCTCTCACATACACATATACACTCACACACGCACACACTCACTATAGCTAGGGAGGGATGCTGGGCCATCCAGAGAGGTGGGTGAATGGATGTTTCTCATGTGGTATGCTTAGAAACTTAGAACGTCTATAGGAGCAGTGTGGTACTGGCAATGGGGGGAGGAGGGAGCCTGGATTCTTCCAGGTTAACGCAGAAGTATCTCACTCCAGACAAGATGCACTTTACAGATTGCATGAGTTAGGCTCTTGTGAGGGCATTGGTCTTCCACACTTCCCACATAAGTTCTTTGCTCTTCCACTGGGTGGGTCTCATTCACTGTGCCGCTGTGGAGAGTGACCTAATGGTGCACTTTATCTGAGGGGTTTGTTTTCTAGGGCTGTCCATTGGCTCTAGAACTCCAAAGCAACTGGTTGGGTACATGCTTGGATTTGAGAGGAATAGGCTTAGAATAGGCAACCTGAGGACATTATTATCAGCACACACGGGTAGCCTGTATATGGTGGTTCTGTTGAACTTGTCCATATTGGGTTTCATGGTCTAAGTTGATGAGAACAACTGACCAGGGTCTCTTCCTCAAAGGGCCCCAGATCTCATTACAGATGACTGTGAACCACTATGTGGTTGCTAGGAATTGAATTCAGGACCTTTGGAAGAGCAGGTAGTGCTCTTAACCACTGAGCCACCTCAGGCATTTCTGAGCCTACATTCTCAGACTCAATAGCAAGTTAGAGACGCATGGCTCTGGTCAATGACTAGAGTCTTCTGTAGGGATCCTGGAGCAGAGGAAAGCCCACAGAAATGCAGGCAGGGATAACATCTCCAATATTCATGGTAATGTGTGGCCTTCCTAATGTTTAAGCATTTGGGTGTACGTGGCTTTCATTAAGGAATACTGACAGATATACACCACATCCCCACAGAAAACCCTTCCTAGCACACGAGAGGATCCACAGATTTCCAACGGGACTTTCTGGAGAGACTGAGACACCTCCCTGTGAGGATTGCTTCTATGTGTCAGCGATGGTTTGATTCTGAACCTTCCTTTACAACAACCCCTTTGGGGGCAGGATCAATTGACCCTTTATCAGGGGTATCATCAGACATCCTGCATATCAGATATTTAGGTTATAATTCACAACAGTGCAAAATTACAGTTACAAAGTAGCAACAAAAAAACTTTATGGTTGGGGGGGGGTCCCCACAACATGAGGAACTGTGTCAAAGGGTCGCAGCAGTAGGAAGGTTGAGAACCGCTGCCCTACAGGCTCATGCATCCGAGCGCTTGCTCACCTGCTGGTGGTGCTGTTCGGAGAAGCTGTGTGACCTTTAGGACATGGGCCCTAGCTGCCAGGTGTGTCACTGGGGTGGGTTTTTGAAGATTATAGCCTAACCAGGAATCTGGCTATGTTCTCTGTTTCTTGGTTAGTCGGATCAAAAGGAACAGATGCCCCGGATAAGTGCCACCGTTGTGATAAACCTGACCTTGTGATCTGGGGTTTTCAGAACTGGTTTGCAGAGGAAGGTGGGAGTTTAGACATGTGGGCAAGAAAGGCCTCATGATGCTGTAGGAAGAGGACATTGGGCCGTTCTGGAGAGAACCTTGATGGAAAGTCAGATAGTACAAGCCACGGCCAAGAGTTTAAGATTATGCTGGAACTCTCTCGAGAATTGTGAGGATGGTTCACTGGGGCAGCCTTTGAGGGTTATAACCCGACTCTTCCTAAGGCTGCATTCTCTGTTTTCTCTGCTGCTTGGCTTTCCCACCCTGATGTCTCCCACCCTCTGACGCTGGGGGCGGGGGCAACACAAATCTCCGCCCCCTTGAGTGGCTCCTGTGAGGTACTTTGTCACAGTGATGAGAAACATAATACACTGATGTTCTAGCGACTTTATCTGAGCGTCCGTATCCATCCATTCCATGTTTGTGTCTCGTTTGGTGCTTCTGTGTTGTGGGAGGGAGTTGAGCCAGGGGGAAACAGTGCTGTCTGGTTCTGTGGTGATTTGGGCAGCAAGCGGGGAGAGTGACTAAGGGCCCACACCTTGCCTGCCTTCCTCAGTGTGTACGCTCAGCCCTTTGCACAAAGAGTTTATTTTTATTCCAGCTCACAGGGAAAGGTGACCAACGGGAAATGGCAGGGATATTTAATGAAATGTCCTCAACACCGAGGAAATAATTGTTTCTAACAAACCTCCTTTTTTCTAAGCAGAATTTAGTCTTTTTTTTTACCACCAGAAAACTTTCTTGGAGCTGACCTTCTTTAGGCGGTTATGGCTCCCACCAGAGCTGACAGAATGAAATTGCAGAAGGTGGCGGAGGAGCTCTGTTAGAGTCCTGGGCTGTCATCAAGGAAAACCACAAACCTGGCACCCGCAACAACAGACATGTCATACAGGGCAGAAGCCTGAGCCAAGCTGTGGTAGAGCCGTGGTCCCACTAAGACCCTGAGCAATGGTCTTCTGCACCCCTCCCTGGCATTGCTGGGTTGTGACAGAACCATTCCTGTCTCTACCTGTTACTAATCTGTATTAGTTACTCATCTGGTGTGACCAAAGCAACTTAAGGAACAAGGGGTTAATCATCTCACTGTTTGTGGGTGCAGTCCCTCGTGGTGGGGAAGGCCTAGTGACTGTGAACGAGGCAGTTGGCCATATCTTGTCTACAGTTAGGAAGCAAGAGGCACCAGGATGCTCAGCTCACTTTCTCTTTCTCAGTCAGTCTGGGTTCCCAACCCATGAAACGGTACACTCACTTTTAGAGTGTGTTCTCTCACCCCCAGTTAGGCCAGGCTACAGAGTCCCTCACGGACATGCTCAGAGAGCCTTGTCTTCCAGGTGATGCCGCCTCCCGCCAAGCAGCGCCTCTGACTGCAGGATGAATCTCCTCTGCTGGTGAGGATGCCAGTTATCAGCTCAGCAGCCGTGCTAGGGACCCGATGGTGCTTTTCACTTGTCTCCAAATAAGGTCACTGTAGAGGGCACCAGGATCAGGATCAGAGCACACATCCTTGGGTCACAGTCTCAGCTAGGGTGAGAGGAAGGACACCAGTCGTGTGTGTATGAACCCTGGCAATCCTGGAGTGGAGGGAGGAGGACAGTGTGAGCAGGAGGGCCCTTCATGAAGGGGACCGCTGAGCGTGAAGACACTCACTGCCGTGCGTCCGTCCCTAGCTCTGTACACCAGCTTCCATTCAGAGCGACGCCTTTGCAAATGTGGGATTATGTCACTGACAATACCGAAGTGGATAGAATGTAAACATCTTGATTTGTGGGGCAAAGAGCACAGTCTGTCTTTCAAGTCAAGTCTTGGCTAGACAGGTGACAGGAACTGGGTCAAGGTAAGCAGGAACAACGGAGAGGAGAGCTATGACTTCATCCGGAGTTCTGACTTGTGGCACATGCCTCAAAGTCAGACACCAACACCCCGTGGGCGCTTGGGGACCCTGCTGTCTGATGTACCTGGCCCGAGACTCACCCTCACTGAGGGGCAGAGGGAATGCCTGGAGTCATATACTTCCTTCTGCTCCCCGAAGGCGAGAAGCTTGGCATTAAACAGAAATAGAAACAAGGCAATCAGAGGCCGGGTTGCCAATGCCGCACTGGCTGGACTTAGGCAATAACTACAAAGCCGAAGGGTTACTTTTACTGCCTGAGTTAAAAATAGAGAGTTGTAGAAGCGAGTTTCCCAACAGCACATTCATGACACACCAGGGTTTTCTAGTTTTCTCTGGAGGAGCTGGAGGGCTCTCTAGGGCGCAGAGAACTAAATCAAGACTGGTTTACTTCAGTTATGGGAATAAAGAGAAGCAGGAGGAGTTGGCAGGTGGGGCTGGGGAGGACCCAAGCTTTGCCACGGGTCGGACCCAGGTTCAAATACTGACCTACCACTTTAAATGTTGAGGTTGGTTTGTGCAGATATTGTAAGTGGAAATTGTATGTACCCTAAGCCAGGGTTGTGGAGGAATTGCACCTGAGAATGCCTGACAGTTCCCTGGGGCCCTTGGCAGACATACCTCCCTAGAGTGGCCCCGTGAAAGAGGAAGCCAGTAAGAGAAGCAGGTGACGGTTTGAATTGTCTTCCCTCTGAAGAATGCAAAGCTGCCTTGCCCATGATTCAGGGAGTGCTTTATTTGGAAGTAGGGTCTTTGCAGAGGTAATCCAGTTATAATAAGGTCCCTGGAGCAGGACCTTGTCTGACACAATAGACTCCGTGACCTTGTGGAGAGGGGATACTTGAACACAGAGACAGACGTGTACACATGAAAAGACACAGGGAGAAGATGAGCGATCTTAACTGTCACCTTGATTGAACGAACAAGGACCGGAAAGCCAGGCATGGTAGCTCATGTTTGAGATCCCAGTGTTCAGGAGGCTGAGGCAGGAGGACCGTGGAAGGCTCACGGTCCCCTGAACTGCCCAGTGAGTAGCAGGGCAGCATAAACAACAGAGTGAAAATCCTTACCACAAACAAATAATAGCACCAAAGAGTGGCAGGGAGGGAACAAAACACCCGGTCACATCTCTGGTGTCTGCAGGGCATCTTCAGTGTTGTCCAGACCCTGAGGGCTCTTACCCAGTGAATGGCTTAATGCGTCCATGAATTCATGATGATGGCCTTGGTGAACGTGAAAGGCAGGAGGTGGGCCTAGCTGTAGGCAGCATCCAGGAGCCTGCTCCTGGTGGCCATGCTCACCAACCCCTCTTCCTACACCTCTAGTTTTTGCTTCCTGTCTGCCATGAGGTTCCACAGATACACACCAGCTTCTGTGATGTTCTGTTGCAAAACAGAATACTCGAGTGACCATAGGCTGAACTCTGTGGGTCCCTCGAAAGTAAAAGACGCGACACCTAAGTTATCTCTGTCAGGCACTTGGTCCCAAGGGTGAGGAAAATGAGTAAGAGAATGGCCACCCACAAACCACAGGAAGTGGCCCAGAGCAGGTCCCTCCACAGAGGCTTGAGGGAATCAACACTTCCAGCTTCAAGATTTGGATCTCAGGGCAGTGAGCAATGCCTTTGTTCCTGCCACTCTGGGCTGTGGGACTTTGGCCAAGGACATCTACACACAAGGACACAGGCATCACCACAGTGGGGCATCTGCAGCCATGGGGGAGTGAGTCTGGGTGGGACGTCCAGCACCCACTTGGGTGTGCTGCAGCATCTGTAGGCTCAGGGCAGGTTTCCCTGTCAGCGGAGTCTCAGCGTTTGCTTCGGAGGTGCCCCAGTAGCAGCTGTTTTATTGCTCCGTTTGCTCTTCTAATTGGAGCTACAGGGAAGCTAGAAACCATGAGCACAGGGGAAGCCTCGGACGCAGTAGGGCCACCGAAGGTCCCTAGAGCACACAGCGAGCGTGTCTGTGACATCACAGGCCGTAGTGCCGTATAATCACAGGGGATATTATTAAACTGTGAAGTGGGATGCGGGGAAACATGCTATTTGGTGAGCTCATCTCCTGCCTGGTTTAATTACATGCCTCTCCTTCAGCTGACATTGTGTTTACTGCCTGGGCTCCTGCTACGCTTGCTAATATGGGGACATCAGGGATTATGCCAAGGTGACGGGTCACAGGCACACTGATCTTATTTGGGATCTAGTCCTTCATTCACATGATGATGGGATAAGTTCGTCCAAACTTAATGCAGGCTGGCTGGAAAAGTGAATGAGTCCACATTTCCTCTTTTCTTTTGTGTACTTTATCTCAGATGTCCTAATTTGGTCTCTGAGATGTAATTATTTAAATATGGGAGTAAGTCATGATTAGCTTAGATGAACGAATCTGGAATTTGAAGACATTTTGAGAATTTGGAAACTGAATCCTTGGGGCTTACAGTCAGGTGTCTCTCCTCAACATTGGGCACTGGGGCAGAGCATTCGGTGGGGCTGGCCTGGGCATCATGGGGTGTTCATCAGATCTCTGCCCTCTAACAGCAAGATGCCAGCACTCTGAGATTAAAAAAAAGTGTCTCCAGATATTGTCCTAAAATGCCTTAAAAGGCAAAGATGCCACCATCAAGTATGCAGGGTTCTAAGAGGAGGGTAAGGGTTCCTTATGTGAATAGGAACAAGTCAAGGGTAGGATTGAAATGCCATCCCAGCTGCTGCACCACAACCTCTGGCTCCACCTTCCCAGAACATCATGAGAGTTACCCATGGTCCCTTTGTGAAGTCGGGGATCTCATTCTTCAGATTTTATGGGGTAGAATTAATCATGTGATTATTGATAAATAAGTAAATTCTGGCTTCTGTGGTCCAGAGGTACTAGTTTTTACATGATGTCACTGGCTCCAGGAGTTGGGAGAGATGGACCACATCCTGGCTTCTTCAGCCCAG
>NC_022021.1:49020429-49024621 GCF_000317375.1 Microtus ochrogaster
AGTTGGGAGAGATGGACCACATCCTGGCTTCTTCAGCCCAGAGGTACTAGTTTTTACATGATGTCACTGGCTCCAGAAGTTGGGAGAGATGGACCACATCCTCTTCTCATCTGTCTTCCCTCTGATTCCCTCCCCACCATGGTGGTACGGATGAGCATTTTGTTTGTGGTTTCCCTGGCTACAGAACCATGTACATTGCAGGACTTTGGGTACCACAGAAGATAACCCTCATTCCATGCCGTGCACTTGGCCAGCCCCAGGCATCAGCTCAGTCACCAAGTATCTATCTGAGCAGAATCACAGTCTCTTCCTTGCAAGTCTGTTGGTGTCATGGAGGCCAATGAAGTACTCAGCTTCGCTTGTTCTTGGGTGACGTAGAAAATCTCATTTTGGAGATCACACAGCTGGTGATGCATTGTTAGTCTCCTGTCTGTTTGCTGTGGATGGCATTTCTTCCACATAGGTTATGATGACATGGTTGCCTAGGTGACTTTTCAGAGTCTGGAAGGCGACACTGACTCTTTGCTTTGGCCCCCTGTATCTGATGGCTGACAGGAACGAGAGGAAGAGGCTTGGCATCTCTGCCTTCATGTTGTCTCTCTCCTTCCTGCACTGACATTTTGTCTTGATTCAGGTCAAGGTAAAGGCTTTGGTCATCTGAGAAACGTTGTTCTATAGACTGACTTGACGTAGATTCACCTAGTCTCTCATCTTCTCTAAGATACTTGCCCCCTGAGAGACTAGAAACAATCTACCACGAAGAAAGTGAAAAGGGGAGGCACTTGAGTTCCAGGAAAACCTTCACCTGTTCCCAGAAACCTCACCAATAATCCTTTCCTTCATTAGCCCACATATCCCCTTTAACGTTCCTACCCAATATCTGTTACCCCTCCGCTCCGAGCCCTGGTGTGAACTATCTGAATCCTGTATAAGATTGTTTTCCTTTCTTCTCCATTCCTTGTCCCCTGGATGAATACAGCCTTTCTTTCTCACTAAACCAATTAGGACATCCATGCAGGGTACGTGTGATATTGACCTAGAGTTCCAGAGGGCAGGGAAGAGGAACATGCCTCAAGCAGGAGGAGAGACAGTGATGGAGGCCATTTCCTTTTGTGAGATGAGTTTCTTGACTTGGGTTTGGTGGCAACAGGAAAGTTCTTCAGATCATGTATTAACTAGTTTGGCATCAATGATGACATAGCCTGCCTCACTGTCCCACTGCCCACAGTTTCTTTCCGTTTCTTCTTCCTATACCCCTCTGAGGACCATCAGGTTCCCCACTTAGCACTGCAGCTTTGGGGAATGACCCTCTGTCCTGACTGGTTTTGCTTTGGGGAATCCTCTTCCTGGGTGGTTTTAAAGAAGGGGCTATTCCCACACCTATGTTGACCTCCTTTTCTGGGGGATATGATGTAATCCCTCACCCCTTCTTGTTGCCCCATAATCAGACCCCTATTCCTTAGCACAGGTCTGGTTAGAAGATCTTTTCTGCGTTCCTTTCCAGGAGGGGCATTAGCATCACATCAAGGATGAAGAATGTTGTTTGTGATCTTACAGAGATCTGTTTAATTGCTAAAGGAAAACATTTGCTAACTTACTAAAATGTTACTAAATCTATGAAAGGCTTGTTCACCTGAGGAATCCTCTTTGGTCTTTGGAAAGCACCCTTCCTCTGAAGTTCAGAGTGAGAGACTGACCTTGGTATCCTGTGTCCTTGGTCCCTTGCCCATGCAGTCTTTCTTAGGGTGCAGCTCCCACAAGCACAGTCAGCCATGCATGCCAAGCTTATGGTACGTAGTCTTAACGGATCGTCTCACCAGAGGTACATGTGTGTACTTGAGGACCGCTTCTCCCACCAGGAAGGTGCAGGGGAAGAGAGATCAGCTTCTTCCAGACAGTCCAAGGGATCTGAGCTGTGCTTCCATGGGAACTCTGGGTAGGAAAGCTTCATTCCTGAGGTTAGGTACGTGGGTGCTGTCGAGTATAGGTCCTGTTGGAGAGTGGAAGTTGGAGCCAACATTTCTGACGCTGAAGTTCTCAAGGCTCTTTGTGGCAGGAAGGAAATGCTGTAATACTGTTTAAAATACCCCTGAATGGAGGCCTAGAGCAACGATTCTCTCTGCACACTGGCCTGCAGCACAAAGGGAGCTGGCAAGGGACTCTCCTGTTCTTCCACCATGTGTGCCATCTCACCTCCATGAGCCTTTCCTAGGTGAGATACACGAGGATATCCATGACATCTAGGCTGGTGGGGCACAAGCCTAGCCTATCCTCATCTTGTTGGGTCTAAGTCTCCAGGCCACAGCATAAGGAAGCAGAAGAATTTGACTTGTGTTTCAGGATGCCTTTGTCTTTTTGGGTAGAGCCAATCTCCATCTCCATCTTCATTTAGAAAAATTCGTAGGCAATTTATCATCTCACAATTATGACAGCCCATACCCTTCTCTTAGGAATTGGTTGGGGTGCATGTCTTCTTGCGGCTAACTGTTTGGAAAGAAATTATGATTAATGTGAAAGATAAGGATTCTGGGATGGACTGAATACCACTATTCCATAGCACAAATTTGCTTCTGGGAAGGCTAGCTTTACCAGTCAACTTGGGTGGGCTCTGGATCCCAACTGTTCAACGACGCATTAGTACTTTGCTTAATGTTTCTGGGGGAGGGGCACGTTTTTATCAGTTAATGAGATAATCTGGGCTGGGTGGTGTCTTCTTGTTGTTGAGTAGCTTTTTTGTCAGTTCTTGTCTTCTTAAAGGAGACAAATGTTGGACTGTGACAATGTCACCTTCCAGAGAGATTGGAGTGGACTTCTCCGAAGGGTTCTGAGTTGTGAGTTTTTAAATTGGACCTGGTGGTGCAAGATTGCAATCCAAGCTACTTACGAGGCCGAGGCAAGAGGAACATGGCTTCTCAGGCAGTCTTGGTTTCCAAATGAAGTGGATGATTGAATGGAACCCAGTCTCTAGGCAGAAAATCAGAAGAGAGTTGGGGATGTACTCAGTGGTGGAGCACTTGCCTAGCCTGGGAAGACTTTGGGTTCAGCACCACAAATCTCATTGCTTTCCCCATTTTTTTTTATCATCCCTTCTTCTTGGGTTCTACCTCTCTCTCCTCTTACTTTCCTGGATACTCTTTTGGGCCAAGAAGCCCATACAGTATCTCCTGCCTTTCCCATCAGAATATTCATTAATGGTTATATATAGTCAGGGGAAAGTGCCTTGATGCTTTAATTTCTATATAGGGAAAGAATCCAACTCCACCCTTATAAATATTGAGCTACAAAAGGCCATTTTTAGCTATCAGAAGATGCAGCTTCCCAGATGCAGTGGTTTCCCTGGTTACCTCATGTTTAACTACTCTTCCCTGGATGTGCCTAGCTGCAAAGGGTAGATCCATATAACACATTCTCTCCTCCTGCCAATGTTTACCTAGCTCTCTGCTCAATATCATCATCCCAAATACATAGCTTAGAATCTCAGAATGGCAGCCTTATTCTGAAATAGCCTTTGTCGTAGCAATGACATCAAGTGAACCTAAGTCCAAAGAGAATGTCTTCCTAGAGGACTTACAATGATGACACAAAGATACAAAAGAAAAGGCCAGGTGGAAATAGGTAGGAACTAGAGCGACAGAGTGAGAGAGAGTATTTGGGTGTGGTGGCGCACACCTTTAATCCTAGCACTTGGGTAGCAGAAGCAGGCAGCTCTCTGTGAGCTCAAGGACATCTTGGTCTACAGTGTGAGTTCCAGGACAGGCAAAGATACACAGAGAAACCCTTTCTCAAAAAAACAAAAAATTGGGGCTGGAGAGATGGCTCAGAGGGTAAGAGCATTGCCTGCTCTTCCAAAGGTCCTTAGTTCAATTCCCAGCAACCTCATGGTGGCTCACAACCATCTGTAATGAGGTCTGGTGCCCTCTTCTGGCCTGCAAACATAAACACAAGACAGAATATTGTATACATAATAAATACATATTCTAGAAAAAGAAGTACATCCTGGGGCTGAGCAGCTGGCTCAGTCAGTAAAGGGCATGCATGGACTTGACTTGGAGTTCAATCTCCAGAACCTGTGTTGAGAGAGAGAGAGAGAGAGAGAGAGAGAGAGAGAGAGAGAGAGAGAGAGAGAGAGAGAGAGATAGAGAGAGAGAGACAGAGAGGCATGCCTGGTCTACATAGCTGTTCCAGGTCATTG
>NC_022021.1:49024721-49034865 GCF_000317375.1 Microtus ochrogaster
AGAGAGAGAGAGAGAGAGAGAGAGAGAGAGAGAGAGAGAGAGGAGATGGTTATGGTGTTGCATGCTTGCAATTCCAACCCTGGAGAGGCAGATTCCCGGAGCTTCCTGGCTAGGCAGCCTAAACAAATCAGTAAGCTTTAGAGAAAAGCGAGAGACACTGTCTCAAAAAACATGTGAGTGAGGAACACACCCAAGGATGACTCCTGGCTCCCATGTGCACTCACACAGGTGTGTACACACACACCGACATGCATGTAAACACACATGCACACAGAGATCATGGTTGCTTATTTTTGATGCTTATTTGTAAAACACTTTCCCCTTAACCTTTTAGACATGCCCGAGAAAATTAAGCAAGTTATACAGGATAAGAAGTAGAGATAAATTATTCAAACAGTTAGTTTGACATTTAAAAGGCTATTTATAAAAATGATCATTTCCCCAGAAAATAAAAATAGTGAGAAACTTAAGCCTGGCAGCTCTAGCAGAAGGAGGCAAGTGTTAGCGGGAGGATTTCAGAGTTTCCAGAAAACGAGTTTTGGGTCTGCTCAGTGCTGCTCTTGTTACCATTCCACAGCTCCCTGGGGACGATTCTCAAATTCTGAACCTTCTTTTCGACCTTGTCAAGGAGACGCTGCCTAAGTGTGCATGCACATGGCCACCAGCACCAGGTACTTCCTGGGATGGCAGTCTCCATTCTGCTCCTTAGAGCTCGATGCCAGGGTAAAACAACTGGTTGCTGCTTGCTACACGTGGGTGCTGGTGGCATCACACCGGAAGTATGCGGTGCTGCACATGTGGGTGGACTCTGGCTCACCATTCAAGGAGGAGGCGACTCTTCTCCTTGGAAGAATTTCAGTCTCTCCCCACCCCGTCTCTCCACCATGTTCCATGTCTGAATTTAAAGAGTTGTAACTCTTTATCTTCCTGACTGTGTACATAGTGAGACCAGGAAGGAGCATAGAGCTTGGGTGTCCCATGTGATCTGCTGCTATGATTATAGATGAAGACTGAGGTCTTCTGGCCCGATGACATCCCAACGTGACCACGCCACCATTATAGTAGGTACAGCCAGAGCAGGATGAACCTCAGGAAGAAAGATCCTACTGGATACCACTCTTCATGACGAGGGTCAGATAGTCAGTTCTCTTTTTAGAGAGGTGAAAATGAACAATTTAAAAGATATAGATCTAAAAACGTAATCAGACTAATCACTAGAGAATATCACAAAGTAAGTGTCAAGTGGATCAGGGGACCGGTGCATGCACCCTTTGGGTTCAGAACACTGAAAGTCCTTCCTCGTAGCTACGTGCTGTTAGCCACAGTGACTCTGCTGGTCTGCAGACACTGGAAGCCATTGCTTTGATCCACTAGAACCCAGCACCTATTATTATCTTATCACTGCCTCTTCTGCATCCTGGCTTCACCTGATTCTTTACGTCAACGCCATCGGCCTCTTGGACTGCCACATGGAAGAGTTGAGAGCTTGTGGTTTGTCTCTCTGTCCCTGACTTGTTTCTCTAAACACAATTGCCCACCAGGACCGTCCATGTGTTCCATAGATGGCAGGATTTCTTTCAGTGGCTAAATAATGTTCCATTGTGTATACCCACCACATCTTCTACATCTGTTCCTCTGCCAACGGAGACTGAAGTTGTTTCCTTATGTTATCATAGTTAGAATAGTTCTTCAGTGAGTAGGGCGAGCAGGTATGGCTCTGATAGGCGGAGCTAATGTCTTCTGGCTGTACTATAGTTGTTGGAATTACTGGTAGCTCTTAAAACAAACAAACCACTATATTGCTGTGTGTGTGTGTGTGTGTGTGTGTGTGTGTGCGTGCGTGTGTAAGTGCTATGACTATGACACACGCGTGTAGGTCAGAGGGCAGTTTGTGGGAATCTGTTCTCTCCTTCCACCTGTGCGTCCCAGGTATAGAACTCAGGTAGTCAGGTTGGCAGGCAAGTGTCTTAACCTACTGAGTCATCTTACTGTTCACAGTTCCAACTTTCGTTACCCACAACACTATTTTTCCACCAATATTATGCGCGAGTCCTCTTTTCTGTGCCTTTGTTAGTATTTGTCTTCTTCTCCCCTTTTGTTTTTGTAATGCCAGCCATTCTGACTGGAACGAGGCGACCCCAATTGTGGTTTAGAATTTCATCTCACCGATGGCTAGAATATTGAACATTTTCATTTTCATATTCCTGCTGGCCAATCTGTATGTCCTCCTTTGAGAAATATCTTTTCACATCCTTTGCTCGTTTTAAAATCAGATTATTTAGATTCCATGCCCTTGACTGGGTTCCTGCTACATCCCAGAGACTAACCCCTTACCAGATAAATAGTCTGCCATTATTGCCTCCCATTTCCCTTCTCTTTGCTGGCTGTTCATTTATTGTCCTGATACTTTACAGTTTGATGTAGTTCCGTTTGCCAGTTTCTACTTTTGAAGCTTGTGTTTCGGAGTCCTCATCCAGAGAATTCTTTCCCATGTCTGGCCCAACTGGAGTTGACTCCTTGTAGATGCTTAGTGTGGTCTGAATGACAATGGGCCCCACAGACTCCCGTGTTTGAATGTGTGGCTCCCAGTAGTGGTCTGTCTGGGAAGGATGAGGCCTGGTTGGAGGTGGGCTTTGGAACTTCAGAAATCTGCACCACACCCAGTCAGTCTCTCTGTGCCTCCTGCCTGTGGATCAGGATGGAATCTCAGCTCACGCTCCAGCAGCATTCCTTATCCCTGCTGTGACGAGCATGGAATGGCGGGCATGGACGAACCCTCTGAAACTGTGAGCAAGGCTTCAACTAACTGCTTTCTTTGAAAGGTTGCCTGGGTCGCAGTGTCTGTTCATATCAACAGAACAGCGACTAAGACCCTGAGGATACGGTCTAATTTCATTCTTCTTCGATGAATATCCAGATTTCCCAGAATTCTTTGTGGATGAGTCTGCCCTTTCTTCAGTATATTTTCTGATGCCTTTATTTATTTATTATTTACAAGAAGTTGGCTGCAAACATGTAAATTTATTTCTGGGTTAAAAAATTCTGTTTCATTGCCCCATGTGTCTTTTCATGCCATTACCACACAGTTTCTCTCACTCCGGCTTTGTATGTTTTGAAGTCAAGTACTATGATAAAACTCCAGTTTTTTTATCCTCAGCAATTTTTGACTATTTCAGTTTCTTCATGATCCCCAAATTTAGGAGTTATTTCCTATTTCTGTGAAGAATGGCACTGATATTTTGATAGGGGCGACACTGAGTACTGGTTATGCCGTCTCTTTTTTTTTTTAATTTTTGATTTTATTTCTGAATGGTTCTCTCCCTTTTTTTTTCTTTAGAATAGTTTTATCAATTCTATTTACTCAAATTAAAACCTCAGATTTATTTAACTTTCATAGCTTTAAATCTGAATTTTATTTATTTCTGGTATGTAATGTATCATGTTTTACTTCTAATAATTGAAGGCTTAGCTTCTTCTTGGTGTTTAGTTCTTTGAGTTGAACTGAAGGTTATTTGATATCTCATACTTTTTCTGATTTATCTGTCATTTGTTTTCTATTGCTGGGATAAACACAGTGACCCAAAGCAAACCTGACTAGGAAAGGCTTTACCTGGCCACTTAAGGAAGCAGGACTCTTAGTTTGAGGGTACAGCCCATCACTGTGGGAAAGACAACACAGCAGCTGTGGCTGTGGAGGCAGAAGCATGAGAAAGGGCCGCAGGAGGAGAGAGAGAGAGAGAGACAGAGATGCTGATGTTCAGCAGCCCAGTGAACAGTGCTCCCCACCTTCACAGGGATCCTTCCCATTTCTGTTAAATCTCTCTGAATGCCCCTCATAGAGACAGTCTGAGGTGTGTCTCCCAGGTGGCTCTGAATCCTGTCAGAGTGACAAGATTGATTGTATGTTCCTCATAATTATCATGTATTTGTCAGACTAAGAAATAAGCCTCGATTCATTATTAATCCCGTGAGTGTTTCTGGTTTCCAAGGTTTTCTGCAAACATGGTTTTCCTGACCCAGTGTTCTATTGCAGGGCGCCTCCTGTCATTCCACAGGTGTCCTCAGTTCTGTCTGTGACAGCTCCTCGTTTGTTCCCCTTCATGTTTCCTCATCGTGGTGGTTTTTGAGGAGTACACTTGAGCCTTTAGCAGAGTAATCTTTAGCTTGTTCTCTCTCACAGTTTCCTCCAGTGAACACACCAAAGGCAGATATTCTTAGCGTGAAGTTACTGCAGAAGACTGTTGTGGGGCACATGATCACACTGTAATTCCTGAGTTTGCAAGTTTGCATTAATTAAATAAAAATCAACCTTGGGTCAGGAGGCAGAACCAGCAACTATTTGACAGAAAGTAATCATAGAGAGTCAGAGAGAGTCCAAAAAATGGATAGAGAGACACACAGAAAGTAGTTGGGAAAAACTTGGAGTGTGGCAGTCCTATTTGGTGTGGAGCATCAGAAGAGACACTGTCTTTCTGAAACCCCAGCAAAGAGGAAAGGTCAGCTAGTTGTTCCTCAACCTCTCTGAGCTAGCGAGTTTTCACCCCTACCTCTTACTCCCGAGTCTTATTGATAGATAGAATGATAGCAATTTAGTACTACATTTGGTGACAGTGACCAGAGGCAGGTAAATCCAGCTAGATGTAAAAGTCCCATGGGGTTGCTGCCTGAGAAGTGGGCCAGTCATTGCAGAGCCACAATGACTGGCTGACACAGCAGTAGATTCAGGTACAGTCACTATGCCCATGATAAAATAACAGAAGACAAGCTTGGCCCTTTGGCTTTGATGGTGTCTATTGGGAGACTACACGGTGGAGTTATTACTTTACGTTTCTATACTTTGGTTCTTTAGAAGTGAGTCATGAGATGAAACCCATAGTTGAAGGGGTTCTACCCGTCTTGAGGATTCCTACATATTACTTGACTTTAAAAAAAAATGATGCATTCAAGGATTTCCTAAATGTACTCCTTTATAGACAAAGGCATCAGTGAGCCAAACAGCTCTAGTACAGTTGGTGTGTGGCGGATGCTCTTGTTTTGTGGGCAGGCAAGCAGTACTGTGGAAGGGCCATGATATTGGTGCTGATGGATGCCTCCTCTAAGGCAGAGCTTTGTGAGACTGAACACATGACCCTCGACCTTTTGCAGAACTGTACTGACCACGGACCCCTGGTGCGGAATGAGCCTCTGTCCCTCTCTGAGACCTGCCGCCAAGCGTTAGCGGTACAGGGCAATTGAGAACCTCCCTAGAGTACATAGACAGTCATAATGAATGGAGACACCACAGACAGCTTCCCGAATGGAGGTGGAACTGACAGCCTCCTCTTCCAAGGCTGTAATTAAAGAAGCAGTTGAGAAATGCTATCTTTCCACTCCTGAATATTCAAACTTATCTGTCACAAACATATTGTTAAACTCCCCCTGAGGTCTCAGTTGTCACTTTGGGCATGCCTGCTCGCAGAGATGGTTTGCTCTAGAGTTCTGTGTACAGTAAAGTGCTTCTGTCCTCAAAGGGCTCTCCGCGTCTTCAGTCCGAGGGGGGAAGAGTTTGAAGGACAGCAGCGCTACTATACATCTTCATCAATTGCTCCAGTCCACTGTGCTGGGAGCAATCCCATCAAACCCCCAGCCTTTCCATCGCATCGTCTTCCTATTAAATCTCTGCATGGGAAGCTCAACAGTGTGAGCCAAAACAGAACAAGCTCTGTTGTCCTTAACAGAGCTCTGCCCGGGGAAGCGAGGCTTTTGTTTCTCTAATTGAATCCTTCTCACCGTGGTTGCTTTCACTTGAGGTACTCACTGTGAACTGCGCCATTACAGAGGAAGCTCTGTGTCTATGGTGTACATTCTCAGAGGGCAGTGAGGTTGTTGGAGATGTGTTGCCCTGGTGGGAGGCATCTCAAGAGCTGTCATTCTCCCACCCATCCCTCTGTCACGGGCTGCCGGTTCAGAATACAGAGATGGAGGGAAGCAAGGCTTGTGCCTTGTTTAGGCGCAGGGCTGGGGGGTATTGTGACCTCCCTTCATAGTGTTATGACCACAGCAACTGGCGTGGTGGTTCCAGTTCAAGCCCACTTGATTTATACCATTATTCTGGTCCGACTTTAATTTTCTTCTCAGGTCAGGTTTTTCTGGAGATGACATCTGAGATAAATCCATTATAGACTTGAGCATGGTAGAACTTTAAAGAGCCCACTGTGATGGCAGAGAAGATAAATCTTCCAGAGATTCACCAGATATCTGAGGAGCCCCCGAGATTCATTTGTGAGATAGTCTTAATAATATGTCAGTTCCCTAGTTTTTTCAGGGATCCGAGAGGTTTCCCTACTTTCCTCCTACAGCCACCGTTGCTTTGTGCTTGGTGTTCAGGGGCCAGTGAGGCTCATCTGCTGGGTCCTTGTAGCAAGGAGGGCCCCTGTTCATTTCCAGGTCACCCAGAAATAATCACACAGAAACTATATTAATTAAACTGCTTGGCCCATTAGCTCTAGCTTTTTATTGGTTAACTCTTTTTTTTTTGATTTTTCGAGACAGGGTTTCTCCGTAGCTTTTGGTTCCTGTCCTGGAACTAGCTCTTGTAGACCAGGCTGGCCTCGAACTCACAGAGATCCTCCTGCCTCTGCCTCCTGAGTGCTGGGATTAAAGGCGTGTCCAACCACCACCCGGCTTATTGGTTAACTCTTACATATTAATTTAACCCACTTATAGTAATCCGTGTATTGCCATGTGGCTGTGGCTCACTGGGTAATGTTTCACAGCGTCTGTTTCCAGCAGCAGCTCCATGGCTTCTCTCTGACTCCGCCTTTCTTTTTCCCCAGCATTTAGTTTAGTTTTCCCAGCCTAGTTCTGTTCTTCCCTGTCATAGGCTCAAAGCAGTTCTTTATTCATTAATTATTAAAAGCAACACATAGACAGAAGGACCTCCCACACCAGTTCCTTTACATGAAAGTCCATGTCCTTCTGCCCAGAAGACTGGCACACTCCTGAGTTGACTGTTCGCAAGCATTCTCTTGGCTGACATTAAAGGGAGCACTCTGTATAGATCTCAGTGCATGTTTAAGACACAGGCCTACTCCTATGAATGACTAGGGATTAAGATTCAGGTAGGATTCGTAGGCTGTCATCTGGGGCTGCAGCTCCCTTGGATCCTTGCTCTTATCATTTTGCTCTTGGCTTATCTTGTCATGAAGCTGAGTTGAGTTACTGCCCAAACTGCAGCTGGCTTTGGTTTATCTAGCTTTTCTAGAGAAACTTTAGGCATAGACTGGACATTCCTGGAGCCACTGGAATTGTGAAGGTCCAGGGCCCAAATATCTTTCCTTGATATGTCCTTCATGAGCAATAAAGATTGCTCAGCTATGTAACTTTTAGGGGAGCATTCTGCACACTGGAGAATGTACAGTGGTCTACTCAGATAAAATACTGATCAAGATATACTTCTATATTTCTGCAAGTAAGTTGTCACTTGGGCATCTCCCAGAGAGCACAGGAGATGGACCGTGACATTAACTTGGATGCTGCCAAGGAGAATTTCTGGGGCCATTTGCTCATCTGAGGCTCTGACTTAAAGTCACCAGACCCATTTCTCAAACTGAAATACAAATGCCAGTGAGTTGTGCTTGAGATTTTTATTTTGTCAAAGTTAATTATTTAAGCAGTCTTATCCACTTGTATTCTGTAACTGGATGTGTGTATTTGCACTCCCAGTATTTATAATTCAATATCTGCACATCATTCAAGATGAAATATGACCCAGAAATAGAAAGACCAAAGTTGATGGGAATGCTTTTTAAAAGATCTCTAATGCACTTCTCACTCAAATATGTACAATTTCCAACTTGTGGGCAGTCTGAAAGGCATTCAGCACATTGATAATGAACTCCGTAGGCTCCAGCAGAAGACACTGCTGCCAGCGCCAGGGGAAGTTTCAGTGGCTGCTGTCAGAACTGCATTTCCAGGGAAAGAGGCTTAAACATCTGTCCTAGAAAAATGGGATGCCAAAGGTTGGACAGAAATCCCTAGGGGTCATTGGCCCCAGCACCGCAGTTCAGAAATGAGTGATCGGAAGCCCGGAGAAGGGCAAACAGCCACCCAGGCAGCCGTGAATAGAATGATCAGTGAGCTCAGGATGAGACCGACGCCAGTGGCTGGCTGTGTTCTCTCTGTGTAGTGTGGCCTTGGCAGTCCTGACCCTTTCCCTTTAATCCCTGTAACTCTCAAAGCTCATTTTCCTTATGTTTTGAACTTTCTTCAAGTTTGTCAATATCAACTCAGTTTCTGTGAGCCCTTTGCAGAAGTAAGCAGATGTCGCATCTTACTGAGAGTTCTGATTATAGATTTCAGATTTCCAAACAAATGTGGTGGAAAAAGAAGGGGGAGCAAGGTGTGGTGGGTTGAATAAGAATGGCCCCCTTATGTAGTGGGGGCCTGAGGCTCATATATTTGAATGTTTAGTCAACAGGGAGTGGCCCTAATTGACAGGGAGTAGGAGGTGTGACTTTGTTGGAGTAGGTGTGGTCTTATTGGAGGAAGTATGCTATTTGGGGGTAAGCTTTGGGGTTTCAAAAGACCAAGCCAGTCCCAGTGTCTGTCTCTTCCTGCTGCCTGCGGATGGGATGTCAGACTCTTGGCTACTTCTCCAGCACCATGCCTGTGTGCCTGTGTGCTGCCAAGCTCTCTTCCTTGAGGATGATGAACAAAACCTCTGAAACTGTATGCAAGTTCCAACTGAATTCTTTCTTTTACAAAAGCACCATGGTCATGGAGTCTCTTCACAGGAACAGAACTCTGAGTAAGACGCAAGGCATTGGTATGCCAATTGTTCTGGGAAGCAAATGTTTCCCATGGAGATCTCTGTGCTAGTGAACAGTCATTGGAGGATCGCAAGTGGAATAAATGCCTGTGTGAGCGTGCAGTATGCAGGCTTCTAAAACATCCCGCAGGAGGGCTAGCTGGCAGCTCAAGGTACCATGCTTGCCTAGCATGTATGAAACCCTGGGTTCAATCCCCACCATCACAGGAATATTCCAGAGAGTAAAAGGACCATTCCAGAGAAGGAGTGGGTCTCTTGACTACATTAAATCTTGAAGCAACACCTTCTGTTTCTCTACTAAATTTCACTACAAACCAAACAGAGGAGCCTCAGCAATACGAAAGAAGTGTATTTGTTAGATATTAACAATGCATACAGCTCGAGGATCCAGGGTGGACTTCTGAGCGAGTGGGAGGAACATAATTTTTCACAGTGGTTAATTTGGGAAATGTTCATCTTGAAGGTCCCAGGGAGCATCTGGAGAAGCCCCCACTGCTTGAGGCCCCTTTAAAATCATTATTGCGGATGTGGCCACATGCCTTGTGTATAAGCATGGTGTTTTCTCAGAAATGCTGTGGCCACATGCTCACATATTTTAAGGAAGAGTGGCCTGTGAGGATCTGGAACTAACAAGTTTTGGGGCTGTGTCAACTCACATTTATCATTGCATCTGAATTCCCATGACTTCAAACCCACAAGACTGCCTTGTGGTGTTGCTAGTCATGGGGCGTCGTGAGGGGGTAATACCAGCCTGGAAGCCCTAGACCATTGCTTTTCTGGCCTCTGTAGCTTGATTCCCTCTGAGGATTTCCCGGGTTACTTCCTCTGTGAAATGAAGATGTGGGAAGGGAAGGTGTAACCTGTAATCTGGGATCTGCAATGCTACAACCTCTCATCACTGGATCCTCTCAAGACACTGGGAAGTGTGCCAAAGAGCTCAGGCATGTTAGCTCCAACTTGAAGTCCTAGCGCTTGGAAGGCTGAGGCTACCAGTTCAAGGACAGCCTGTGTTATAGGCTGGCATGGAGCAAAAAGTGAGACATTTTTACCATATCTATCTATCTATCTATCTATCTATCTATCTATCTATCTATCTATCTATCTATCTATCTACCTATCTACCTACCTATCCATCTATCTATCTATCATCTACCTGTTTATCATCTATGTATCTGTCCATCTATCATCTGTCTATCTGTCTATCTGTCTATCTGTCTATCTATCTATCTATCTATCTATCTATCTATCTATCTATCATCTACCTATCATCTATCTATCTATCATCTATCTATCTATCTATCTATCTATCATCTATCTATCTATCTATCTATCTAT
>NC_022021.1:49034965-49041398 GCF_000317375.1 Microtus ochrogaster
ATCTATCTATCTATCATCTATCTATCTATCTATCTATCTATCATCTATCTATCTATCTATCTATCTATCTATCTATCTATCTACCTATCAATCATCCATCATCTATCTATCTATCTATCTATCTATCTATCTATCTATCTATCTATCTATCTATCTATCTATCAAAACAGAAAACAAAGAGAACTGAAGAACTATGCTATTAAGAGGTTCTCCCTGCACATCCACACAAACACACAAATGCTTGGATGAACTTTTGGAAACTTTCTCAGAGATGCCTTCTTGAATCTTCAAAAGAGCACCAGAAAATTTTGGTATTTTGCAAGATCTGTTAGAATTTATTTATTTTTATTATACTTATTTGTTTAGCAGGCAGTGTGTGTGTGTGTGTGTGTGTGTGTGTGTGTGTGTGTGTGTATACCTCTGCACTTGGGAGGGAGAGTTGATTCTTTCCTTCTGTCATGTGGGACCTGGGGATAGAACGCAGGTCATCAAGGTCCGCCATCTTGTCAACTCCTGTTGGGATTTAAAATGCCCCAGATTTCTGTTCTAGAATTCAGTCCCACATACTGACCCAACCTACCACAAGTACATTTCAACTCATATCTGCACAAGATACGTCTAAGACAAACCTGCAAGCCCAGAAAACACAGCCGAGAGGGTGCTCAGCGCCCACATGACCTTTAGGAGGCAGAGTCTTGGTGAAATTATTCAGCCATAAGTTTTCTGACCTTTTTAACAGCGATGCATTTCTTTTAAAGGTTTTGCAGTATAAGTCCTGTCCCTTTTGCCCTCCTAACCTTCCTTATTTTTTGCTGTGTTAAGACACAGGACTTGTCCCCACCCAGCACGAGGAACACAGCAAGAAGACACCTCTTTGGAAGCAGAGAGTAGTCCTCTCTAAGCACTGAGCTGGTTGGTCCTTTACCTGGACCTTGACAACCTCAGGAACCGAGAGGAACACATTTCTGCACTTGAGAAGTCACTGAGTCAGGTTTTTCTCATACCCACATCCACAGACTAAGAGAAGTCCCAGAACTTCTTACTGTAATCCCTTGTTTATCACACTACTTGTGTGACCTTTGAAAAGTCCCCTTGGGTCTCAGTTTCTTCATTTTTGGTATTTAGGAGACACAAAAGGCAATTTCTGCTTTCCCAGAGCCATCTGTTTTCATATACGAGGAGTGTTGATCTATAGAAGCAAGGGAAAGCCACAAACAGCAGAAGCATGTGTCCAAGGGCAGCCCAAGCTCATGTACACCCGAGGGCAGCCCACGCTCATGTTTAGATATAAACCCCAAGTGTTTTGTTTTATCCGGGTTTGGATTTTCCCGTGCCAGACAGCCCTTTGGTTTTCATACTCATCACAGACGTCATAGAAATTTAAACTTCATCATGACCTGAGCAGACCAGACAATCTCAGCCTGAGTTTGAATTCCACTGAGTCTGCTGATTTCACTGCTCCTCACTCTGAGGGACACAGCATGGTTGTATTAACCATATACTAAACTATATACTGTACTTCCTAAGTATTGAATACTTCCCAACTTTAGGACATAACCCAACTCATAACAATGTAATTACAAATGAAAAGAACAATAGTAACCACAATGACGATGGGCACATACATTTCTCACACCCACAACCAGCTCCCTTCCCCAAAGCAGAATTATTGTCTACAGAGATCCAGGGAGATGTCTCGTGTGGGAGGACACAGACAGTGAATTGTGGGAGCTGGTTTTGTAGGTAATGCACTAGCCTCCTTGCAATTAGAGACCATAAAGCATAGTGTTGGTGTCACTCCCATCCCAGTGAAGGGAAGGGAAGCCAGCCAGGGAGGGAGCCCACTGTGTGCCCTGAGTTCACCCTAACTCCACGGGTTTGTGCCTGATTGAGAGTGGGAAAGACTCAAGTGAGGAGGGAGATCGGTGAAAACGAATAAACAGGGAAATAAGCAGGAGAAAGAGATGCGCTGTGGCAGGCTGGGGCTGGGGGAGACGTGGGACGCAAAAGCATCTTTCCTTGTAAGAAGAAATCCATTCAATAATTGCGTCCTCAGAGCGTCAAGAGGTGTTTGAAGAGCAAGAGGCATTTCATGAGAGAAAAAGGGAGCAATCATAGAAAAAAAATAACTCTTCATAAGAAGTAATTGTTTAGATTAAACACAAATCAGTTAAAGGTTGGAAGTTAAGTACAGAAAACCAAGACAGGGAAATAATAACAAAACAGACCTTATACAAGGGAAAACAGGGCTTGCAGGTTAGCACCTGCTGAGCAGGAGGCAATAAAAGCAAACATTGTGTATACACAGGACTGCTAAAGAACAAACCCCATAAAAATAAAAACACAGAAGAAATTACAGAAAAAGGACAGAGACTGAGAATTTTCCAGAAACAAAGAACACAAGTTAGTCTGTAGGGCTCCCAGGTCCAGAAATGAGACAGGACCCAAGACATACATACCTGAGGAATTTAAGAAACTAACTACACAGAAAGGGTCTTTTCATCTCGAAGAATAAGTTTGAGATTACTTCTGTTGCTACCCACAATGACTGTCAATGGTGGTAGTATGATTTCTTCCCAGTTCTGACAATAGTGACTTCAAATTGAGATTGCTTTATCCAGCCAAACTATCAGAAAAGACACGAGAGCTCTCTGTATCCAGATAAACCAACAGTAAACCACAAAGGGAGGATGATACATATGAAGTACATAGAGATTTCAAAATGCTACCCATCAATGTCCTTTCATAGACTTTTATCCGTGTGAAGCAGGAAGGCAGGGAAAATGTGACAGGGCACAACAGGTTTCGCCCAGCATGGGGGAAACTCCCCCGGGGCGGGCGATTGTTGGGAGCAGTGAGACCCCAGATCCTGAATTTCTTGCAATCCCCTGATCTGAGTGCCTACAGCTGCTCTGAGCACGAGACCTTCAGGAGTTCCTGATGGCAGGAGAGTGGTTTCTGGTGGGTTTGGCTGGGGCATGGCTATCTCTATATAATCTGCCCCTCAACACAATAAGGGGGCATTCTTGGGAATTCAAGGATGACCCGTGTCTCTGTCTCTCTGTCTGTGTGTGTCTGTGTGTTTTAACCTCCAGCCCCCTTGCCGGAAGCTCGCGAACTGTGCCAGAGCACAGACTCAGGGGCACGGTGCGCAGCAGGTGAGGGCGTGCTAGCTTTGCCATTCCTGAGAAAAAATGCCTTACAAGAAAAAATTAAAGAACGAAGGTTCTATTTGGTTCGGAATTCAAGGTGACACCGCCCATGGTGGCAGCGTAGGCACAGTGGCGGAGGTGTGGGGAACACCATCACTTTGTCTTCATAGTCAGAGTGCAGAGAAAGGCCAAGAACTGGAGCCAAGCTAAGAAACTCAAGGCCCAGCGCCCCGGAAATACTTCAGCCTGCTAGGCCCCAGCGAGAGATCATGTGTTCAAACATGAATATATGGGGACATTTCATATTCAAACCACAGCAGGGGGTATGTGGCCAGGAGCGAGGACCGTGGCAGAGGACAATCGGGGAAGACCCTCCTAGAGCCAGAGGAAAACCTAAATAGAATAGATGCTGGAAGTTGAAACAAACAGTAAAATAAAAGATGGTGAAGGAGTCAAATAGTCTTTAAATGAAAGTTGTCGGAAAGTTCAGGAAAGCAATGCTTATTCTAATAAATGAGACCAAAACCTGCTCTGGGGCTCCATAAACACTCTTTCCTCATCTTGGTAAGAAGATGGCTGCTGATGAGGCGTGCTGGCTCACATCTGCAGTCCTGGCACTCAGAGGGTCAGAAGCTCAAGGACCTTCTCGTGTACTGAAAGTGAGGGTAGTGATAATCTACTCACGTTTTATAAATAAAGCTTGCCTGAAGACCAGAAGGTAAAACTAAGCCACTAGAAGCCAGGCAGTGGCGTCACGCACTCCCAGGATTTGGGAGACAGAGGCAGATGGACTCTTCAACTCTGTGACTTGAATGCCACTCTGGGGTACACAAGATCAGTACAGAAACAGATCCAGGTGGCGGTGGCTCACACCTTCAATCCAGCACAGGAACTACTACCCCTCTTTCAGTCTGAGGATTTCTTAGAGGTAAAAGCTCTCTAGTGGCTGGCTGCTCTGCTTTTCTGACCTTCAGGTTGAACCCTGATATCTGTCTCTTGGGTTTTATTATTTATGCTACAAGTGTGAGCTATAAGAAACATGTGACCCCTCTGAGAACATGTGTGTGCTCAAATATGTTGATGCACACACAAAGAAGGGAGGGAGGGGGGGACGGAGGGAGGGAGGGAGGGAGGGAAGGAAGGGAGGGAGGTTCACGTCTTTGGTGGGGCCTTTGGAATCAACTTCCCAGCAATGATGAAGGTTCCATGAAGCAGGTGTAAGTTGTGCACCCCACCTTATGGTGTATATATTTGGGGGTCAGGATATAACTTTATAAAGTGGAGTAAGAAACGATGGTGTATTACTTTTCCCAAAGGAACCACCAGGAAAGTTAAATGTTGATGTCCTTGTCTAGACGTAGTAGCAAAGGGAGGAGGTCAGGCTCTACGTAGTCGCTCACCAGTAGCTAACACCTCCATCCACCAGTGAAGTCATGTCAATATGAGCACATCCTCAGATGTCCGAAGCTACCAGAAGAGTTAACAATGAGCACAGCCCACAGGGCTCCTGGACAAGGGAACCGGAAAGCCCAGGATGTGGGTCTATTGCTCTTTTTACAACATGTTGTGTTATTGGAAGTCTCTACTGATTTATATCTTTAAAAGATCATACCATGTCACATGACACCATACCACACAGCACAACACAGTTACTGTTCCATACACATCATACCACACCACAGCATATCACACTATATAGGAAATATTATACCATGCTATACCACGCCACAACACACCATACTATACCATATTATACCACACCGCCCCACGCCACATCACACCACACCACACCACACACCACTTTGTCATAACGGGTCCTACCACACCATATCAACCATAGCATAGCATCCATGCCATACCACAGCACAGTGCACCATACCACACCCTGCTATACCACACACACCATATTACAGCATGCCACATCACACCACACCACGGAGGAACCTGTCTGACTCCATTTCGGAGGCAAGAGCCGTTATTCCGAGTTGTTAAACGTAAGTTTCTATTACTGTAAGAGCTGAGTTGCTCTCTGCTCCCTGGAACCCGGCCTTCACCAGCCCATGACCTTGTCTTTGAGACTATGCTGAGCCTCCCTAACCACGTGGTGAGCATGTGAGTTTTTTAAAGACATTTTGTATTTCCTCATTGTCCCATTGCCTCTCTTCTGTAAAACTACTCATTTGAATTTACTCCCTAAAAGGGGCCCACAAGATGGATTCAGGGCTGCTATATTTAACACAAGACAGCAGGCAGTTGCTGGCCAGCTCTTGAGTACATTCCAATAAAAAAAAATCAACTTTGCCTCAACTTTGGCTCAAGTGTGGTAGTTATCCTCACCGATGGGATTAACACCACCAACGCCATAACAAAGCACACTCTATGTATCATGCTACACCCTGTTCTACTCTGCCACACCATACCAGTCATAATACATGACACACCACTGTACCATACACTATAACATACCACACCACACCACACCATCACACCATGCCATATTACACCATAGTGAACCAAACCACACTACACCCGATAAAACAAAGGAGCCTTTGCTAGGTTTACTGTGGGCTGGGCAGGAACCAAATCCGAGCCATCCTGGAAACTTGATGGTGCTCTCAGCTCTGGGGATAAACCCAAGCCCTGCTTCCTCCCCAGACATGGCTGCCCAACTGTCTGCAGGAGGCACAGGGGTCTGGTTCTGCCACGCACCTTGTCCCCATGTCTGCACTCTGTGCTCTGGCACCCAGCTCGCAAGCTTCAGGCAAGGGGCTGGAGGTTGAAGACACAGACGCAGAGACAGACCGACACGCAGACCTTGATACCAAAAGCCCCCAGAATGCTCTCTTTATTGTGTTCAGGGGCAGATTATATAGAGATAGTCACGCCCCAGCCAAACCCACCAGAAACCACTCTCCTGCCATCAGGAACTCCTGAGGGTCTCGTGCTCAGAGCAGCTGTAGGCACTCAGATCAGGAGAAAACAAGTTGTTTACAAGAAATTCAGGATCTGGGGTCTCACTGCTCCCAACAAGGTTCCATCTGCTTCTTCTGGGGACACGATCCTCATTTTGTTTTGATTTCTAGACGTCCAAGAGGATCTGCAAACTAGGGCTTTCTGTGTTTGTTGTCGAGTGAACAATTTAATAATAAAACAAAAGACCCTTTCCGTGCAAGTGTTTTGTGGCGCCCTCCCTCTCTCCCTCCCTCTCTCCCTCCCCCTCTCCCTCCCCCTCTCTCTTTCTCTCTCTCTCTCTCTCTCTCTCTCTCTCTCTCTCTCTCTCT
>NC_022021.1:49041498-49052319 GCF_000317375.1 Microtus ochrogaster
ACACGCACACACACACACACGCACACACGCACACACACACACATACACACAGAGAGAAGGTGCTAGGCATCTCCCGGATCCTCCAGGACACGACCCGAGGGGACTTTTCCAGTCTGACTCACTCATCTGCTGGAGTCTTCACTGCAGCAATTATTCCGCTGCAGCTTTCCTGAACCTCGGCGCTTCGCCTTGCCAGAGGATTTGGCAAGTCAGATGGAAGAGCCACTGGCCTGTGCCTGCTGCTCCACCCAGGGGGGCCTGCAGTGGAGTAGAGCCTGTCACAGGAGGAGAAGAGAGGCTGGGGCCACAGAGCTGAGCCTGGTGTTGACAGAGAAGAAAGGAATCATAAAGTTAATTACGGTTGTATGCAAAAAACGCCTGCCATAGCTGACTTCTTTAATGGTTGGTATAAGAAATGCGCCCAATTTAGCATCTATAAATAGTCCTGAGTTTTTGAGAAGTGCTAATTTCCCATCTCAGGGAATGGGAAGCCATATGCTACTCAGAAAACATGGATCTGAAAGCTAGGAATTATGGCAGAAGTGCAGTGAAATACCTGCCTTCCAACCGATGACTGAACGGAATGGGTGTGAACTGCAAGAGTCCTCCAAGGAGACGATGGTCAGGCGCTTCGTACATCTGTAGTTCAGCTTGCTGCTGTGGTTAGGTGTAGAGGTACCACTTAATCTTTCATCGAAACCACAGCTTGTGACAGTCACAACAGCTGCCTCAAGGTCAGCATGGGAAGGCGGAGGAGAAGAAAAGAAGATAGGCCTTTGGATTATTGTGATGCAACTGGGAACGCAAACACACACAGATGCAGAAATACATACACACAGATGCAGAAATACATACACACAGACACACACACACACGGTTACTCACAAATGCACACACATTCATGAACACACAAATTCACATGTGCTCTCTGAAGCACCTTGGTAAATTGTCGCGTAGACAGAATATCGCGTGTGGCTCAGGGAAGCACACAGTGATCAAAGTGTTCTTATTTTGAGTGTTTAATTGTATTTATCCCATTCAAATGTTTATGAAAAGCTGTATGTTTGCCTAGTGTATACCATGTGGCATTTCCGTACAACACATACATTTAGCAATGCCTAAATTGGAGCAAATTCCCCATCTCTAAAACCAATGATCATTTCTTTATCACGCAACATTCAAAATTTCCAGTTCCCGTTTTGAAAATGTACACTAAAATCACTGCTATCTGATGCCACCTATTTTGCAAGAAAACACCAGAAGCTCTCTCTCCTACGTGACTATAAATTATTATTCTTTCTTGTTACTTCTACTTTTCAAATAGAACTGTATAAAGAGTTGGGGCATAGCTTACTGGCAGAGCTCTTGGCAGGCATGCACAAGGTCTGGGGCTCAATACCTGGCATTGAAAAAGGAAACAAAAAAAGACTGAGTGAGGACCATGTAAGTTTACACACTGTTTGTCCTGGAGGTCAGCGCTAACCCAGGAAACCACATAAGGTCACACACTGTTTGATCTGAGGGTCAGTGCTAACCCAGGAAACCACATAAGGTCACACACTGTTTGCCCTGAAGGTCGGGGCTAATCTGGGTGGAGATCGGGTCTGATTCTGGACTGAGAGAGTGGTTGGGCCCTTAGAACTGCAGTCTTGCTAGTATTTGGGTTTCCGTGTGAGAGAATGTGTGTCTGACCACTAGGGATGCTTGTCATCATTCTATGTGGCATTTTTGCCAGTTTTCAGAGGAGCGTTCTGGAAACTGTGAGGTCAAGCTGCCTTAGTTGTCCCAATTGTAGGTGACAAGGAGGAGAGGAAGTGCTAGTCACCCTGTACATTGCTGTCCTAGGGCTGTAGTTAGGATGTAGCTCCCACCACTGCCCCCATCTACTCTCCAGGAGTCAAGGGTCTTCACAAGTGTTTGTCCTGCTGCAAAGCTGCCTGGGTCTGGACACTGTCTCGTATTAGCCAACATGGAACACTTGTTCCTGGGAACCCATGCACAACTGACACCCAGATAGAATCAGGGTCGAGGGGACTCTCCTGGGTGGGAGACAGGTCCTTCCAACTTCCAGCAAATAAGCCAGAGCCGGCACCCAGGAGACCGCAACAGTAGAGTAATGATTACGACTTTGTTCTGGTCATTTTCCCCCGTCTGCATCAGATAAACGGTTACCCTTACTGTCAATGTCTCAGCACCGCCGCACTGGGGAGTTATGTGCCCCACCCCAGGGGAGTGGGTCGTGTAACACACCCCAGGTTTTGGATGGGAGTGGGCACACACATTTTCCTGGCTGAGTAGAGCTTTGCATGTGACCCTTTGACCTTGCCCCCCAACTCCTGCATCCCCCTGTAGGCCCAGCACGCCCCAGAGTGTGGCTGTCCTTTTAGCTAGGGTTCTGTGTGAGGAAACACGAGAGAGGCCAAGCTGAGCTGAGCCCAGCCACACCTGACCCAGTCAGGTGCCAGTGACAAGCTAAGGCTGGCTGTTGATGAGAAAAGGCAGATCAGTAAATAAAGCACTGGGAGGAAGTCTCCCCATTTTACAGCTTATTATTCCCTTTATTCCGGATGCAGCAGTGTGTCCTTTTCTGTTGCTGTAACAGAATATCACAGAACGAGTGAGCTCCCATGAGCACAAGTTTCTGTGGCTCGTGGCTCCTGAGACCATGCAACGGAGATGAAGGGGTTGGCATCCTGTGAGGGCTTTCTTTTCTGATGTTTTGGTCTTTTAATTATTTTTAAAATTGAAATATAATTATAGCATTTCCCCCTTCCTTTCCTCCCTCCGGTTATGCCCAGGAATGCCCCCACTCTCTCTTTCAGAATTACGCATTTTTCTTTAATTATTGTTGTTAAATATATACATATATGTGGGGGGCACTGCATTTCATTTTTAGGGTTCAGTTTGATGCACATGCACGCACTCACACACACACACACACACACACACACACACACACACACACACCCTGCTCAGTACATTAAGTGTGGCTTGTGTGTTATGATTTCAGAGCAGACTACTTGGGATTGAAAAATCAATTAGGGGGCTCTTCCATGGGGAAGACTATTTTTCCCGTTCTCGATAGTCCTGAGTTTCCTGTAGTTCTGCGTCTATAGGTGAGGCCCTGTGAGATTCCTCCCTTCCATGTTAGCCTATGGGTGCTATCCTTGTTCAGGTCTTGTTTAGGTAGCCATATTGTTGACTTAGCGTGGATGAAGCGTCCCTGCCGTTTCAAGGAAACACAGCAGATTTCCTAGCGTGAGGCCCCATCTTGCTTCATGGTACATGGTGGAAGGCACCACAAGGTGACAGATGGGAGGGGGGAGGGATGGGAGAGAGAGAGAGAGAGAGAGAGAGAGAGAGAGAGAGAGAGAGAGAGAGAGAATATGCATGAGAAGCTGAACTTTTTTGTTGTTTGTTCTTTCGAGACAGGGTTTCTCTGTGTAACAACCCTAGCTGTCATGGAACTCTGTACACCAGGCTGGCCTTGAACCCACAGAGATCCACCTGTCTCGGCCTCCCAGGTGCTGGGATTAAAGGCCTATACCACCACAGTCTGGCAAACTTGTTCTCTCTAGAGCCTTGCTGTGCTGTACCCACAGTCAGGAAGTTAAGACAGGAAGGAAGAAGACCGCTAATCAGGTGGCCTGATGACAGAGGTATTATTTTAATATTCAGGGGTCCAAACATCACATTCTTATACATGAGTGATGTAGAGAATACAGATTCAGGGAAGGGTGCTGGGACAGTTCAGAGTCCGGATGATGTGAGGATCGCAGAGAGGCCCAGCGAGCACAGGTGACCTCCACAGTTGGAAGAGTCACGGACCAGATCCTACTTTGAGGGCTTCCGAAGACAACCTGATTTTTGTCCTGTAAGACTCACTTCAACTTCAGCACTTATGAGAAGTACGTGGGTGTTGTCTCACCTGCTGTACATGTAGTCAGTGGCCTCGGGAGCCTCTAAACTTCCCCCCAGAACCACGGTAGTAAGAACAACCGTCCTGTTTCTGCTCATCAAAAATGATGTTAGCCCTCGTTGAGGAGGCCAAGAGATACAGGAGAGTGGGGTTTTAGCCTCTGACTGCTGTCTTTAATTATAGTTCAAGTTTTCAGTGCTGTGGGTGGATCCCAGGGCCCTGCACAACTCTGTTACTGATCTCTGCCTTTCATGTCTTCCTTGTTGAATTGCCTATTATAGCTCCTTCTTTCCCCATGCAATTTGTTCTTACCCCTTCCTTCCCTCTGCTAGGTTTGCTCCCAAGGCCCTGGCATGGGAGCCTCAGGGATCTTTGTGGAGGTGAAGGTGGCAATGAGAAAACCTTAGGAAGCACACCTAGATTCTGAGGTGACTGCTTTCTGTTTTCTGGGCATTTCTGTTCCAAGTCTCGAGAGATAAGCAGAGGGTACATGTGACTAGCAAGGACACAGGGCACACTGCTTGGCTGGGAGATGTCCCTCAGGGGCCGGACCAGCTTCCAGCCTCCATGCAGTGATCAGGAAAGAACAGGCACCTGACTTGCCATGCCGAGAGTCACCTGCACCTGTGATAACACCCTGTCTCAAGTGGCCTTCTTCCTCTGTCCTGTCGTGTTTCCAGGGTTGTTAGCGAAGGTCCCTTGTGTAGCAGCAGATCCTTGGCAGCAACTGTTATCCCTCTCCTCTGAGGAGGGAGACACCACTTATCCATCTTCCCAGTGGAATATCAATGATTGCAAAAACAGGAACTCTGGCAAACACCTCCTTGCCCCTTCTTCCCAAGTTCTGTCCTTTTCCTTAGGACAAAAACTGAGAATTTAGTTTAAAGAAATAGAGAAATTCCACATCGAAGCCACCCCACCCTGCCCCAGGTCCTGTCTGGTGGCTCTGCAGATCTGGCTAACCTGTGCTATTGGATCCCTGGGCACCACATCCACTTAATTTTCCATCTTTCAGTCCTGACTACAGGGAGTGTCCCTGGCCCAGGTCTCTTCCAGGAGTCTGTGAATAAGACTTCCTGCCAGACTCCTGCTCTATAGGAGTCGGGATAATTGGCTGAGTCTGCCAACGCTCCCAGGGCGAGCTGTATGCCACCAGGTCTCCCACCAGTCCTTAGGGACACGCACTTTAAAGGTGGCAGTGACTGAGCACAGTTCCAAGGTGTCTCCTGCCAAAGGCCTGGCTGAATGAGTCATCTTGGCTGGCTTTGTGCAGGCCCAAAGTGGTGCAGAAACTCTTTCATTAGTGATGGAGAAACGGTCGTCCCCTAGGGAAGATCTGGATGAACAGGGACAGGGCACTGCTGTTTGGGATACCGTCAGAGCAGCATCAGGATGGGACATCTAAGGGACATCTCAGGGCAGCATTTCAGCCCCTCAAGTATTGGGTTCTCAAGTAAGGCAATACTCAGGAAGCTGCTGCTCCCATCATGTGACCACCCATTTAGGGAGCATCGTCACTGAGCCGATCTGAGGAGCAAAAGATGAAGCACTCTCAGGGAGACTTGCAGACAGCGACTGAGTTAGCAATAGTCCCTCTGGAATAATATCCAAGATGATATGGGGGTGGAGCTCAGGTGGTAGGGGAGCTGCCTGGCATACACATGGCCTGGGCGCAAGCCCCACCTGTGTGAACCAAGCACTGTGGTGTATACCTGTGATCCCAGCACTCGGGAAGTGCAGGCAGGAGGATCAGAAGTGTGACCTTGTCCTCAGTGGCACTGTGAGTACAAGGGCATATGGGGCTGTGTGAGACTCTTGTTTAAAAATAAAAGAAAATAGTCACAGATGTTGAGTTTGCAACACGGACAAATTCTGCGGCCAGAAGGTCACGTGTCTCACCTCATTTATTACTTCCCAGCTTAAAACGATCATCTTCACCCGTGCTGCTGCTTGTTCTAGTACGGCATGCATGACAACGCACCTTCCACATATCCCAGGAACTCCAGTGTTGTTTTATGAAGCCAGCTGGGCTTTTTTCTCCTCCCACCTGTTTCCTGTCAATGTCTTTGTGTTGGGAGAGACAGGGCTTATTCTTTCTGGGAACTCTGGAACTGACTGCTGAGGGTGGGTACTCGTGTTTGAGGGACCCTAGCATTTAGTTCATCTCTGCAGTAGACCCTGTTTCCAGGTCCCTCCTTCCCCAGGCTCCTTTTCTGGGATCACAGCATAGTGGCCTCATAGTGTTTCCGTCTCCTTTCGTCCCCTCTTTATCCTCTCTCATGCCTGCTTTTTCTAAGAGCTGCTGTATGCTGAAACCCATTTTTGAATGTGCTTCTTGAGGGGCTGGACCAAGTCAACTGCAGCCACCTTTTGGGAGGTCAGGGAGGGAATCTCTCTCCTGCACATCAGAACCACGTCTGTATTCTAAGATGTACAGATTTTCATCATGGCCCCTCTGAGTTTCCACCTTCCGTGTCATATATTTCTACTTTGTTATCTGGAAGAAAACCCCACAAAACACAGCCTCACAGGTTTTGAGCAGCTCATTGCTGGAGGATTCCCAGCTAGCTATCTTCAGTGATGGGACCACAGCAGATGTCCTGGTCCTCATGTGCCACGACTTTCTGCACATGACAGCTTTGCCTTCTGGTCCATCACAATAAGAAGAGCAAACACGGACCTCAGCTTGAGTGGCATTTAGTTTTGCAAAGAACCAGGAAGTACCAGGGCTTAAGCATCACGCTTAAGGCCCTTGTACGGTAAACACTGCCTAGAAAAGTTTGTCCTGTGTGTTCATAATTTTTCACCATGTCTCTATTTCTGCAGTGCATTCTGTTGTCTCTTTTGAAATTATGACAAGGTTTTAGCGAGAACCCGTTAGAGCAGGTCAGTTGCGCACTTTGTTTGCCGATTGACACGCGAGCCACTCAGCCGGCTGTCCCGGCGTAGTCTTAATTTTCTCTTTATGTCTTTCTCACACGAGCACTGTTATGCAGAATTCAAGGCAGAGCTACAAATATTACATGTGAAAAATAAAAAATAAAAGCGAAGTCTCACTCCCAGTGCTCTCAGTGTATAAACAGGATGTGATTTCTATTTATATTGAATAAATTGGGTGCTTTCATGGGAACTGCACGCATGACCTGGTACCTAATGCACTTGTGTGTTTGTGTATTGATGTGGCACATGGTTGAAAATACTCTCCAAGGAAGAGAGGGGAGAGGAGAAAAATATATAGCTCAATAAAAACAATAAAAAACCAACCCCCCCAAAACAAAAAAATACTCTCCATAGAAATGAGGGGAGAGGAGAAAAATATATAGCTCAATAAAAACAATAAAAAACCAATACCCCCCCAAAACAAAAAATACTCTCCATGGAAATGAGGGGAGAAAAGAGGAGAAAAATATATAGCTCAATAAAAGCAATAAAACTCCCCCCAAAAATCCCCAAATGCCCTCCATCGTCTAAATAATTTGATCTTCAAATTCTGTGCTTAGATTTGCACATGAGAGATTCATGTTATAGTTGCTGCATCTTGGAGATACAAAGAATGAATGAGATGATCTTAGAGTATGTCAACAGTGTAATCCTGTCACTACTGCTATTACAACACCATCATCATCATCACCATCATCATCATCACCATCATCATCACCATCACTATCATCATCACCATCATCACCACCATCATCATCATCATCATCACCATCATCATCATCATCATCATCATCATCACCATCATCACCATCATCACCACCACCATCTATCATCATCATCATCACCATCATCACCACCATCATAATCATCATCACCATCATCACCATCATCATAACCACCATCATCATCACCATCATCACCATCATCACCATCATCACCATCATCACCATCATCTATCATCATCATCATCATCACCATCATCATCATCACCACCATCACCACCATCATCATCACCATCATCACCATCATCATCATCATCTATCATCATCATCATCACCATTATCATCATCACCACCATCACCACCATCATCATCACCATCATCACCATCATCATCATCACCATCATTGCCATCATCACCATCATCACCATCATCATAACCACCATCATCATCACCATCATCACCATCATCATAACCACCATCATCATCACCATCATCACCATCATCATCATCACCATCATTGCCATCATCACCATCATCACCATCATCATAACCACCATCATCATCACCATCATCACCATCATCATCACCATCATCATCATCACCATCATCACCATCATCATAACCACCACCATCATCATCATCATAACCACCATCATCATTACCATCATCACCATCATCACCATCATCATCATCACCATCATCATCATCACCATCATCGCCATCATCACCATCATCACCATCATCATCACCATCATCACCATCATCGCCATCATTGCCATCATCACCATCATCACCATCATCATCACCATCATCACCACCACCATCATTACAATCACCATCATCACCGCCATCACAGTGTTACAAATCTCCCGTTCTGCCGGAGCTGCTAATGTGCTGAGAACCCACAATGAAAGATGGAAACCAGTTGAAACTGTTCTTAGAATAACTTAGGATGAATAGCAGGAATGTTCCCACCCACAAGAGTGAGGGCTGAGGGTGCCGAGAGAGCCATGGTCGTTACATGAATAGAGAAAAGAGAAACACATCGTCCTCAGATTCCACGACCAGGGAGTTCAGTGTGAAGACTTGTCCCTAGGGCAGCTCCAGGGAACTTCAGAAGCACAGCAGGGAGACAAGGCTGTGTCAGGCCAGGAAAAGAGGTTCCTATGAGCACCATGCTCCCAGCATGCCTGTGGTCAATTCTTTTTTCATTTTACATACCGACCCAGTTCCCCCTTCCTCCCCTTCTCCCACTCCCACCTCCTTCTTTCCACCCACCCCATCCTCTCCTCAGAGAGGGTAAGGCCTCCACTGGGGTGGCAACAAAGTCTAGCAGACCAAGTTGAGGCAGGACCAAGCCTCATCCCCAACCCCGTATCAAGGTTGAGCAAGGTATCCCACGTAAAGAATGGGCTCCAAAAAGCCAGTTTATGAACCCGGAATAAATCTTGGTCCCACCACCAGGCTCTCCCCAACAGATGAAGCCACATAACTGTCACCCACATTCAGAGGGTCACCAGTTGGGTTCAGCTGTCTCTATGGTTTTCTCTGTCATGATCTTGATCCACCTTGGCTTGAGCTCCAGAGTCCAGCATGCCTTTTGATTTACTTGTATTTTCCAGCCTGAGTTTTATTTACCTTTGCAACCCTGTGTTAGCCACTTTCCTCTTGCTGTGGTAAAATGCCATGGTTGAGGCGACTTTACAGAAGGAAGAGTCTGCTGGGGCTCACGGATCTAGAGGCGTGAATGTCCATGAGGTTGGGGTGGAAGTGTGGTGGCTGGAGCTGGAAGCTGAGAGGTGACAACTGGAACCAACAGGAAGCAGGGAGCAAACGGGGAGCAAACAGCCCACCCCCAGGGACGTAATTCCTTCAGAGAGACCACACCTCCCTATCCTCCCCAAACAGTGCTGCCAACTGGAACCAAGTGTCCCACCGTCTAAAACTACAGAGAAGATATCACTCAAAACCACCTCACGTCCACCCTGTTCCATTTCTAAAGTGTTTCTCACAGAGAAATCAACAGTAGTGAGCATGCTTCACAACAAGACAGCAGCCCTTGCTTCACGGCTAAGTACAGAACGGGGAAGCTGATGCTGGCTTGAACGGTTTTCACACACTATGACCTCAGCAGAGAACTGCAGTCACGGGGGCTGTAATTTTGGACAAGTTGTAAGGCACTGTATAGTTGAACGTTTTTCTTTGTCCCACTCGTCCCCCTGGACCAGTTTCTTTCCCGCTCATGGATTCCCTGCAGCCACTTATGCAATAATACTCTGAGAGTCTTAATTACAATTGTTTGGCCAATAGCTCAGGGTTATTACTGACTAGATCTCACAATTAAATTAACCCATTTTTATTAATCTGTGTATTGCCATGAGGCTGTGGCTTCCTGGTGATGCTCCAGCATGTTACTCCGGCAGCTACACGGCGTCTTCTGACTCCGCCTTCCTTCTCTCTGCATCTTGGTTTGGATTTACCTCCTAGCTCTATTTTTCCTTGTCATTGGCTGAAACAGCTGTATTCATCAACGAATAAAAGCAACACATATTTGCAGCGTAGAGAAGGACGTCCCACACCAGAACTGCTCCAGGAGTACTCAGAACCCCTGAGTCTGCTCTATCTCAGTCACTGGCCTAAAAGTTGGACTTTAAACCTTGAATTTCTGTTCTTGGGCTCGGCACTATCACTAGGGAGAGAGTAGAGGGGGAACAGATAGGAATGGTCACTAGAGATGATGGAGAATTACAAACCACAACAATGTCAGATGGGTACCACATTATCCCCACATGGCTAGACAAAAGTAATCTGTCATGTGGTCACTGTCCAGACAAGTGGCGGTGTCTGAAGAAAAGAGGCGGGGTTAGACCAGCTGGTGTCCCTGAAATGACACTAGCCCACTCGAGCACATGACTCTGGCAGGCCTTTCTCCCTGTTCCCTCTGCCTCACTAAAACACTGTTGGATTTTATTCCTGAAGCTAACCCCCACTTCCTCTTCCTGAGGTTGACAACCAAGGTCCAGCTATCAAAATACTGAAATCCAGCAATCAAAAGCCCCCTTTGGCTTACCTAATTAACCTGTCCAATCAATGTGAATGAATGGCCACGGGGGTATGGCAGCTGGCGTATGTTATTTAGGGGACTGCTGAAGGAGCAGTGGTTTCTGTCGGCTCCTGGGGTCATGGCAGAGCCACTCCTAAAAGTCCCGAGTCTGAAATGGTCACACACCTCTGTTCACT
>NC_022021.1:49052794-49057345 GCF_000317375.1 Microtus ochrogaster
CTCTCTGTCTGTGTGTGTCTGTGTATTTTAACCTCCAGCCCCCTTGCCCGAAGCTCGGTAACTCAGTGCCAGCGCACAGAACGCAGACACGGGGGCACTTTGTGCACGGCATTCTGTCCCTCTGGGGCAAATAAATCTCCTTTGTGCTGAGAACTTGGCCTTGGGGATCATTAGCCAATACTTTTCCTTTCAATCCCAACCCCAGCAACTCAGAATGTGACATCTTTCCCGAGGAAATACAATAAGCATAGTCAGTGTGAGCATGTTCAATATGAATAATGTGCTCATAGAAAGAGGAAATTTGGACAGAGACATACATACAAGGAAGGGCTACGGACCCAGGAATTTATTAGACTGGAGTTCAGGATATGGCCTGGGTCGTCCAACAGTAACTATCTCCCATTGGAAAGGCGAAGATGGAGAGCCTGGGTATCTGATAACTGTTCTGTCTGGGAGGCTGTGTGTCTCTGCAGTCACTGTCTGCTAATGAAGTCCTGGAGGATTCCTGCAGGGATGATGGTTTTCAGTCGACACTGTAATCCTGACAATGCTGGATTGGATACAGGCCACAGCAGCAGGACAGATGAATTTGCTGATGAGAAGGAGGCAATCAGGGAGAAATCAGCCTCCTCCTCCCATGTCCTCTTAGGTGGGCTGCCGCCAGAAGGTATGGTTCAGGTTAGAATGATCTGATTGAGAAAATCCCCCGTGGGAGTGGCTCAGCAGCCTGAGTTTTAGCCCATTAGCCCATAGGTAACAGTGGAAACCCTCACTTGGTCCCACAGCTTAGAGCTTCAGTTACCTCAGTAACACTGTATTGGGAACAACATGCAGACTTTTGGAGTCAAACTATATCCTGACCAGAGCACTATGGTATTGCTATAGTATAAAGAAATGTTAAGCCGGGCGGTGGTGGCGCATGCCTTTAATCCCAGCACTTGGGAGGCAGAGGCAGGCGGATCTCTGTGAGTTCGAGACCAGCCGGATCTACAGAGCTAGTTCCAGGACAGGCTCCAAAGCCACAGAGAAACCCTGTCTCGAAAAACCAAAAAAAAAAAAGAAATGTTAAGGTTTAAATGACTATAGTTAACACATTCAAGTCCAGAGGACAATAAACAGGCAGGCTTACAGGTGCCTAAGAGATGGCAAAGCTGGGATACGAGGGACTGAATTCTGGGGAAAACAGAAAAGTCAGTCGGCTTCAGCTGGCTTCCAAGCCCCTCCTGAGGAATATGGGCAAGCATCTTTGCCCTTTCCCCCAGTTAACCTCTCAATTCTGTGCTTATGCCTTTGTTCCCAATCCAATAGCGAATGTATCTAGCTGTAGCAAGCTGAATTGTGGGTAAAGATGGTTTCTAAGGAAGTCACTGCCTCTTTTAGGGGGATCATCTCAGACCGCCTCAAGGGGGGGGGGGACAAGAGGAGGAGAAATGGTAGACCAGACTTGGGTGTCCAGTTAAGAGAGCAGGCCTTGGCTGTTACGGCTCTGCTCTGTCTATACTCCATCCTTTTACTTTGTGCTAACATAAACCTTGATTATTTTCCAGCTCTCCTGGTGTCTCATTAGGGTCTCCTCCAGGAGCAGAGAGCTGAGGCTCCCGCTGTGGCTGAGGTCACCACAGAGCTAGCCCGCCCTCCGTATCCACATAAGCACCCAGGAGTCGTAGTAACGGGACAGGAGGCATTGCGAGTTTAGTATTTTAGAAAAGCCTGGTATCTTGTAAAGGTTTTTGTAGCTGTCAGGCTTAGAAAATGCCCACTTTCTTTTTTAAAGCATTTCTTTAATTAAAAAAAAACCCATAAATATAATTGAAATTTATCTATTTAAAAATATTGGAGATTTTTTTATATTTCTTGAATATTCTAGTTACAGAAGTAAATTTTCTGATATTTGATCATTTACATAGCCCTAGGAAAACACCATTGGATGATTTATTTCTTTCCCCAAACGTGATAAATTACAGACTTTATTTTGTAAGCAGGACTCCAGAAGACCCCTGCCCCTGCTCTTCCAATACATTTTCTCTTTATTCCACTGAGAGTCTGAGTGGACGTTCTCTTCCTGGGATTCCGGATGAGCTGTGGCAGTACTTCCAAGATGAGGTCATAATAGGTGGGCGAGGCTCCTATCTGTTTTTCTGGAGCAGAACGCTCTGGTATCCAAACACAGTGAGGAGAGAATGCCCCACTTCCAACAGGGACATCTGCCCGCAGGAGACCCACGGTCTTCAGTCTGAGGCTCAGCTAACATCTACTAATGTGGCAACACTGGAATGAACCATCTTGCATGAAAGTCCTGTGACCTGCAGTGATACTAGCTCAGCTGAAACCACGCATGGCAGAGCCGGCTGTGACTGCCACACAAAGCCCCCATCTCAGGTGTGCCAGCAAAACTAAAACAGGGTACAAATCACGAAGTCTGGGAGATGTTTGTTATGCAGCGATTTGTCTCATATTTTGCAACTGCTTTCAGTTACTTACAGTTCCCATACGAGGATATATTGTATATTGAGCATAATCCCCCTCCACTGCCCTGTGATAGCTAACAATTTGTCTTCAGCCCACACGGCCAGCAACACATCTTCACTGTTTTATCTCAAGGGTTTATTAACTCCCCAGCCCTGTGTCTTAACTTAGTTCAAAGGGATCTTGATCTGTCTCTTCCACAAAATATCACATTGGTCCACTTTATTGATAACATTGCTGGCTGGACCAAGTGAGCAGGCGGTAACAACTACTTTGAACTTGCTGCTAAAGGTTAGGTACTTCAGAAGACTGAAACAAACACAATCAAAATTCAAATGCCTTCTACCTTGGGCATGTTTCTAGGGGACCACTGCTGTGGGGCATGCAGATATATTCCTTTAAAGGTGAAGGAGAAGTAATTGCACCTGGCTCCTTCACTGCCAAGAAAGACACCCAATGCTTAGTGGGTCTGTGTGAACACTGGAGGCAGAACATTCCCTCATGAGTGCCTTACCTCAGCTCATTTCTGGAGTGGTTTGGAAAGCTGCTAGCCTTGTGCAGGGCCTGGAACAGGAGAAGACTCCTCCACACATCCAGGCTGCTGTGTAGGCAGCTAAGTCATTTGGACCACACCGTCCAGCAGACCCAACGGTACTTGAGGTGTCTGTGGCAGATGATAGGGATGCTGTTTGGAGCCGTTTGAAGACCCCTATAGGTGAATTACTGAGGAGACCGTTGGGATTTTTGGAGTGAGGCTCTGGTAACTTCTGCAGACAACTATTCTTCCTTTGACAGACTACTCTTGTCTGCCAGGCCTTACTGGAAACTGAATGATTGACAGTGGCCCATCAGTTACTGTGTGATCTGAGCTGCCCATCACAAGCTGATGCATGATGGACATTTCTCATGGAAGCCTTATAGCTGGACATTTATCAAATGGAAGTGGCACATATGTGATCTGGAGGGCACAAACCAGTTACATAAAGACGTTGCTCAAGTGCTCACGGCTTCTACTCTTGTTACAACATCTTCTACTCCAAAGCATGAACCTACAGCTTTATGTGCTATGTCTTGTGATCCATTGACGGAGGAACAGAGAATAGGGCCTGGTTTATTGATGGTTCTACACTAAGGCGCCAATTTAGAAGGGAACAGTTGCAGCATTACAGCCTCCTTCCGGGACAATCCTGAAAGACATGTGATTGGAAATTCTTACAGCAGGCAGAACCTTGGCGGGTATACACAGGCTATGTTTTGTTTGGAAGGAGAAATGGCCAGAGGAGCAGTTCTTTACTGATGCATAGGCTGTAGCCAGTGCATTGGCTGGATGGTCAGGGCCATGATTGGAAAACTGGTGCGAAGGCTGTCTGGACAAGCATGGGGATCGTTCTCTCCAAATGACGAAGGATGTGGAGATACTTGTGCCCCATGTGGATACTCATCAAATGGTGACTTCAGCTGAGGAGGAGTTCAGTAACCAAGTAGATAGGATGGCCTCTGGACAGCATGTTTCCCCAGCTATTCCTGCCATTGCCCAGTGAACATGTTTGGGCAGACATGCATACCTATTAAGCCAACATTTGTGTTTTCTTTACTCTATTTTGCTATCATATGATATAATGTCACTTGAGATAATATCAGTGGTCAAATGTTGTAAATGTATATTGTCACATTTAAGTTATGAAACATTAAGGGACATTGTGACATATTATGAAATATGCAATATGTTTGCAGTTGTACATGGGACAATATATCATGGTAGAATTATGACCTAGTTATTGTTTTATAAAGTAAGCACGGCATGAGGCGGTGTGATGATGTGTCAGGTTGACAAGGGTGAACTTGTGATGAGCAGACTTCATTCTCAACTTGGCTCCCTTTGAAATAAATAAAGACCCAAGTTGCTGGGCACTCTGCTAATGGATTTTATTTCCTTTCCTACCTTCCTTTTTGAGACAGGGTTCCTCTATGTAGCTCTGGCTGTCCTGAAACTCTCTATTTAGACTGGGCTTGGCTTTGGCGATGGTGGCGAACACCTTTAATCCCAGCACTCGGGAGGCAGAGGCAGGCGGATCTCTGTGAGTT
>NC_022021.1:49057445-49068221 GCF_000317375.1 Microtus ochrogaster
GAGACCAGCCTGGTCTACAGAGCTAGTTCCAGGACAGGCTCCAAAGCCACAGAGAAACCCTGTCTCGAACCCCCCCCCCAAAAAAAAAAAAAAAAAAAAAAAAACAAAAAAAAACCCCAAAAAACAAAAAACAACAAAAAAAAAACCTCACAGAGATATGATTGCCTCTGCCTCCCAAGTGCTAGGATTACAGGTGTACCCCTGCCCAGAGGTAGTTTCTTAGTTGGAACATTTAAAGCACTGTAAATCTGGGACACATGCACTCATATAATATGACACGGAAGAAAGAAACTTTGCTTTCTCCTTGCTCCTCTTCACTCTCTCTGGCAAGTTTGTCTCTCCTGTTGCTGGAGCCTGCACTAAGTTCAGCCTCCTCCAGGTCTGGGGGCTCTCCAGGAATCCCCCAGTACCCCAGCAACAGATTGAGACAGCAGAGACCTACATCCCTGTGGACTGAATAACTACCAGATTCTCAGCCTTTCCACCACGAGACAGTTAATGTTGTGCTACCTAGACCACACCCTGTCAGCCACTCTAATATCATATATTAGACTCCGTATATGAAAATAAATACACGTGCATTCAGTGTATCAGTTCAGGGCATCTAGAGAACTCTGCTCACTGTTCTTGGTTGTCAGCTTGAGTCCATTTGTAATTAACTGGAATCCAGAAATGGAGGGTGCAGTGGTGAGGATTTGTTTGTTTGATTTGAAGTGGGTGACTCCACTTCTAGCCCAGATCTTTAAGGCAGGAAGAGACAGATGTCTTTGATCTGGAGGCAGGAGGATACAATTTTAATCTGGTCCACACCTGCTGGAAGCCTGTATAAGGACTCATGTTTTCTCTTTGACAGCTTGATCTTACCTTGCTAGGACATCCATGTAGTGGCATTTCATTTGTATTTTAATAAATAAAGCTTGCCTGAAGATTGGAGTGTAAAACAGCCCCACTGGTCAGCCTTACAGACCAGGCAGTGATAACACACACCTTTAATCCCAGTAGCCATTATGACACACACCTTTAATCCCAGCAGTCACACTGGTTGCCATGGAAACTGGGCGGTGCATACCTTTAATCCCAGTGGTGCACGCCTTTAATCCCAGCCCTGGGGAGGAATATAGAACGGTAGGAGACAGCTCTCAGACACAGTCTCCTTCTGAGATTCCTGGAGGCAGGATCGCCATTTGGGACTGAGGTCGAGGTAAGAGTCAGTGGCTGGCTGTTTTGCTTTTCTGACTTTCAGGTTGAACCCCACTTCGTGTCTCTGGATTTTTAGTAACCGTGCCACACATCCATTCCATCTCTGGCGTTAGAGCAGTCTCTGGGATTCCAGCATACTGCAGAGCAGCAAGACAGTAGTCTCATGCACTGGGTAACTCCTGGGTTCTTGCTCTTTCTGTTCACAGCCAGCCATTGTTGGATTATCTTGACTGCTGTCTGTAGATCATTCTAATAAATACCCCCTCTCTATATGAAATATGTAAAGGAGAACAGACATATTTCATATGTATATGAAATATATATGGAGAGAGATTCCTTCTTAGTTGTTAGTCCAGAGAACCCCTACTAATGAGAGCCCTTATACACCCCTCTGCACCCCCTTTCTCCCTGTTCCTCGGTCCCATTAGACCCTTCCTTTTACGAGGATTGAATGATCAATTGACTTAGATTTTTGCTTCTAGCCCTTCAGGACTGAGTTTCACATCAAAGTCATAGCACCTTTTAAACTGGGCTGGGAAATGTTCCTTTTCTAGCTTCTCAAAGCGTCTGTGGAAGTTTGAAATCATTTTTCTTTAATGTTTGATTAATTTAAAAAGTGAGCGTGAAAAGCAGCCAGGACTTAGGCATTTTTTTTTTTTGAAAGAGATTCTCGCCTCCCAGCCAGTTTTAAAAAGCATGGTATTATTTTGATTTTCCTATTTAGATATATTTGCTTATGTATTTTGTGTCCGTGTACGTCGTGCGTAGGCACGCTTGTCTGGAGCTCAGAGGGCGATATATAGGGTTCTGTTCTCTTCTACAGCGTAGGCTTCTGGGGACTGAATTCAGGCTGTCAGGCTGAGCAGCAAGTGTCTTCACCCACGGAGCCATCTCACTGGGCCCAGATTTATGTTTATCTTTTAAAGAAAATTGCTTTTATCTCCCAGGCTTTCGAATTTCGAACACACCAGGGTGTGCGTGACTAAGTTCCCCTCACTCTAGCATCCTTCTTTTCTTTTCCTGGTGAGTCTTTGTTTTTCTTCATTGAAGGTACCAGCTTGGAGTTTTCAATCTCGCCCTGGCTTTATTTTCCTCGCCCCCGACACACACACCCGCCGCGTTTTCTCCATTGATTTCCCCGCACGATGGACGCTCCCAGAAGTTTCCCTGCCAAGGACTCCAGCCTCGCCCCGCCCCCGGCGCTAGGCCCCGCCCTCGAGGAGACCCCGCCCTCCCCGAGGAACCGGAAGTGGGCGTCCGGAAGCCGGAAGCGGAGAGCGGGGCCGAGCTTGAGTCCCTGGGAGCTGCAAGCGGAGGGGCGGGCGGAGCCGGCCATGGCGGAGAAGTTCGACCACCTGGAGGAGCATCTGGAGAAGTTCGTGGAGAACATTCGGCAGCTCGGCATCATCGTCAGCGACTTCCAGCCCAGCAGCCAGGCGGGGCTCAGCCAGAAACTGTGAGTGCAGGCGGGGCGGGCGTCGGCGCTTCTGTGCGGAGCCCCTGCCGCTGGTCTGGGGACCCCACTAGGGCCTCCTGGTGTGGTCCGTGGACCGCGCTGGGGCGGCGGCTCCATCCGGACTCCACGGTGGGGTAGCTCCATCCTGACTTTACTGCGGGGGGTAGGGGGACGGAGGCCGGCACCACTGTGACCCTAAGGGGCAGGCTGGAACCTCTCCACCTTCACCCCCATCACCCCTCCGCCCACTGCATCCCACTCTAGTCCACCGCACCCAATTCCACCGGAGACGCCGGCACCTCTGTGACCCTACGGGGCAGGGTGGAGCCACTCCGTCCCCACCTCAGCCCACCCCCACTCCATCCCCTACCCCATCCCACCGGGGAGGCTGGGAGCACTACACTCCCATCCCACCCCTGCCCCACCCCGCCGGCGAGGCTGAGTCCACTCCTCTAAGTTAAAGAGGAGCAAGCCCCTCCCGAGGATCCAGAGCCACCTGCTGCATAGGCCTGGCTGTGGAAGAAGGCACAGAGGGTTGATTTTATTTTTTTCTTCCAGCAATATCTTTGTGCTGGTCATGCAGCCTGGTTTTGGGATGCCGGACAGGGAAACAAAATATTTAAGAGCGGGCCTCACTGCCTTATAGCGCAGCTAGGTGGTGGAGGGTGACTCTGGGAGGGGCTGAAGGTCAGCCCAGGAGGGGTGGGTTTCTGGCTTGCAGACTGTGGATCCTCTACTCAAGGTGCTCCATGCTGCCTTCCCTGAAAGCCATTCCGACGACATGTGTTCTCGAAAACTTTGCTCTTTCTTCACCTCCATCCTGAGTTTAGAAGGAAGATTATTGAGGGTATTAAATCCAGAGGTGTCCTCGGAATCTGGTGGCAATTGAGGGCTCAGGTGTGAGCTGCACAGCAGCTTGTTGAGGGTGGCAGGGGTCTCCTGACTCCCTCGGAGGCAGCCACTGCAGCTGTCTTTGTTCAAAGTTAGCATGAGGGAGCAGGTGTAGCAAGCAGGTACTCAAGGTTCATCTAGTAGGCTGGGAGAAGAGAGCTACCCCCAGCGGAGACATACCCAGCTCAGCAGAAAGGCAAGGCCTGCCTCTAGTGTCTGGACCTGGAAATCTGCTCTGATCCCCCATCCCCCTAATCCCCGTTCTGGAATGGGAGACTGCCCTGGAAACCATCCTTACCCACAATACCCACAGCTGAGTCTGTTAAAGCTGAGGGCAAGGCTAGGTGTTTACCAGAGTAGAGGGCAGTGATATTTTGCACTCCTCCTCAGGGAGGGCTTTGTGGGATGCAGGCAAACTGGAGCATTGCCTAGACCCTGCTGAGACCGGCTTTGTGGCTGTTCCCAGGGCCCTGTCTCTCTCTTATCTAGTTAGTGTGGCTATCTCGTACCCCACTGTCTCCTCAGTTATCTGCCCCAGTGTCCCCGACCTTGCCATTTTAACCACCGTGACTTGAAACCCAGTGAGCCTTGCTGTGTGTGGGTTGTGCCTGTGCTGTCTTCGGAGCTAACCCCACACCCCTCTGCTCTTTCCCCAGGAACTTTATTGTTACGGGCTTACAGGACATAGACAAGTGCAGACAGCAGCTGCACGATATCATGGTGCCTCTGGAAGTCTTTGAGTGAGTATGGCTGTGGGTCTCTGCTGGCTCTGAATGTGGGTGTGAGGGTGGCGTGCGAGAGAAGCAGACAGGAATGCCTGTCTCATGGCATGTAGTGAACAAGTGGGCTTAAAAAAAGGGTAAGTGTCACCCCAGGGTTGTGTTGTTGAAAATGGAGTCACATGGAAATGGGAAATTTTTTTTTTTTTTTTTTTTGGTTTTTCGAGACAGGGTTTCTCTGTAGCTTTGGAGCCTGTCCTGGAACTCCCTTGGTAGACCAGGCTGGCCTCGAACTCACAGAGATCCGCCTGCCTCTGCCTCCCGAGTGCTGGGGAAATGGGAAATTAAAAGTATATCAAAACAGGTTTCTTGAGTTCAGTGGAGAGAAAGCTCCTAATTTATGAATTAAAGAGCTGTGGCTTGGTGTGGTGGTGGACAGGTTGATCCCAGCACGTAGAGGGCAGAGGCAGGCAGCTCTCGTGAGTTTGAGGTCAGTCTGGTCTGGTCTGCAGAGAGTTCCAGGACAGCCAGGGCTACACAGAGAAATCCTGTCTTGAAAACAAAAGCAAACAAAATGAGAGTTGTGTGTGAGCTATAACACAAAATAAAAAAATATATCCACAGACATCTGGAAAATAATTTCGTCTGTTCAAGAAGCTTCCTGTGGTGACCTGGACCTGGGAGGTGGTCCCTCCTGTTGGGAGGAGGAATCCCTCAGTCCTGGTGGCTGTGGCGGGCCATTTATCTTCCAGAGAGTCCTGTAGACCTGCCACAGCAGTGGCTGAGAGGAGAGTGGCCCGTGAGCTCCCAGGAGCAGATGCTCCAGCGTCTTCTCGAATGGGCTGTGAGCACTGGGAGGAACACAGGCTCCCATGACCTGGCTCACGCACACTGATAGGCACGTGGGCTGTCCAGAGCAAGGGTGAAATAACCTCCCCTTCAGCCCAGTGTTTGCCTTTGTGCAGTTCAACTTCTGGGTCTTAGAAAACGGCAACCACCCCGCAGTTGAGGAGCCGCTTGCTTACTTAACACATGCGATGGCACCTTTTCATGCTCTTCTGTTTGAAATGCATTTGCTTAGAAAGTCGCCAGAATCTGCTGCTTTCTTTACATTACTACAAAAGCACCAAATTGAAATTCTAGAAATTGGTATTTTGGCCGTTTGTCATAAATAAAGGCCAATTTAATGAGTATTAACCTGAATATAGCTGAATGATTCAGAGTTATCCACTGTACAGAACTAGCCAGGTAGTCTGTTCTTGGTAAAATCTGGATATGGTGGGCAGTGGATTTCATGACATCAGGATATGATGGCATTTTGGCTAAACATGTTAACACTGTTAGGGTAGTTGTATTGTCTTGCAATAGCTGGAAACACCGTGCTGTGTTAGGTCACTGGGGTGTGTATAAGGCAGTGTATTGAGAACACCATCTCCACCAGATGGATGCTGGGTGTCCCTTCCGTGGCCCCTCCACTCCTCCTGTTAGCTTCCTCACACAGCGTGTGAGCAGTCAGGCTCCACGTCCCAGGCCCGAGCTGCACCACACTCAAGCGCGTCTTTATCGTATGGGCTGTTTGAGGACCCTAAGGGCAGAAGCCCGTGTGCATTTGTTTCTTTGTGCACATGTGTTGTGAGTGGTGAGTGCTGCACAGATGTACGGGGGTGCGGTATGGCTTGTGCTGTCAGGGGTGCCAGGTGATCATTTCTTGCCTCACGGGCACTAGAAATAGAGGTGCATGCTTGGAGAAACCTGAGGACTTAGTTCTAAGTGGAAGAGCTGCTTCCTAGACCGGAAGCCGTGTCTACTGGACTTTATTTTTTGGTCCTTGCCTACTTTCCAGAAAAAAGTTAGGTGCGTCAGCTGAGTTGACGGAGATGTTCTTGTTTGCAGATACATCGATCAAGGTCGAAATCCCCAGCTCTACACCAAAGAGTGCCTGGAGAGGGCTCTGGCCAAAAATGAGCAAGTCAAGGGGAAGATTGACACAATGAAGGTAAGACCAAGGCCGTCGTGTCAGCGTGCCCACTGTGTGTGCGCCCTGCGGGAGGGCAGCGTGTCGCGAGTAAGCGTGGCTGACGGACTTTGCTGTTAGTCTCTGTGGGCTGTATGACTGCCACACAGTGGGACTTCTGGCATGTGTAATAGTTACGTTGAATGTCACCGAGCCACAGACCTGTGACAAACAAGGAAACAGATTAACATCTTACATTTTGTCTGGTGGTGTCCCTGGCCAGTGGGGCTTTCAGTGTGGCTTTCCCATTTGACTTCCTTGGGTGACATCTTCTGTATCAACCCTGACTGGAGGCCTTTTCTGTGTCAGCGGGCTGCAGGTGGAGGATCCTGGAAGGTTTATGTGGTCTCTAGCATCTGCCTTCAGACCCCTAGGAACTCCCTGACACTCCCACAGAGAGCTTGGCCCCCTTGCCCCTACTAGGGAGCTGTGCCCTGAGTGTGAACTGCAGTTTTCTCTCTCAGGTCACTGAACTGTGGTTCGGATAGTGCTCACTTTTCTGTTTGGACCTTCCCGGCCTGGTCTCCAGCGGATGCACTGTGTGGCCTGCAGTGAGAGCACCTTATGCTTTAGTGTCTTCTCGGCTCCCTGCTAGCCTCCAGGCCCTGTCTTGTTCTGTTGTCAGCCTGGTCATATTCCTCTGAGAGGCTCACAGGCCTTCCTGAAAGTTTCTTTCCCCAGGGTGCTGGCTCAAGTGCCCATTTTTCTTTCTCTACTCACTGTCCACTCTGTCTGATAGTTAAGTTCCAGGGTCACACGTCTGCCCTGTACTGCCCACTCCCTGCCCATTATCAGCCAGTCTTGGTGTGTGCTGTGTCCTGTGTGCTGGTCAGTGCAGGCGTGCCCGGTGCTCAGAAGGCTCTAGCTGAGGGGCAGGAGTGAGCATGGCTTCTGTCAGACCATAGGCCACTGAAGTGGGGCTGGTCCTTTTAGCATTGAGCCCATGCATATGTCTCCTGTCAGCTTGGGTTGAGGACTTCCTGGACACAGCAGAAACACAGTGACTGCCCTGGGGCTAAGGCCTCTGGTCCCACCAGCATCTTAGTTTCATTGCCTTGGGCCGCTAGAGTGCAGTGCCCACTGCTGGTGCCCATGTGGTTAATCTTCTCTGTGCACCTGTGGCACTGTGTGCCTGTTCTCACCTGAGAGCTGTGGCAGTCTTAAGGCACATTTTTTGCAGCCTGTGTGCCCCCAGTGGGCACCAGTTAACACTTGTGAGAACTTTTTTCCGTTGTAGTGAAGCAGAGTGTGTCTTCCTGACTTTGACCTTGTGACTCATAGAGTGGAGGCTTGGGGTGCAGGCACACTGGACAGCTTCTAAGACTGGGGTAGAACTAATGTTAGAACAGGAGTGGCAGAGAACTGTGGCGTTTGCAGTAGATGATGTATTTCCCGTGCTTCAGGAGGTGTTTGCACACGTGCGTGACCTCCGTGTGATTCCAGTGAGTAACTGCTTCATTGAGTGTTAGCCCTGTGGAAGTCACCTCCTCTGTGGGGAGCACCTGGCTGGAGGGAAGGAGTCATTTAAAACCTGGTCCCCTTCCAGAGCGCTCTTGACCCGGGAATATCTTATCTGCAGACACTCCAGTGATTGGCTGCATCCCTGCGGGTGGCCCACTGGGGACTGTGGGCTCCTTGGAGGGGCCATGTTGTCTATAACCTGGATTTTTTTGACATAGCTATTTTTGTTTGTAGAAATTCAAAAGCCTGCTGATTCAGGAACTTTCTAAAGTATTTCCAGAAGACATGGCCAAGTACCGGAGCATTCGGGGGGAAGATCACCCCCCCTCCTAAGTGTGTGAAGACCCCACACCCTTTAATTGCCGGACTGATCAGTGAGAAGCTGTGCCTGCCGACGCTGCCTTCCAGCCATGTGAACTGGCCTCGCGCCTACCTCCAGCTCCCATCCTCTTGACCTTGTGGGACGCGGACTGGAGGAGCAGAGCTGTGCCCAGCTGTCCTGCAACTCACAGACCCTTGGTGGTCTCTTCTTCCTTTGGGGAAAGCAGGCAGGAGGACAGCCTTGCTGAAATGTGACGTGGGATTGGGATCCTACTTGACGTTCTCTGCTTATGTACTCTGTTCTGTTACAGTATCATGAGACAAAACTGGCTTTTATATTTCACATTTTCAGATGTGGTGCATAAGAATGCAATTGTTTTCATGAGTTTCAACTAGAAAGAATAAAGTTTTAAGTTTTACATGGCTCATTCCATGTAATTATTTCTGAGAACAGCGTATCCTGTGAACAGTCACCTGTTAATTCCCTCAAGCGTTATGTTCATAAAACAATGATTTTTTTCAGGTGTCTAGGTAGGAAAAGCTATCCAGCTGGGCGCTCCCATTTCCCAGTCTCTCTCTTACAGGAGTGCGCTGAAGAACAGACTGCTCACGGTACTGGAAAGTGCTATAGAGCAGTGCTGCTCAGCTGTGGAGTGTGGGTGGACCCCCTGACCATGGGGCTTCTGCTTCCCTTCAGGGGACCTGTGGGCTGGGGGAGGGTCAAGCAGGGCATGCGGCTGTATGTGTAAGGCAGGCTGCGAGGCTCTGGTTAACTAGTTCTCCGCCTCGTGTTGCTGGGCCTGCTTAGGGAGAGGATGTGTAACAAAGCTTTTTAAAGAGGAGGTCTGTTTCTCACAGATGTACAGATATATTTGTTATGGTCATAAAAGTATAATTCAGCTTCTAGATTTTAACATGACATCTGCAGAGACACTTTTTGTAAGTAAGGTCATGTTTATAGAGCTCAGGTGGACATACTTCTGAGGGACCACCACTCAGTCCACCCCATGCCCTCTTGGCAGCTTTAGCCATGCAGTGTCTGGCATTGGTGGCCTGTGTCCAGTCTCATTGTGTTGCTGCGTCTGAGACACAGCCTGTTCATGCCTGTATCTGTCTTGTTCTTCCCAGGGCAGGTGGCTCAGGAGTTTGAGAGGTTTGGACAGAGGACAGCAAAAATGCAAGTCTGTAGAGAGACAATATTTTTCTTTTGTTTGCTAGGAGGGAGGAAATACTGTGGTTGGCAGTGATTGTGAGAGCCTGAGAATTCAGGATCCTTGCAGATGGCCTTGACACACTGGTACCTGCGTGAAAACCTCATTACTGCATGCAGAAAATGAGGTCATGAGTGAAGGTGCAGCCAGCTTGGTTTGGGCAGCTAGGATTGAGCAGAGCGCACGAGGGAGCCTGTGGGGGAGGGAAACAGAGCACACTGGTCAGGATGCTCACATTGATGCTCAAGAAGGAAAAATGTGCATGAGAAGGACTGAATTCCCTCCTTGGATGGTGAGGTGTGTTCTCCTCACACATACTCCACCCCCAAGTGAATGAATGTCAAAGCTCTAGCCCCCCCCCCCCCCCCCCACCCCACAACACCGCTAAGACCTGGTATACAGGCTCTGCCATTACTGATTTGAAAACAGTTTCAAAAGCCGTACATTGGGTCATTTCTTTTGGTACATGCATGGTAAACACAGAGATGGGATGCAGACATGTACATTGTAAACATCTAGGCATGTGGGAGGAGCTGGTGGAATCCAAGGGCCAACTGTAGCCCTTTCCTGGGCCAGGCTGCTGCCTGCTGCCTGCTGCCTGCTGCCTGCTGCCTGCTGCCTGCTGCCTGCTGCCTGCTGCCTGCTGCCTGCTGCCTGCTGCCTGCTGCCTGCTTGGAGGCCAGGTATGAGGTGCTGCAGGCTTCAGTCAGGGTCGTGTGCTCCACCTGGGACTGCTTTCAGGGAGAATGCCCACACAGAATGGCAGAGGGAGGACTGAGCCCACTTCTCTCCATAGCGCTTGCTTGTTCCTGGTGTCTATTGTCAACCATCAGTGACAAGGAGATGGAAGGGCCTTTCTGCCCTCTTCGCCTTTCTCCGGAGCGGGTGCTGGTCCTGGCTCACAGATGTTGTTGGACATGAATGTCTTTTTGCAGACCACACATTTAGCCAGCCCACAGACTGGACATTGCATTGGCCCTGGGAGCTGAGGATGATGCTGTGTGGGTCCCACAGCACCAGACAATGTCAGCCTGAGCTGGTGCACAGGTTATGTAATTTCCCTAACTCGCAGCATGAGCTATAAGGCAAGGAGGAGACAGACTGGCCATTAGTGTGATGTGGCTGCAGACAGCTGAGGTGGCAGGAGTGTTGTGGCTGTTGATTTTCATGAAGGAGCTGCAATAATGAGAACAGGAAGGATGGCAGCCGGTGCCGCTGAAGACGAGAGGCCACTGTGAACACGGACCGCGAAGACAAGGCCACTTATAGAATATTGATTCCTGGTTTTGTTTGCAGAGTTGTCTGGTTCAGAATCGGGGGTCAGCAGAGCAGCAGATTGGTGGGGGTACCACTGTGAGGATCTCCACTACTGTCACATTGCTGGTCTTCTCTGGTCCGGCTGCCCCTCTTTGGTTTCCTTCCTCCCCTCCATCCCCTTCCCTGTGCTCCCCTGCCCTCCTCTCCATCCCCTTCCCTGTGTGCCCCCTGCCCTCCCCTCCACCC
>NC_022021.1:49069142-49071008 GCF_000317375.1 Microtus ochrogaster
CACACCTGCACACACACCTGTACACACACACCTGCACACACACCTGTGCACACACACACCTGCGCACACACACACCTGCACACACACCTGCACACACACACCTGCACACACCTGCACAACCTGCACACACAGCTGCACACACACACACCTGCACACACACCTGCACACGCACACACACCTGCACACACACACCTGTACACACATGCACACACACACATATACACATGAAAAGAAACAGACATCAGCACAGGGGCTTCTGCACCCACTCTGTCCACTCTGCTGCACACAGATCAGGAACTGCAAGGTCAGAGGTCTTCTGTCCTCCAGGCCTGCTCCTGCTGGCAGTAGTAGATGGGCTTTGTCCAGCCACTGCCCTTCCTGGCTGCCTTAGCCTTTATTCCTGCCCACTGTAGCCCTAAGTTAGGAGCACAGATGCTGGCCCAGGCAAGGGACAGCCAGACGGTAAGTAAGCGGGGTATCTTCCCTGGGTTTCTGAGTCTGGGGGAGTACCCAGGAGGCACAACTTTCCTGAGCCCTTGGGCTGGTGGGTGGGGGGAGCCTGGAGCTGACCTACAGCAGGCATCACTCACTGTAGTGGTGGGCTCCTGTGGGCCTAACCGTCTAGAGATGCCCCTGGGAAAGATCCCCCTCTTTTTTTCAACCACTGCTGTCTGTCCCCACTTTGCTGTGTTTTTGGTATCCTCCTCCTCCCTTCTTAGTGATGGGCTCTGTGGAAGCATGCAAGCCCTGGCATCTCAAGCCCTGCACCATCTCTTGCCTTTTCTCTTGGCTATTTTTCCTATGCCCCCCTCCCCCCCCGTCTTCTCCCCACCTTTTCTTCTGAGGATTCTGGCCCTTGCTAGTGCCTTTTCCAGTGGCTGCCTCAGCACTAAGTGTGGAGGGTATGGATCCTCCCACCCTCCCTTCTCACTCCACCCTGCAATCCCCCTTACTCCCCCCTGCAGTACTGGGGAGACATATATCTTAAGGTGGCCCTCGGGCCACCAGTTAGTGCGGTGCTGTTGATTAATCCGTGAGTATGCAGGTTGGAGTGTCAGCGTCCCAAAGGGACATTAACACAGCATCCACCAATTTCATCCAAAGCAGCAGCTGGGGCCCAGAGTCGGCTGACTGACAAGCCCAAGGCACAAAGCAAGACACTGGATGACTTCCGCCATTGTCAGGCTGCTTTAGACTGGGGATATGAGTGAAAATCGAAGGCCACCGTTCCGATGTGCAGCAAACCCTGCTGTGAAGCTAATTGTGTTGCAGAGGCAAATGGTTACTGGCCGTTCTCGTCACTCTTATTAATAGCCATTTATTAGCTGTCCATGGTGAGCAGCCAAGGTCTGAGTCAGCACGGAGAGCTGAGCCTCCCATTTATCCAGCACGGTTTTCAGGGCATCGATTTAAGCCTGTTTTTTATTGTTCCTCTTGTTGAATTAAGTAGACCTGTGTTTGTACAAATGCTATTTATACACCAGGCAGAAACAGATTGTGTTGGAGAGAATCCTGCCCCACATGTCTGCTCTGCATGTGAAGGACATTCGGGGTGCAGAGCTCTGGACCCCAGACTCATTCCTCCCTCACTGCGTATGCTTCCGTGAGACCGGCGGAAGTATACATCCAGGTTTATGTTCATAAAAATCCAGAAAGATGGTATCATGCACCCCAGTTGGTACTTCCTTTTCCACTTGAGATGCCCTGTGAATCTTTTCTTCGAGAAAAAAGAAGAGAGACTCGTGTCCAACCAGACAGACGCATTGTCTTCCTTCCAGAGCCTCTGCCTCTGCAGTGGCAAACAATGCTGAGGGTCCTGTCTTCCTCCTGTCTCCCTCCCTCCCTCCCTCCTGTCTCCCTCCCTCC
>NC_022021.1:49071410-49083345 GCF_000317375.1 Microtus ochrogaster
TAGTCCAGGCTGGCCTCGAACTCACAGAGATCCGCCTGCCTCTGCCTCCTGAGTGCTGGGATTAAAGGCGTGTGCCACCACCGCCCGGCGATTTTTAAAATTATTGTTATTATTTATATCCCAACCACAGTTTCTCCTCCCTCGTCAACTCCTAGTCCCTCCCCTACCTCCTCCTTTGCCCCCACAAACTCCTCTCCTCTTTCATTTCTATTCAGAAAAGGGCAGGCTTCCTATGGCTAGCAACCAAACATGGCAAACAAAGTTGCAGCAAGCCTAGACACTTACGCTTGTATTAAGGCTGGACAAGGCAACCCACTATGAGGAGTAGGGTCCCAAAAGCTGGCCAAAGAGAGACAGCCCCTGCTCCACTGTTAGGAGTCCCGCAAGGGTGCTGTCTTAGTTGTTTAACAGTATCAACCAACATCTGAACACTTCTCCTGGCTTAGTCATTGCCCCCACCCGTAGGCTCCCCCTACCTGTTGCGTGTGTGTGTGTGTGTATGTGTGTGTGTGTGTGTGTGTGTGTGTAGATCAACACCTCTTCCATTATTCGGTTCCTCATATGTGTCCATGTTGTGTTCTTTAGTCCACTGGCCTAGAACTTTCCAAGCGGGTTGCACTGTGCTTATGTGTTATCTGAAGGCCTTCACAGGCCAGAACCGAGTCTCCCTCCTCTGGGCACCCACATCTGTTAATTGGTGAGAAACTATCCTACCTCAGGAAAGGCTGAGGTGGATTTTACAGAAATACAGTTCATTTGTAATTCAGATCTGAAATTTAGACTCCAGGCCAAGAAATGGGACCATGAGCGTCTATGTTATCCCCGTTGGTATTTGGTTTCTCATCCACTATAAACTCCTGTGTACATGCCATTGTCTGAGGGGATGCTGCCCCTGCTATACACACACAGCTTCCCAGAATGAGATCCTCCTGGGCACAAGGACTCTCCCAAGGATCTGATGAAAACCTGCTCCGGAAGGTGCTGAGGTGATCTGTATTTCTTGGTTAAGCCCCTGGAATCACTTCACACAAACAGCACCAGATCCAGACTTTGGAGAAAGCCTGGCTCACTCATTGGCTGGCCTCATAACCCTGTGGCTAGGAAGGATAGGAAGCACTGGCTTGCTCTGACACCTGTCCAGGCAGAAGCCAGCCCTATGGTCTCCTCTTGCTGCACTTGTGGCCCCAATGGGGCTGCACACTCTTACTTGTGACACTGCCCTGCCTCTTGATAGGTGGAGCAGAAAGTTGCTGCTCTGTGGGGTAGGGGGCAGCTCAGGGACGGCCTTTGTGGTCAAGACGCCCTGAGAGGGGGCGGCCTAGGCCTGAGCCCACGCCTCATGTGATTGACAGCCATTTATGAGCAGTAGTCCAGGGAGTTTGCCAAGCTTCGCATCCTTGGAAAGAAGTGCCTGATATTTACCAGGGATTGCCTGCCCATTAATCCTGTGAAATGAAAGCCTGCAGAGGCAGCGCAGGAGGGAGCCCTTTCTCAGTTCCCTCTGGACCATGGTTTAGTCCCAATTTCACATGCTCCCCATCTGCCATGGTTGCTATTATTAGAATTCCAGCCGTAAAAGAGAAAATATTCATTTTAGGGCCAACCCAAATCTCAAGTGTGGAGAACAGTACTTCTGCAGTGTGATGATTGCTCTTGGAGTAGGGGATATTATCTCAGAATTATTTTGAGACGGAAAATAAAGGTCAATAAAAATGTCACTAGTAATAATGAACTTGTTTGCAAATACCTTTTAAAGTAGAGAATTAGTTTCCATATTCTATCTGATGGGTTTGATTGGATGATGACTTTGAAGCACCATGTGCAGCCAGTCTCCCACACATAACTGAGCAAGAACCTCCCCCAAATCCCACTTCCTAGTATTTTGAAGTAGAAGGCAGGACTGTGGATGACAGGCTATTAGTGAATGTCAGGTTCACGGGGTCTCCTTAACACTTCCCCCACTGTTGTTTCTAATCATCTCTAATGTTTTCACATGTGCATTCCCTGCTTGCTGTTTCTCATAACATGTTATGAACTGATGACTAGTAAACAGTACAGTAGTGTAGGACATATACCAGACAGATGAGGGTTCGAGACCAGTCTGTAGGGTCTGCGCTGTGCAAGTCGCAGAGTGTTTGAGTTATCCTGCAGCAGAAACAATGCTGCACCCTTGGGCTCCTGGGGCTGTTTTCAGGCCAGCTCCTTCCTTCCACACCTCCAGGGTAGGATGTAGGTGGCTACTGAGACCTGCCCTTTGTGTGCGGCACTTCGGATTCATGCGCACTGGGTTCTGCCCCCCAGGTGAGCCCTGTACCTTCTCACACTGCCAGCTCTCAGTGACAGGGAAGATGGGTGTTGATCCTGTGTTCGTCTTCCTGGGGTCCACTCAGCCAGATTCCTCCCCTCTCACTGCTTGCCTATCCACTTTCTCCAGCTCTGTGTTTTAAGTCGCAGGGCGCACATCCTGTTGGTTTTGGACAAACCTTATCAGTGTATGTTCAAGGCAAAGGGAGTCTGGAGTTCTTGGTGTTGATCATGTACGAGACTTTCTGACTCTGGGGGGAACTTCCCCAAGGACCGCAGAGCAAGGCTACTCCCTCATCCATTAGCCCTTGGACGTGAGGTCCGAGAGAGTCAGCAAATGGAGCTACCACCAAACCAGGAGTGCCCTAAAGGGAGAGGAGCGGGGAGACAACCGCAGTGCCAGGCAGCAGGAAAATGGGGTGTGGGGAGTTTAAAGGTACAAAGCAGTGAAGCCTTCGTTTCCTAAGAAGCTTAGAGCCTGGTTCAGTTGAGCTTAGAGATCAGGGCTGGGCTGAGGTCTCAGACGTGTGGGTCCTGTGGCCTTCCCTGGCACCACTCTGGGTTCTTTTCCGAGGGAGGGATAGATCAGTGAGCTTCCAGCTTTTGCTTCTTACTTTGCCATCTGGGTGACCGTATCTCTTCAAGGATCTGGAATCCAGGCTGGGGAGATAAGAGGGTTCTTGTCTAGGGTCAGAGAGGAATGTTTGTTGCCGAATCAGCTCTAGAAATCCTTGCCTGGGGCCCGGCAGCCATGTTTCTTGCTCTGGGTTCCACTTGGAGACGGATATCCAGGTTTCTCAGCCAGCCATTGGCTAGTTCCCTCCTATAGCCACCAAACGCCTGTTATTGGTTGGATTGTGTCTTGTAGAAAATACTTTGCAGCCCTAAGCCTGGCCGGTATCCATGTGACCTTGTTTGGACAGAAGGTCTTTGCAGACATAATTAGGCTAAGATAGGTAATACTGCCTTAGGACCAGAACAAAGTATGGGGAGGGTCATGTGAGGTCATAGAGGGAGGAGGCTACAGGCTGCAGAGGTGGACTCTAGAGGGGCTTCAGCGAGAGACTGGGCACACCTAGCACAATGAGGCCCCTTGGTTTCACACACACACACACACACACACACACACACACATGCACACACGCACGCGCGCACACACACACACACGGGGTAGAGGGATAAAACCAATGAAATGAGCAAATGCTTAAATGAATGAGCTAACTCACGGCTTCTGTACCTTCAGCAGATAAGCTAAGCTCCCAGCTTTCCACGCTGACTCTGTGTTCTGGAGGAATAACAAACAGAAAATCTGGTAAAGACACTCAAAATAGCACCCTCCGACGTCTAGGAAAATACATTCTGCTTGCCTTGCTCAATCTCCTTCCACGCTACAGAACCTGCTCAGGATGCACACTGGTCAGCCGCTTGGCCCAGAACTCGATTTCCTATAGTTGTGGAAACAAAGTGGTGTAGAGTTTAGTGTGAAGTCACATTTTAGAAATACTCACTGCAATTGTTCCGGTTCTAGTAGAAATTCATGACAATTAAACTTATTTTATTTCTGAACTTTGTGACATCCCTTCTATTAACATTTGACATAACTACTTTTGTCTCCCATGGTTTCATACCCCTGGGGGGTAAGTAGATGTGTATGCTATGCGTGTGTGTGTGTTCTGTGTCTCCGAGAAAATTGTCACTTAACAACACCATATACCTGAGGCGGGTGAGGATCCATTACCAAAAGTTATAAAGAACTCAGAATGGTCCCATTCACCGCCAGAAAACATTTTACAAACTCTAATGATAGATCCGGGTGAGGCTGTTCAGGGAGCCACAAGCAGAGACCAGTCCTGTCTCTGTGAGTGAGATGCATCCAGTCACCTAAGTCCTCTTTGAATGTCACACCGAGTCAGAAGGAGAAAGCTTCTAGTGTTCTTTGGAGTGAAACTGGAATCCTGGTTCTGTGAGTCGAGGCTGAGGACATGGGGGCCAGAGGCCAGGAGTCACTGGGAGGCAGAGAGAGCGAGAGAGCCATGCTGAGGAGAAGGCAGTTGGGCACATCATTCTGCAGTCTGGCACTCACAAAATTACCTTGACCTTGGTGGCTACTGAGGACTGAGAGAGGGGACGTGGAGGAGGGGTTTTCAGTAGCCCTTAGATCCCTCTGTCTTATGAGGTCCAGTGAACTGGTGGAGACTTTTCTTCTCTTACTTATTTTTATAACAAATCTTGTACATTCTTTGGGTAATTTCAAAGATGTATTATCCTGAAAATAGCTAAGTGCCTATTGTATATGAAATTTCTGGAAATGGAAGGGATGGAAAAATGATTTTGAGACAAGCAGCCTGGGGACAATGAGGTGGTTCCGACAGGCTGAGAGACCCGGCTGACCCGGGTGAGGCTGCCTGATGCTGTGCACAAGTCTGCGGCTGTGCATCAAGCTGGGAAACAGGCAGGGGATGAGGTAGAGACCAGAGGGGCTTCAGAAAGGCTTTGTGAGAGCGTGTGTGGTCCACGATCATGGCGTTCTCTAAGTCAGCCACAGAAACGACAGTAGGCAAACCTAAGGGTTATAGGCAAACATTCCCTTTGTGCACATGGGAAACTGAAGTTGTAAATTTTATGTTCACTTAATTGGGAATTGCTCTCCATCCACCTGTTCGCCATTCTCGTGGGTATGTGTACACATCACCCGTGGGAGTGACATGCCACCTGGTGTGTGGTTTGTTCCTCTCCCTTCAGCCCCCATGATCCTTAGCCGTGACGGCCCGGTGTGTGGTCTGTTCCTCTCATTGCAGTCCCAAGAGCCTCCCCAGCACAGTACCTTGGCTTAGTTCTACATCGTGCATGTAGCACAAATAATAAAAACCCAGAGGAGGTACTGAGGTCAACCTGAAAACCAGAAAAGCAAAGCAGCCAAGCCACTAGAGAAGTCTTACCTCTATCAAGGCTGGGCGAGCACAGACTAAGCAGACACCTCTCTATCCTCCCATTTTATACTCCCTCTAGTGCTGGGATTGAAAATGAGGCAAACAAAACCTGGATTTGTTTCTGCATTGATCTTGTGTATTCCAGGGTGGCTTTGAACTCACAGAGATCCATGTGCCTCTGTCTCCGAGTCCTGGGATTAAAGGTGTGTGCCACCACTGCCTGACCTCTAGAGACTCAGCGTTGCCCTTCTGATCTTTAGGCAAGCTTTATTCATGAAAACATAAATAGGCTATCACTATAGCCTCCTGTCTCCCTAACTTCGTGTCTTCTCTTGGCCCTGCCCTTCCCTGCACATTGGCATCACACCTCACCCCTGTGATGGCTAATCTTGGCAGCCAACTTGTCTAGATCTGGAGTCAATTAAGAGACAGGTCTCCAGGGTAAAGCTTTGGTGAGTTGGGTAGATTAAAGTCATACCTCTGAGGGATTTTCCAATTACATTCGCTGAAGTAGGAAGATACACCTAAATGTGTATAGTGCCTTCTGGCAGCAACCCACCTGTGTAGAGGGCAGAGGGCAGAGGGCAGAGGGCAGACACTTTGGCTAGCTAGTTCATCCACTGACCCTATGGCTACCATTCATCCTTTGATGCCATCAGAACCCAGGTTCTTTGCACCTCAGTGAACTGAAGACCAGAGAATCTCCAGGAATCCTCCCGTACCTTCGGCTGTACAGGAAACCACCGAGGCACGACCCTTGCTGACCTAGAAGCTCCAGCAGTGGGGACAGACGTTGGGTGGTCTGGATCACGTCCTGTAAGCCAATCTCACATGCAGCCCCTTGAATTAGATCTGTTTCCCTAGACAGCTCCGACCGATACATCTCCTCTGTGAGTTTTCATCTAAGTAGGAATGACCGTGAGCCTGAGACTAGGGTGCTTAGTGTGCACTGGGGAGTTAGTTCCTAGTTCTTCACAGTGCCCGGCGTGCATATCAATATGTGGATGGGTAGAGAAGAAATTATCTTTGTGCCGATTTTGCAGAGGGCAATAAGAGGTTGTAGCTGCGTATGTCAAGTGAAGTAGAAAATGAAGGCAATTGTATGGATAATTCAAAAAAGAAAACACTTTTTGGGAGGGGGCTCAGTTACACAGATTTATGTGATGGGAATTTAAAAATCATAATTAGGCAATGACAGGCCTAATTATGAGTGCTCATTTTTCTCCGAGTGGGTCAAAGAGAGCCTGAGCCTGCAGGTCTGCTCTCACTGTGGCCTGGAGGCCCATGGGATGCCTGCAGTCCTCTGTGCTCCGGTTTTTCCCTGGACTGACGTAGCTGGGCTGGCCTGGGTTACATAATCAGCCTTTTAGTTTGTATCATTTGGTACTTCATCTCTCAGACTTTCCCTGAGTGTTCTCTGTATTCGGTGCGGCTGTAAACTTTGAAGGTCTATGCCTTGCATCCTTGGCTGTTATGTTTAGGGGTAGATCTGGGGTGATGGGTGGGTAAAGGAGCCCACAAACACCACCATTTTCTAAAAGTCCCCATACCCTTTCAGCTGCTTCTCCGGGCTCTGCAGAACCCCTGATCTACTACGTGAAAAGGGCCTGAGATGACCCTAAAGAAGTCCAGAGGTGCTCACAGACATACCTCCTCCATCTTTCCCAGACGAAAGTAGCTCTGAGAGGATGAAGATGCTTTTGGGCTTGGCCAAGAAGCTAATGATGTGGAGGGTTGACCCCTCCTCCTGGTACGGGCGGTTAGACTCCTCTCTCAGTTGTTTGTGTTGTAGAGGAAGAGTATTAGGAAGGCCCCAGTGTTTATTAACTTCATGTGTTATGCACCCACACAGATCAATGCTTGGATCAATCTGAAAGGTGGTTGCATTGTAGGCAGTAATTGATGAGATGCGCATGGGGCATGCGATACTGTCACCGTGAAGAAAACTGTAGAACATTGATGCCAGCTGCTCACCACCCATGTGCTGTTTGAGTTTACCTGGTCCTGGAGATGCTCTTGGAAGACCATGGTGGCCCATCCAGCTCAAGTGATTCCTTTCGGTTACGCAACAGGATCTCCGGGATCTTCTAAGGTCTGAAATGAGGCAAACATAAGGTTTGAGATTCTGCTCAAACATCTCCAGCAGCCAGCCCTGTTGGGGGCATCAAAGCGAAGATGGTGAGTCAACATGCCGAGAAGCACTGGGGATAAATCTGGAGACTGCCTCAGGCAGCAGGAAATTCAGCAGTTGCTCCTCAAGTCTTGGTGACCCGGTTTCATCCAAGTTAAAACACAAAAGAGAAAGCGGAAAGACTGTAAACTCTGGGGTCATGGTTGACCCAGTGGGCTTCTGAGATCAGTCAACCAACTATAGAGTTGAAGAGGCCCTGGCTTGCCCTGTTCAGATGTGCTGTGATTCTGCTTGAAGCATAGCCACGAGTTTCTGAACAACACCGCAAAACATCATTTAAATGTGGAAATGAACTAGGTGAAAACGTCAATGCGTACCTCCTTTCCAGCACTTAACATCTCCACTAGAGATATGTGCAGGTGTGTCAGGGGCGCACTGACCAGGGTGTCGCCATTGCTGGTTGAAGATGCTGCTGGAGCCAATGCCCTAAGGTTTGTGAACATTGATGTGTCAACATCTCTGTGCTAGGACATAAAGTCCTTTGTGCATACTCCTGGGAGTGGTAGAGCTGGATCAAATAGTAATTCTATTTCCAGTGCTTTGAGAAATCTCCATGTTGACTTCCAAGGTGGCTGTACTTCCACCAAAAGGGGATAAGGGGTCGCCTTTCCCCACGTGCCAGCATCTTTTGTCATTTATATTCCTGAGGATGACCTTTTTGACAGGGGTGAGGTAGAACCTTAAAGTAAATGCAAATAATTTGATTCCTGCCCAAGTGCAAAATGTGTATATGCACACATCGCCCTTCATGACGTAGCCATGTTCCTGTTTGTCACATGTATTCTTAAATCTCTTCCATCCTTCTTACATTCTCTTGCTACTCCATGCCACAAAAACTGACCACCAGGGCTGGAGAGATGGCTCAGTGGTTAAGAGCCTTGCCTGCTCTTCCAAAGGTCCTGAGTTCAATTCCCAGCAACCACCTGGTGGCTCACAACCATCTGTAATGAGGTCTGGTGCCCTCTTCTGGCCTGCAGACATACACACAGACAGAATATTGTATACATAATAAATAAATAAATAAATAAATAAATAAATAAATATTTTTAAAAAACTGATCACCAATGCCATGTGATACCCCAGAGTGATGAGAACTCCTGAATCCTCTGTACCATGCAGCCACGAACATTTACCCACTGAAGCCCCATGGTTCTGAAAATTGGCCGTAGACTTCTGGTCTCTGCTGCTTTTGGCTGGCATTAGTTAGGTTCACTAGTAAACCTGCGCTCATTCTCCCCCAGGAAACAGACCATAGAGAAGCTGGACCATGGTGGTGCAGGTCAGAATGTCGTAAAGAAGAGCAGAAACTGTGATGCCCTGCTCAGCTGCCCTGGTAGCAGGAATGTGTTCTGCCCGCTGGAACAGATCACACAGCTGAGTCCCAGTGAGCACGTGGCTGCTTTGTCATGCTGGAGATGGGGTAGGATATGGGGTGAGTGATCCAGTCACCACACCAGCTCTTGTTCTGCATATCCGTATCTCACCCCATAACTTCCTTCTTCCCTCCTCCACACCATAGTTCTCTCGATTCCCAGCCTCAACTGCTGTCCCTGAAAGAATGAGTTCGCTGTTCTTTACGCAGCCCCCCGTAGTCCATTCTGTGGCCTTCAGCCAGGGTGTTCTGCCGCTGACCTAACAGAATGCAGACCAGGCTTATGCTACCTGTAACCTAATATATGCATCATGTTCTCATCACACTTGGTGGGAAAACTATTTTGCAGTCTTAGGTATAGTGCATGGCATCTGGTGTCTGCCTGGCCGCTGATGTCATACTGGGGAGCTCCCTGCCTTCTCTCTGATGTCTTATTGATCTCTCTGTGTCTTTTGAGCTCTTCTGGCTCCATCTCTTTGCTTTCTTGCAATTCTTGCTGTTCATTCTTGCCTTGGGCCTTTCCGAACAGGTCTCCAAAGCTGAAATTTTGATATGCTGCATCTTCCCAAAGAAATTTAAAGCAGACATCACTTTCTAGCTTTCTTTGCATGGTCTTGGCTTCATCTTGATAGTTCCTGATTATTGTCTATTTCTCCTTATTCTAATAACATGAAAGTAAGTGTGCCCAATTTCTCACGCGATGTCTGTGCAACACAAACACCTGGTGCATAGGCTGAACAAAGGCTCAGGCTTTCTGCTGGTGCCTATACCACATTTTATTCTGTCATTAATGCATTTTTAAAAATTCACTGTTTTGAAGTTGAGCATAAGGGCATGTGTCTGTGATCATATCACTCAAGAAGCCAAAGGTAGAGAATATTAAGCCTTGGCCAGTCTTGGTTGTATAATGTTACCATGTTTCATTTTAAAAAATAGTATTTTAAGTGAATGTGTTGCTGCAAGGCAGGGTATTGTTTAGTAGTCTATATTCTGTGAATTAAAACCTGAGCCAAATGATGCAGCGGGGGTGCATTCAGAGCAAGGAATAACCTAACACCTTTGGGCACTCCACAAAGAGCGCGAGGAGAGAGCCAGAAAGATCAGCTGTCTCAGTTCACTGACTTCCAGCCTTCTGAAGGAAGCTTCATGGATATTTTATGCATTAAAGATTGAGAGCGAGAGTGGATTTAATTGGTCTGTGGCCCAGTGTAGACAGATGTTCAATGAATGCTGGCCTTTGCAAAACTGGTTCTAGGTTCTGACGTGCGGTGCCTTTGAAAAACACGGTGCATTAAAATTCTAAACAGAATTTTACTTCTATAATAGAAATGAAAATGGGATAACTTTTGAAGTGATAAAAATGCTTTGACACTATCCTGAGTGTGGTAACCCAGACCCAAAAAGAGGAACATGGGATGTACTCACTCATATTTGGTTTCTAGCCATAAATAAAGGACATTGAGCCTATAATTCGTGATCCTAGAGAAGCTAAATAAGAAGGAGAACCCAAAGAAAAACATATAGGCATCCTCCTGAATATTAACCTTCATCAGGCGATGAAATGAGACAGAGACAGAGACCCACATTGGAGCACTGGACAGAAATCTCAAGGTCCAAATCAGGAGCAGAAGGAGAGAGAGCACGAGCAAGGAACTCAGGACCGCGAGGGGTGCACCCACACACTGAGACAATGGGGATGTTCTATCAGGAATTCACCAAGGCCAGCTGGCCTGGGTCTGAAAAAGCACGGGATAAAACCGGACTCGCTGAACATAGTGGACAATGAGGACTACTGAGAACTCAAGAACAATGGCAATGGGTTTTTGATCCTACTGCACGTACTGGCTTTGTGAGAGCCTAGGCAGTTTGGATGCCCACCTTACTAGACCTGGATGGAGGTGGGTGGTCCTTGGACTTCCCACAGGGCAGGGAACCCTGATTGCTCTTTGGGCTGAGGAGGGAGGGGGACTTGATTGGGGGAGGAGGAGGGAAATGGGAGGCAGTGGTGGGGAAGAGACAGAAATCTTTAATAAGTAAATAAATTAATAATAATAATAATAAACAAAAAAATGCTTTGCCAATCTAAGAATTCGGGTGTCTACCTATATTCTCAGCATTAAGATTTGAAGGCAGGAGGATATTGAGCTCAAAAGCACCCTGAGTATTGGCACATAAACAGACATGTTGATTGATGGAATTGACTTGAAGACCCAGACACAAATCCACACATCTATGGACACCAGAAGCTTTTTTTTTTTTTTTTATAAAGAAGTCAGAAATATTCTCTGGCCAAAAGAAAGCATCTTCAACAAATGGTGTTGGTATAACTGGGTATCTGTGTGTAGAAAAATGCATATAGACCCATATTTATTACCGTGCACAAAAATCAACTTCAAGTGAATCAAAGACTTCAACATAAAACCAGACATGCTCAATCTAAGAAGAGAAAGTTGGGCACAGGAACATACTTGTGACCAGAGCACTGATAATGCAGGCATTGAGATCAACAATTAATAAATGTGACCTCATGAAATTGAAAATATTCTGTATAGCAAAGGGCACCATCATTCAGACAAAGCAGCATCCTACAGAATGGGAAAAGATTTTATTTTACTAACTATATATCTGAATGAGAGCAGATACCCAAAATATGTAAAGAACTTTAAAAACTGGATATTAAGAAATGGGGTACAGGTCAGGAATATCAAATGGCTCAGAAACATTTAAATTAATGTCCAACATCTTTAGCCACCAGGGAAATGCAAATCAAAACCACTTTGAGATTTCATTTTATATCAATCAGAATGGCTATGATCAATGGAACAAATGACAGATCATGCTGGTGAGGATGTGGAGTAAGGGGAACGCTCATCCATTGCTGGGAGGAGTGCAAACTTGTACATTCACTTTGAAAACCAGTGTGACAGTTTCTCAGGAAGCTTCTTATGTACCTACCTCAAGATTCAACTTCCTGCTCTTGGATGTACACACAAAGGACATCTCACTGACTTACAGAGTGTCACTTGCTAGGGCATCTCATTGACCTACAGAGTCACTTGCTAGGGCATCTCACTGACTTACAGAGTCACTTGCTAGGGCATCTCATTGGCCTACAGAGTCACTTGCTAGGGCATCTCA
>NC_022021.1:49083445-49093080 GCF_000317375.1 Microtus ochrogaster
TACAGAGTCACTTGCTAGGGCATCTCATTGGCCTACAGAGTCACTTGCTCGGAAATCTCATTGACCTATAGAGTCACTTGCTCGGAAATCTCATTGATCTACAGAGTCAGTCATTTGCTCAGCCATTGCTGCTCTGTTTCCAGAAATTGGAAAACACCTAGATGGCCACCAATGAGAGAATGGATAAAGAAAATATGGTAGTTTACATAAATGAATATCATTCAGGTCTGAGTTGAAAAAAAATGATATTATGAAATTTGTAGTTGCTCAGCAGAACACCTTCTTAGCACGATCCAGGTCTTGATGTCTACTTGAGCACCTCAATCTATCTCTAAGTCAACAGTCAATGAATCCTTGAAGAAATAAGTAAAAACAATGCTCTTCTGCAGAGAAGTCATGGAGGTCAGAAGTCAGCTCCAACACTGTCTTCTGCTGAGGTCCCAACAGTAAAAAGGCTCCTGAGAGTTACTTCCTGCCAGCTGGCTGATGCTTCCTGTATTGTCTGCCTTGGGATGTGTATCCTGCATTCTTCCAGAAGGAGGCCCACTGGGCTGTTGTTTGTTCTCCCTAAAGTTCTGATATCAGATGGTTTGGGGATTATCTGCTCAGTCAAATCCTATTGGCCTAATTGAAAAGAAAACTGAGATGTTTAAGGATATTTAAGGGATTTTATCCTTTGGCTAAGAATGTGACAAAGCAGATGACAGTTGGCCACTTCTGCCTCAGGGTGAGCATGTGGAATTTTTCTTCCTAGGCCCTGTGTGAATGTGTAAGAGCCTGTTCTTCGAATTATTATTTTAATTTGACTTCAGCAGCAGTCACAGTGGTCCCAGAGGCATGAGGAAGCACATTTTAGACCTGGAAGAGGGGCTCTGAGGTTGAAAGAGTTTCCGGGGCTGGGCTTAGCAGCTGGTCAAGGAAGGTCCTCTGACTTCAGATGATGAGGCTGTTTCTCTGTGGTGAAACTGTAATGGTGGCCCTGGCTTTTCATGAACTCTGAGAAGCAACCTCCAACTCAGCAGCTTCCTAGTGCTATTTTATCATCTTAAGTTTCTGGAGGTCAGGGATTTATGAGACATTTCCTGGTATCAAGTCAAGAGGGAGGTTGGAACCCTAATGTGGGTCTCACTGGGCCACTGTCACAGTGTTGGTGAAGCTGTCCCCCTTGGAAAGTTGGGGTGGAGGCCGTCTATCCTCATGTCTCTCAGCTTCTCGGAGAAGCCAACATTTCTTGGCTCACACACTTTGTCCACCTGGACCCTGTACCAGTCAGGCCCCTCAGCATAGACATGGGCTCCCCTTGTGCCGAGGGTCCTGAATAGAGCTCACCCTTGCTCAGTGTGGGCAGGGGTCCTCAGAGCTTGCCCCTCACATCTGATCTGAATCTCAGAAAAACAGAACAAGTAAAGACGTGAGATGCTCTCTCTTCAGCTTCAAAGCTTTTCTTAAAGGTGACTTTTGATAACTCTCATTAGAAGGGAATAGGCACAGTTTGGGGAAAAAAAACCCTTGTCATATCTGAGTGCCTCCATTTCCGCTGCTTTGCTGATGGCTAAAGCCAGCGGGAACCTCAGTATTGGGAGCAGGTGTCATCACCAAATCCATAGCCTGTGGCTCTCCACCCTTGACCCCCACAGTGCTGCTATCCACACAGTGGCATCAGCGCAGGCACAGGGCGACACTTTGCAAATCCCCAGATGATTTCTTCTGGGGGGAAATCACAGTCACTTCCCAGTCTCAATAGGGCAGCTGTTTCTTGTGTTTTGTCCCCAGTCACCCTCCTCTGTCCCCCAGTGCTCACCCTCCTCTAAGCTCTGCAAACCACAAATCATGGCTCTGAGCTGTATGGATGGAGCAGAAGCCATGGCTTCTTGAAATCCACAGTGAACAAGCTTACATGTGATTTCAGATTCTGGTCTGTATTTACGCTTCTCCGATACCCATTCCCAGCACTGCCCCCCAATCCTGACTTCCCATGCAAGAGCTGACTCAGCAGATGGCCTGAGGGAGGAATGTCTGCAGAGGAGCTTGCAGAGGCAGGCATCCCCTACTTAGGCTACACAGGGACCTTAGAGTTCCCACTCACTGGGCTCTTTGGTGATAGCAGCATCCACAGCAAGCCCCAAGGCTTTCCTCAGGCTCCTGGAGGGCTGCACTGCATCCTCAGAGGCTGCGAAGCCCTAGAGGAGGGAAGCACAAGGGTGGCTAAGAGAGGCCAGCCTCCCTCCCTCAGGGCTGTACCAGCTCTGAAGTCCTGCGGCAGTCTAAGATGCCACTCCCTCAGCACAGCAGCCTTCTAGAACATGCCTTGAGATACTTTCACATGAATGTGCGCTGTCCAGGCGTGATAATAAACATCAGGGCTGATCCTAGGGTCTCGCAGGGCAGCAACATGGGCACCAGCACAGGGAACATCGAGGTGGAGGTCAGGCCAAAGGGAAAGCCCCCGTGCCTATTGGGAAGAACGTCATCTTAGGGGAAGATGTCTCTTGTTCGTTTTGAAGGTCGAGGACAGGGGAGTTCATATACAGGGTAAATAGAGTCAAAGGACAGAGATGGGAGGGTGTGTGCATGTGTGCTCGTGTGCATAGATGTTTGCATGAGCATGCATATGTATACAAGTGAGCCCTTAAGTGTGTGTATGGATATTTCATGGTTATGCAAATGTGTGTGCACAAAGCATTGGAGTGCATGCACATGGGTTTTCCCAAGCTTGTGTGTATGTGTGAGGAGTGTGTGAGTATGTGTGCATATGCATGTGTGGTATACACAGACGTACGTGTGGCACGTGGTTGGACACATGGATGTGCTTGAATGTCTGTGTGCATGGACACTGCATAGTTATGCATGCTTGTGTGCATGGTATATCTGTGAAACAAAAACAAAGTCAGAAGGTGGCTGATGTAAAAGGTGGAGCTTTCAGCCAAGTGAGGCCCAGGCTAGGGGAGACTGGGGAATCAGGCTGGTCTCACGGGGTTCCTGCCACCTTCAGCAGTAGCTACAGAGCTGGAAAAGTGTACTTAGAGATGGAGACATAGTTGGCAAGGGAGCAGAGTGACTAACGCCCACTGCTGACTTAATATTTCAGATGAGACGTTACAAAACTTGAAATAAGGGCTGGCATGAAGGGACAGATGGAGCGGAGACCTGCCTGACATCACGTCAGTACAGCCTAGGGATCTCAGCTGCCCCTGTGGGCTCACACACTTCTCAGCATCATATAAGAAATATGAGAGCCCACACCTGTGTGTGCACTGGGCTGCCCCCTGAGCAGGCAGGCCTGATTTGTGCCCACGAGATATTTAGGAGCGAGCTTCCAGTTCTCTCACATCCTTCCAGTCCCACTGTGTAGAGCTGAGTGCTGTCACTTCTGAATGCGGGGTAGCTTTCAGAATCGTTACTTTTCTCACTCAAGGTCTTTGAAGACCCATAGCTGCCATATCTGAAGGTTTAGACAAAGAATGAGGTCATAGCTTGCTTCAGCAATGCTTGTATAGTTGATTGAATGACTGAGCCAAGAAATGAAGCGCTTGTGATCAGAGTCACTAAGGAAGAGGAAGGGGCACCCCTGTCTCACAGTGTGAGACAGGGTGTTTCTCTCCAGGCTCGTCTGGCTGACGTCATCAAGGCTCTCTGGGGCCCAGTTGTGTAAGGCATTCTATGGCCCTCTGACCAGCACACCTGTTTGTCTGTAGACATTATCATCCCGAGGTGAGAGGGAGCTGGGCATCCCATGCTCCAGCAAGCTGTGCCCTGGGTGTTGGAGACTGGAGCCTTCAGCCACTTCTGCAGAGAGGTCCCAGTGCCTGTACAGCTCACTTGACTCCGGCCTGCTTTCAGAAGTGACAGGAAGGCTGAGCTCTCTGTGGTGCTGAGAGACCAGAGAGGAACTGCAAATCACATATCTGAGCAGAGATGGAGCAGAGGAAGTCGACCAAAAGGCTGAAGGAAATTCCCTGGTGCCAGAAAAGGCTGAACTTGTCCGGGGAGCAGCAAAGAGAGGCATACATCCAGGAGTTACCCAGCTATTGGGCACAAATGCCAGGCATCTGCAGAAAACAGGCAAGAGCCCGTGACAGGGAGCACCCACCTGGGCATGCCCGACTGCCAACAGAATCTCCTTATTCTTTATTTTTCAAAAGAAGAAACTAGGGGCTGGAGAGATGGCTCAGAGGTTAAGAGCATTGCCTGCTCTTCCAAAGGTCCTGAGTTCAATTCCCAGCAACCACATGGTGGCTCACAGCCATCTGTAATGAGGTCTGGTGCCCTCTACTGGCCTGCAGGCATACAAGCAGACAGAATACTGTATAAATAATAAATAAATAAATATTAAAAAAAAGTATTTGGCAAAAGAAGAAACTATTTTCTATAGATTTTTCTTTCTCCCAGTGACCAACAAGCAACCAGGACTGGGTGTTCAGAGGATTGCCTTTTGAATCCTCTTTTGAACATGACTCTGGTTGTCCTTGCTGATAGTTGAACGTATTCTAATTAAGGGCTATGCCCTAGGTGGATGAGAGTTTAAACTTCTCAAATACGTGTGAACTAACGGATACGTGGACCAGTCATCGGCACGACTACTTGATAGCTGTGGAGGTTCGGAAGCATGATCCAGACTTTCTTTGGTCATCTTTCCATAAATATATGGCACCTTCATCCCCTCCTTCTGTATTTGAGTATGAAGTGTCCATCACAGGCTCCTGTTTGGAATGCTCTGCCTTCAGCCGCTGACACTAGTTTGGAAGCTTAGGCTGTGAGTCTGAGTTGAGATAGCGGCTCACTTTGGGGAGTACTTTATCCCTAACCACTTTCTGTTTTCTTTTTTTTTTTTTTTTGGTTTTTCGAAACAGGGTTTCTCTGTGGCTTTGGAGCCTGTCCTGGAACTAGCTCTGTAGACCAGGCTGGTCTCGAACTCACAGAGATCCGCCTGCCTCTGCCTCCCGAGTGCTGGGATTAAAGGCGTGCGCCACCACCGCCTGGCCACTTTCTGTTTTCTGACCCACCATTCAAGTATCCTTTCTGTTGCTGCAACAGAAACACTCTGACCAGAGTAACTTAGAGTCTGGGAGGGTTTATTTGGCTTACACCTCTGGATCACAGTCCGGCATACAGGAAGTTGTTCAGGTACTCAAAGAAAAAAAATCCCTTGCCCCTGCTTACTTTTCATATACAGCCCAAGACCAACTGCCTAGGGTTGGCACTGCCTACAGCGGGCTGGACCCCTATATTAATTAGCAATGAAGGAGCTATCTGATGTAGGCAATCCCTCAGTTGAGGCTTTCCTCCCAGATTACTCTAGACTGCATCAAATCTACAGCGAAGGCTAACTCAGATGTCTACCACAGTGTGAACTGAGCTATCCAGCCATGCCCTCCCTTCTGTGATGGCTGGGACTCTCTGAAAACAGGAGCCAAAGCGGATTTCTTTAAACGGTTTCTGTCAGGTGCCTTGTGACAGCGGTACCTGCTCTGGGAACCTGAAACTGCTCATTGAAGGGGCCCACTCAGCGAGGACCAAACCGGCAGCTCTATGATACACTGTGTTAGAGCCCAGCTCAACTGAGCTGTTCCAACTGTCACTGTGTGGAGCCCAGCCCAGCTTTCCTGCTGAGCTCTGTCCAAATAAGAGCAAATGAGTGAACAAAACAGACAATTCTGCTTTTATCTCGTTCAGCTTTGTGTGATAGATTACCCGGCAACAGAGAGCCGGACCAGATGTCTGAATGAGGCTTGTGACACACAGCCTAGATGTCACAGTTATTTTTAGACATGTTAGTGAAGTGGAGCCTGTATGGCCTTGGTGGTCGGACTGTCAAGGTTGAAGCTCAGGCTCCATGTCTGTCGGAGAAGCAGCACCTGCCGTGTGCTGTGCACACTAAGTCGGACGTGTGCAGTGGCGGCCAGGGTCTCCAGTGACATCCTATGGAAAGAGTACTCAGGTCTCTCTCTCCCTGAATTCTACCTTGAGGTCAGCAGGTTTACGATAGCGGGAAAGCGACAAGAGCTTGGTGGGAATCCTTGTTTCCTTGTTTCAGGCGTTAGAGAAAGGGCGAAGGATGGGAGAGAAAATGTTTTTCCTAGGATTTCTATTTCTTTTTATTGTATTTTATTATTTATTTATTATGTATACAATATTCTGTCTGTGTGTATGTCTGCAGGCCAGAAGAGGGCACCAGACCTCATTACAGATGGTTGTGAGCCACCATGTGGTTGCCGGGAATTGAACTCAGGACCTTTGGAAGAGCAGGCAATGCTCTTAACCACTGAGCCATCTCTCCAGCTCCCAGATTTCTATTTCTTCAAAGTCTGTTTGCCCGAGTCATCCTTCAACAAGAGGAAGCACAGATAAAATGTGGTAGTGAAGGTGCCTTGAGGAAGAATCTTGACAGAAGCGCTTCCTGAAGGGGAAGGGCATCTCTAGCCGACCCAGGACACACGCAGGTGCCGCTTCTTTTCCGGCCTGTGCTGTTTAGTGAGTGTCTTCCAAGTGATGAGAAATAGTGGCCCTCATCCCACACACCGGCGGGCAGAGGGCATTTTCCCCATTGGTGTTAAGTGTGGCCTGGATTTTAAGTAGGGTGGGACACAAAGCCCGCACCTGAGGTCCCAGTGTCAAGGACACATGGTGCCAGCATCTTGACACCTGGACAAGATATAGCTGGGAAATCACCTCTTTACCATGACAGAGATCCCATTTTACTTCCTTAGTGAGCTGGTCAGTTAGCCCATTGCTGGCAGAAAGTAGATATGAGCATCCTTGCTGCCTGTCCACGTTCAGAAGCCTAGTGTTTCTGTCTTCTTTGGCGGATGACAGGGAACCAATGTGGTTTTGGCTGAGGATATGGTAGCATCACAGCCTGGGAGGAGGATGTGGCTTCCTGCCATGAACTGTCATAGCACATGTTCAGATATTCACTAAACATTCTGTCCATCATCTTCCTAAAGATGCGCCTTTGGATCATGAGGTTTCTGTTGGAGGGACTCACACGGGCATCTGTGTTGGCCTGCATTCCCCTCATATTGCCAGTGAGGGACCACTCTGTGAATGGCTGCTAGAGGTAAGCATGGAGTTTTCTGCTTCATTAGGACAAGAGAGCAAGGCTGTTTGAAATACAGCATTCTCAAGGGCCAGCTCGGAGGGCTAGCCGCAGGTTGAAATGGCAGCTGCACAGATGAAAGGTTCATATTCTCGTGGATAAACTTGTCTGGACACTGTTAGTCCTCGGAATTTCTTTGCTTCAGGACTTCTAAGAACCTCTAAAATCTAGTGGGATTCCCCAGAAAGCGTGTCATAGTCACATGATTCCAGCCTTCTGGAACCTTTCCAGGAGTCGGTAGGGAGGCTGAGGCCACGCTCTGTGTCAGCTGAGAAGCTCTGCTACCTAGGGTCAGAATTTCTGTGGGATTTAAGAGAAGGGGAAGCTTAAGTTTAGCCTCTCTGACTTACCTGGTTCTCCCAGCTGCTCTCAGGAGTTATTCTACCCAGATGTAAGTGCTTGGAAGATCTCAACCTGATTAATGGGTCCCTCTCTTTGTCTCTCCGTCAAAAATTTCCACACTCTGTGACGTAGAATCAGCGAGAGAGGAGCAAGTACCAAAAGCCCTTGATCACTGAGCAACGGTTTTCAGATATCCTGTTCTGGAAGTGGTGGGTTGGGGCTCTGATGGAAGTCTGAGTGACCAGCCTCTGGGCTCCTTAGGGAGGTGACCCAAGCCTTTGTTCCTTCTCAGCTGCTGTTGATGCTGAAGCTAGCGATGCCAGAGCTAGCTTGCCTTATCCAATTCCCTCTGCCCCGTTCAAATAAGAACAGATGCCAGTTGGAAAAATGCACCAAAGCTGGGAATATGGCATTGAGTTATTGAATTGTTTTGATGGGATCCAGAGCTTAATATAGTCGCACATGGCAGCCAGAGCTTCAATTTCATCTGGCTTTTTATTAGCTTTGGAGTGAACGATAGCAGAACTTCTTCCTGAACTGGGGACTGACTGGTCCTGGGCCCCAAGAGTCATTTGACCATCTGTGTCCCTAGAGGGGGGTCAGGGGCTAGGGAAGCCTGAGGTTTGACCCTGCATACAGGCTCATATGTCAGTCTATCACAGTTCCACAGACGCTGATAGAAGACACATATTAATTGTTTAGAGACAAAGGCATTTACGAAGCAAAGCACAGCTGTTCCCCTTGCTCTCAAGCCCCATGAGGATAAGGGAGATAGGTCCATGTGGATGCCCACATACTCAGTGGGTATGTGGAGCCGAGGAAAGAAGTTCAGGCACCTGGATCATTTAATAATGGGCCTGGGCACATCTGCTCTTTCGTCTAGAGGGAGATGTTATTCGCATCTGGGGGCTTCTTGGTCTAGGTGTCATGCACCTGTGGGCCTGATGCTTCTGTGCAGGACTCTTCTGTGTGTCATAGGATGTTGGCAGCATCCCCTGACCCTCCCCAATGGATGCTTCTTATACTCAAACATGGATTATTCCTTTATAGTGAGTGTACATATTCCTGAGAAGAATGGACAATTTGAGAACAAGGGGCAATCAAGTTCTATGGCTCATGGGTGGATCTGGACACAGAGGTGGACCATAGCACGCCTTCATGGGTTGAGCAACCGTACCCCAAGCAAGTCGTTTCTTTGCTGCTGCAGATGGAAGGAGCATAGCTCAGGAGATGTTTGCTTCTCCTTGTGATCAAGACCTTCTTATCAGTACTCCGGTACTTAGGTTAGGGTTAGAGATCAAACCAGGGGCTAATTTGGTGACACGATATGTTAACATTCACCTATCAGCTGAACATAGCCACCTTACAAGTTCCTAAGATGTGAGAAGAAGTCTGATATCTGTAACAATATGACCATCCTTGAAGCTATGAGCAGTATATTTTGAGCTTGGCTGATTGCTCCTTGGGTATTCCCAGTCTGTGTGTTATATGAGCAAAAGCCCATGCTCTCTTTCTGTTGAGGACTGTAGGGCATAAATATGGCTAACCTGGAGTATTATGGATCCTGGCTAAGGTGGTGAAGGAGGCATGGTGGCCCTAACACTAAAAGTAATGACTCCAGATTGTGTTTTATGAGAATATTTGCAAATTTATAAGCCAATTGAAAAACTGCAATTTTTAAAACGTTAAATTTTTCACTTCAAGATGTATATTGAATACATGATTTTGTAAGTCAGTATGCAGGTATAGACAACTGTAATGTTTAGACTTGCATGCTGACTTGATGTGATGTAGAGCGTCCCAGTGAGGGATTGTCCAGGTTAGGTTGTCCTGTCAGCATGTCCGAGGGGAGTTGCTTGAATATGTTAACTGCTGTAGGAAGCCTGCCCACTGTGGGTGGCACCATTCTCTAGACAGGACACGCTGAGCTAAGAGCCGAGCACAAGTGAATGTGCATTGACTTGTTCCTCTGTCTCTTGACTGTGGATGCAACGTGACCAGCTGTATGAAGCTCCCTTCTCTGTGACATCCTCGTCATCATGGACTGTAACCTGTAATTATGAGAGAAACCACAGATCTGCCACCCTAAGTCGTTTGTCAGAGTATTTTTATCTCAGCAGCAGGAAGTGGGATGAAGATGACAATTCAGGGCAATGTTGTGCTCAACTGTCAGTATCACTGATGGTGATGTGTCGGT
>NC_022021.1:49093902-49136177 GCF_000317375.1 Microtus ochrogaster
GTTAGGTGTGGTGCTGGCCTGTGGATCAGGTGATGGTTAGGTGTGGTGCTGGCCTGTGGATCAGGTGACTGTTGGACAATGGTGAATCCAGGAACCCAACAACAACAACAACAACACAGGCATTTAGCTAACTTCTTCCTTAAAGCCAACAGGATGTTGACACCAAACACTGAAGCTTGCATTTCATTTACCGAGGGGTGATTCAGGCTATCCTGGGACATCTGTCTACTGTACAAGTTTGGGGGTTATGGCAAAACTTCTGCTGCAGGCACAATGTTGAGGTTCAATATTATATTCAATCAGTGTTTTAAATGGTTGATTCATCCTTACTAAAACTAATTTTTTCATAAATTCTTTTAACATGTCAGTGTGCCATGCTGCTAAATCACTTTCCCTTAAAGCCCATTAAGGATACAGACACATTGGTTTAAATATAATTTGCTCTTTCCCATAACTGCACTATGAATGTCCTTTATAAACTGTTCTGGGTTCCCAACAGTGACAACTTGGGTTCTGGTAAGTAAACTGGATCCTGATCTCCCCAGTGCAGACTCTGGGGCAAGACTCCAGTTGTTTACTTGGGAGAAGATTTCAAAGAAACAGCACTAGTGATTCAGATAATGCAGGGAGCAGAGAAACGTTGGCTGCCACTATGCTCGTCATATCTCCACAGATATCTGCAACCTTGGAGGTTGATACAGGTATCTGGGCCCGAGTCTTGATATGGAGCATGCATGGAACTGTCCACTACGCCAGTGCGGAAGTTGGATGAATACTGAAATCCATGTGTGTTCCAGCTGGAATGGGGAGCAACAAGCATAGGACAAAACTAATCCCTCTGAATGTTCTTGACAGTTGTAAGGCTGGAGCAAACTGAGAGGCCACTGGCTATGGCACCAGGATTTATCCCTACTGCATGTACTGGCTTTTGGGAACCTATTCTCTTTGGATGGATACCGTGCTCAGCCTAGATATAGTAGAGAGGGCCCTGGACCTTCCATAAGGCAGTGTGCCTTACCCTCTCTGAGGAGTGGATGGGGTGAGGGGGGAAGGGGAGGGGATGGGAGGACAGGAGGGGGTAGGAACTTGAATTGGGTATGCATAATGAAAAAAAGATTGTTTTCTTTCTTTTTAAAAAGAAATCCTTGTGTGTTACCTACTCTATGTCGACTAAACAAATACAAAGAAACTGTTGGGTTATTCTTAAGAGATCAACAAAAGTATCATTTATATAACAAAGAAAAGTCTTGGACCTACACAGGCTTTTGCCTGTTTGTTATGCTTATGGCTTCAATTTCCTCTGTTAATCACATAGTAGAAAATAGATAAAACAATAACAACAACAACAACAACAACAACAACAACAAGGACACTCCAAATACATTGATAACCAGGTGTGTGACTTCATAGTATCCTCTAAGAGTTTTGCAGTGGACGACGTGATGTCCACTTCAGCAGCGTGTCCTTCCCCAATTCTTTGTCCCTTGGCTTCTTTCTTCTATAAGAGAAGACGAGTGGAAAAACAGGCACAGGTCTTCCCGCCCTTCTGCGGGCACTGCTCCACACCATCCTTACCACATACTCCAGTGTCAAGCTTGGAGGAGACAGGGTTTGTGTAAGGTTGGTCATCCTGGGCCTGAACTAGGAGGTACAGGGCAAGAGCATTTCCCTGCAAGGATCTGACAAGGGTGAAGAGAACTCTCTTTTTTCCACACATTTGAATGACAAAGGTTTGAATGTTCACCTGCCTGATGAATTTTCACAATGCAATTTTGTGATAAACAGCACCTGTAAAGTTTAATCAGAATATGAACCGGAGTGGCTTTGCCTTGTTTTTAATCTCTGCTATGCTTTCTCCTGCGAGTTTTGAAATGGAAAACTGTTCAGCACTCTGGCCAGTGGCATATAAACGCAGAGTTCTCTGAGCACAGACTCCGTGTAAGCTTGGAGGAGCTTATTAAATTAGTATGTGGGATTTGATTTCATCCAAGCAATAAAATCTGCAGCTGCTTTTAAAGAAATGAAGTTGTGTTATAAATGATCTCTTTGTCACTGGCAAGAATAATGCCAGTGAGAGGCTCAGTCTTCCCTTCTGCCAGTATAGGTGCTTAAATCTGAAGATTCACGGTCCCTAAAAGACCTTTCTCAGGAAGGAGAATCAGCCTCAGGATGGATGGGCTCCTGGCTCTCATAGTGTATATGTTGGCTCCTTCTAGCGGAGGGTGCAAGCCATGGATTTCATTACCACAGTGCATTAAGGGCCAAGAGGGAAGAGGGATCCAATTTGCTACTCCTTCAGTGACTGTTTTAATCAAATGGATAAAAAAAGAACCATTAACTGATGCTCAGACTGATTGAAGTTCCACGGGAGAGGAAAAGAGATGAAACTGTGGGGAGCAATAGAGGGTCACTTGATCATGGGCCATCCTAAGCCTGCAGCTCCACTGTTGGCTATTACTGAGATATGAACTGAGAAACTCCTGCTGAGGAAGGGCCCATGAGGAGTGGATAGGCTGACTGTCACAGCAGCAGCCCAGGGAACCTCCTCATGACGACAGTGCCTACCTCCCTGTAATGGCCCTGCCAGGGAATTATGTAAGACTCCTTCTTCATACCAGTAAAAAAGAATTCCCTTTCCCAGCACTCTGGAATCTGAATGTAAAATTCCAGGAAGTTTAAGCAGCCATAATGGTGATGATCTGTTGCCCAATCCATGAAGGTGGGAAACACCTCTGCGAGCTCCCTGATGGCCCTAAAGCGCCGCTCAAAGGTGGAGTGCCTGCTGCTGTATCACTGTTGCCGCGACCAGTGATTACTCTCTGTGATTACTGTCCTACCTCTCTGAGATGTCAGATGACACAAAGTTCTATCCGGCTTGCTTCCCAGACAGAGAGCAGAATGGTGGTCGGCTCAAGAGACCCTTTTTCAGGACATATTTCCTCCTGCAGACTGAAAGGGAGATACTCCTAGGAGCAGCCTCAAGGCTATGATATGTTGTTTCCATCGGAGGGACTCGGGGATCCTGGCCACTGAGTGTGGTGTGTGCATGCAGGGAGATTGCGCAGGTGAGTAACTGTCATGACCTCTGGTTCATCCCCTCATGCTGTTCTTCACCCTGCCCCTCTGGTTTAGTGCTATTGCCACTGATGGACAAATTCCTCCTATCCAGGAGAGGATGGGGAGGTGACTCCCTCTGGTTCCGTAGCAGGATGTAAGGAGGGTGCATCTGGCAAAGTGAGCTGTGTTCAGATGAAGGTGCTAATGGAACCCCGCCCATTGGAAAGTGGGGGATGAATTGTGAAGCTCTTGGAAAAGCTGAGGGGCTGTAGGAAGTGTGTGGGAAATGTGTGTCAAAGATTCAAAACAGGGCACAAAAAAAGCAAACACTTAAAAATCTAAACCCAGGGCAGACACGACACAATCGCTATTCAAGCTGAAGTCTGAGGCCAATCTAAGATGCAAATGTACTTGCACCCCCCCAAAGGAAGTTTCAGTTGAGTGAAGAGCTGGACACATAGCCCTCTGGTGGCCCCGTGGAAAGAGAAATACAGGTGATTGTTGGCTTTCTACTTCTAGGGCAAAAGTGGAAGTTGAAACTGTGAATTTTCCTCCTACTCTTTCTCTACTGTCCCCCTTCTCCATCCTTCTTCATGTAGAAGTCAAGCTTGTACTCCATGCAGGGTCAGTGGTTTCCCACGACACCTCCTCAAAAGCACAAGGGCGCTGCTTCTTAAAGCCCTGGAATTTCCTCTCGTCATTATCAGGGGTGCTGAAACACTCCCAGAACTAAGCAATTATGATTGCTGGACCTCATGTGGAGTCTGTATGACAGTGGCCAAAATAAGAGGGGACCCATGGGAGTCCTTACCCAGCACTGTCCACCCCTAAGGCAGCCTGGGGCAAGGACAGCCTTTGCACCGTAAGTGGACTAATAAGGCATTGCACAGAGTAAGCACACTATGGAAGTGGGGAAGGAAGCTACGAATCTCCTGTTTCTCCTCATTCTTTCCCTAGTGGCAAAGTAGCCATGGTTTTGGGCTAATTGCATCTTGTACCTGAGTGGAATCAACCACTATCTTTCTGGTACTCAAAGAGCAGCAGCAACACATGCTCGTGGCAGTATAGCTTCTGGGAATTATTAGTTTTCTGTGTTCTTGAATCTCATATAAATATGCTTCCTAATTACTATTCATTTTTGAAGATTAAGATATTAAAAGCAATAGTTGAAGATATTAAGTAAATGTTCGTGCTAACACTTGACAGACAGCATTTTAATTGCCTAATGTTTGCTTGCACAAGGGAGTCTCATTGTGCCAATTGAAGGAAAGAATCCAGGGACACACAGGGACCTAACACTCAGCCTTGCCCAAGATTTTGTGGGTCAAGTTTCCTCTCTTAAACTTCGTGCACACTGTCTGCCTCCAGCAAAGAGTGCTGTCCACTCCAGATCTTCAGTTATAGCCTCTGATACTGAGTAAACACACTTACTGAGTAAGCACATCTTAGGTTCATGCAGGTATATAGGGATACCAATGTAGCTGGTTCAACTCCACTTCTCCACTTCACAGCACTTTCTTGCAGAATGTTTCATGTCAGGACACAGTATATTTCACATTATACTCAGGAGATAACTAATGTTCCATGGCATGGATGCATTTAAACTTATTTAATTATTATTTCTTTTATTTTACTTGCTCCCATCGGTTTTCTTCACCAAAACCTCCTCTTTCTTTGTGAACCTTGAGCGCATCTCGAAGCATTCCCAGAGACGGAGTAAACAGATGAAAAGATCCACAAAGCTCATATCTGGTGATTTGTTTGGTATTGTAAAGCCGTCCATACACAGTTTGTGAACATTTTCAGGCCCACCTGGCCCCAACAGTCTGACACCTGTGCACTCTGTCAAGTGAGGTAGCACAGTCTTCTTCCACTTGTCTTAATAATTTTTGGTTTTTGCACAAGTATCAACTGCAAAAACATCTTGAATTCATACACCCACTGTTTCTGTCACCTTTGATGAAGTCAGAGACCAGTGTATACGACTGTTCTCAGCCTGTTTCTCACCAGGAGACTACAACTCTCTGGATTCGGCCGTCGATGAATCCCGTTCACACAGAGATAATCTGGGATTTGATTCCAACTTGGAGCAGTTCTCTCTCTCTCTCTCTCTCTCTCTCTCTCTCTCTCTCTCTCTCTCTCTCTCTTGAACATAGTATCAGGGCCTTCAGGGCAATTATAGCTGGAGACTGCTTCAGTGGGGGAAGGGATATCCAGACCAGAGAGAAGAACATCAATCTGCTGTATGCTTCCTTCATTGGTAGATCCCAGTAGCAGAGCCATGGTGGTATCTTAAGGAGAAACCTCCATGCCTGTGTCCCCACATCCATGCTGGGCTGTGTTTAATTGACATCACACTCTTCTCTCCATGAAAGCACTTTGTAGTCAAGCTACAGTTCCAGCCCTTTTAGCACCTGTCTTTTGGGACAGCAATCCATATGCCAATAAGCCTTCAAAGTTCCCCGTCCATTAAGAGTGGCTCTACCCTTTATAGGTGGACTCACACTCGACAGACATGCACACTTGCTTACGTCATGGACGAAGATCTGGAGCAGGTTTTCAGAGTGCAAGCCTCTGATTGGTGCTCCTGTTTGGGAGGCTGAGACTTGGAGCACACTGCACAGGCTCAACAAGTTGGAGAGTGTTTTTTCCATGTGACTCAGTTGGTCTAAATCTTAAGCTGGGCTGATCTTAGCGTTTTCTTGGCAGCTCGGCTTGTCTGAGAGGGGTTCTCAGCAGTTTCGTTGTTTACTCTGGGAGGGAGGGGCCTAGTTAATCTGGCCAATTTCAGGGACTTCCTGAAGCTAGTTAGGCTGTTTATCTCCCTGCTTAAAAGAGCTTCCCTACAGGATGGAATGTTTCAATTTCAGAGGGAACTGTTGTGTAAGTCTGAATTACTAGTGGGCTCTTCTAGGTAGGATGTACCTCTTCCAGTGGGTGTGAACCAGTCCTTGGGCGGGGGTGAGTAGGGTGGGGTGGTGGGTGAGGAGGGGCAGTGAGCTTGGCTCTGCACTCTAGGGAAAGAGGTTTTATTATGAATTCAGAGAATGAATCTGAAATGACTAGGTACCGCTTGGCAGTCTTGGCTATGGGAAAGAGTAAGGCAGCAGGGAAAATACTGGAGCATCCCTCAGGATTAGGCTGGAGAAAGCTGCACCTGTGTTCAGACTCCTCAAATATGCTCAGCTGTCTGTTTTCCATGATTAATAATACATTTAATCTTTTCTATGATATCCTCCCATTTGAGATTAAGTAACCTTATTTTAACATGGTCTACTTGTATCTCTGCTGGATATCTCTATGAGACTATTTTCACTTTCAATTTAAAAAGGAAAAAAAGAAAGAAGGAAAAGGTTCACACAGATTTCTCCTCCTTTTGTCCCCTCTCCTTGCCCCTTCTCCCTGTCTTCCTCCTTCTTCAATGTCTGTCACACAAAGACACATCGTTGCTCGCTCTGTAATAATGGAGGAGGTTCTGGGTGACCCCTGGGATGTGTCTGAGGTGTGGATTCCACTGATGACATTGCCCCTTGTTGCTGTGAATTACTGAGACCCCCTAGGTAATTTAACATCCAGAGTACTGTTCATGGACAAAATGAAACAGCCCTTGGTTTCTGCATAGGCGTATCCACATGGCCAGGTACAGAGGGTATTTGGTAGCTTTCAGGGTTTTGCTTGCCCTGAATAATTTGCAACAGCCCGGTGACTACACAATGAAAATGCTCTTCCTTATAAAATCATACATTGGACCAGCGACATGACCCACATGCAGTCCCTGGAACTCTCATGGCTGAAAGGGACCTGGTTCCATAAAGTACTTTGCCCATGTGAAACCAGGGAGGCAGAGTAGCTCAGAGGATTCTTCTCCCAGGCAAAAGTCCTGGGATTACAGTGACTGCTGTGATCTCAGCCCTTTCCGGGGCTCTGCACAGCTCAGTCCTGCAGGATCTCCAGGTCCCTGATGATCCTGTCTCTCTCATGTCCATTCAACCCCACTGATTTCCTAAAACCCGCCCGACCCTGTGCATGCTTCTGGTTGCCATGCTACATTATAACTCATCATCCACAGGGCACTTTGGCTCTTCCACTGTCCTGTCTCCCTGATACCTACATGATCACATGCAAACTGATGCTCAGTCATTTTCGTTATCCATCTTTGCTAGGATTTTATTGTGTAACCCAAATTTCATATTTTTTTAAAAAAGTTTAAACTCTAACAAAACTATATGTGAAGACAGAAAGCTTTAGGTATAAGGGTAAGTGGCATCTTACAGTTGGCGTTCTCATCTGCTTGGGGCATTGTCATTGTCCTTATTTATAATAATGATAAGAGAGAAAGATCACCCTTTCCAAGTGCACATGCATGGACACGCCATGTGAAAACACGCTTCAGGTGATGCGGTCTGTGAACCCCTTTCCTGAGTTCACGCCTGAGGACAGGCCAAGGTGAGAACACATCTGGAGGGCTGTTGTCTGTGAAGGAAAACTTCTCTGGTGGCTGGCCTTGCTGCACCCTGATATTGGCATGACAGCCCCCAGAACAGGGAAAAACATGTTTTTGTTGTTTAAGTCCTACAATCCATGGTATTTATTATGAGAGTCTGGGCTGGCTCATACAGCATTTTCAGCAAAATCGTGTGCTCCTCATTCAGCCAGGAGGGATCATGTGGACCTTGTGGAGAAGCCCATTTATTCACATAATTAGATTTAGGAAGCCACAATAGTACGGAAGTGCAGTTTCTGAATCCACTATTATTTTTCCTTGCTAGAGATTAGTTTGACCTTTAGCCATAACGGACTCTTAGATTGCTCAGAATCACAAGAACTGTGATGAAGCTGTGAAAATAATTGAAAAGATTTGTTTTTCCAGCCCCCGCTCTATCCATGTGATTATATCGTAACCAATATTTGCTGCAATCCCCATGGACGAAAATTGTCACAAGCTACAAAGAAATTGCGCAGCCGTGAAGAAATCAACTTGTTAAATGGGCCATGTTTTCTCCCCTCGGCAACAGAAGATGTGTAAAACACGTAGGGGGGTTTCTCCAGAAACTGGAGAAACGGGACTGGAAGCTGAGCTTTCAAGTCACTGGTGTGACACACTCCCCGTGGAGGGCTTGTTTCAAGGTACAAGGTGTTGTGGTGCTCTTTCTCGCGCTTGGGACCCCTTTCAGAATAAAATAACTTCAAAGATCGCCATCAGCAGAGGCATGCACGTGCCAGCCTGACGGAATCCATGCCCTGGAAGGGAATACGCCTGGCAGTCGCTGGAGAGTCATCGTCAGGGCATGCCACCCTCTGCAAGTTTCCTCTTCTGGGGTGGGAATCGTGCTCTGTGTTAGTGATCTAGAAACACTGGCCCAATTAATCTGTCTATCTATGTTATTGTGAGCAAAAGGAATGCCCCTGGCCCTGGAATAAGCCCTTCTGCAACTGTAATGACCCAGCGAGGATTAAGAAATATGGGTCCTTCATTGATAGTGACAGTGTGGGGATTTAGGATGGAAGCAGGCATGGTCACCGAATGGGTTATGCCCACCTCCTGGGGATCCACCTGTTTTCTGAATGGGTAGATATAGCGCATGCAAACCCTCCAAACTCCTCTCCCATCCCAAATCCCCACACTGCTCAAGTCAGCCCTGAACAATGTCATCTTCTGTCATTAATACCTGTGGGTTCTGGATAACGTAAGCAATACAGGCAGCTGTAGAGTTTTGTATTTTTTTGCCTGTTGAGACACGGTAGGAGCTGGACCGATTGTCATCTCTGTTTGGCTCTAAAGAGAACCTCGTAATTAAAGAAAGAGAACACCCTGTCCACTGCTGGCAGTAGCTCGAATAGAGAGATATGAGAAGACGGTTTGTTCCCAGACTCCGCTCTTGACCATGTGATGTCTGCTCTGTCTCAGCACCTTCTTGGATGTGTGTACTGGGCATCTGGAGTAATCAGGCTCCTCTGCATAGGCACGGTTACTCAAGTCCCATCTCACTCTGGTATCCAATAACCAGAAAAATACCATTTTCCATATAATGATTATTAGGAGTACATTGGTCATTCTTGGCTGCTATAATATAATAACATAGAAAGATTAAAAGCAAAAGAAATTTATTCCTCAGTTTTAGCATCTAGAAGTTAAAGAATCAAGCACCGTCAGGTTTGGTGTCTGGAGAGGGTCCAGTTTCTCGCGGATGTCATTCTAATTAACTTCCAGAGCCAGGGGTGGGGGAGGCATCCTAGTACCCTCTTTCTGAGTCTTTTTATTAAAAAGTTTTACTTTTCATTTTCCATACCAATCCTTGTTCTCCCTCCCTTCCTTTCCCCTTCCCTCTTCCTACCACCCATCCACTCCTCAGAGTGGGTAAGGCCTTCCCTGAAGAGTCAACAGCTCCTGGCATACCAGCTTGTGTCAGGACCAAGCCTCTCCAGCCATATTAAGGCTGAGCAAGGTGTCCCACCATAAGGAATGGACTTTAAAAGCCAGTTCCTGTATATGGGATAGGTCCTGGTGCCACTGCCAGGGCCTCCTCCAACAGAGCAAACCACATAACTGTCACCCACACTCAGAGGGTCTAGTTTGGTCTCATGCAGGTTCCCCAGCTGTCAGTCCAGAGTGCATGCACTGCCACTAGCTCGGGTCAGCTGTCTCTGTGGGTTTCCTCATCATGCTCTTGACCCCCCTTGTTCATATGGTCCCTCCTCCTTCTCTTCCACTGAACTCCAGGAGCTCAGCCCAGGCTTGGCTGTGGGTCACTGCATCTGCTTCCATCAGTTACTGGGTGTAGGGTCTAAGACGACAATTCGGGTAGTCACTAATCTGATTATAGGGGAAGACGGGTTCAGGAACCCTCTACACCATTGCTAGGAGTCTTACCTGGGGTCACCCTTGTGAATTCCTGAGCAAGTTGGGGAGGGACAGAGGAGGAGATCAATGAAAGATATATCTTGATAGAGGGAGACATTATGGGGTTAGGGAGAAAGCTGGTGTTAGAGAAATTCCCAGGAATCCACAAGGACTCTGAGATTCCATTTTAAACCTATCAGAATGGCTAAGATTGAAAACAAGATGACAGCTTATGCTGGAGAGGATGTTGAGTAAGGGGAACACTCCTCCATTGCTGGTGGGAGTGAAAACTTATACAGTCACTTTGGAAATTATTATGTGGGTTTCTCAGAAAATTGGGTATCAATCTACCTCAATACCCAGCAATACCATTCTTGGGCATACCCAAAGGAAGTACAATCATACCACAAGGACACTGGTTCAACTATGTTCATAGCAGCATTATTCGTAATAGCCAGAACCTGGAAACCAACTAGAAGCCCCTCAACCAAAGAATGGATAAAGAAAATGTGCTACATTTACACAATGGAGTACTGCTCAGCGATAAAAAAAAAATCTTGAAATTTGGAGGCAAATGAATGGAACTAGAAAAAAACCCATATTGAGTGAAGACAGACCCAGAAAGACAAATATAATATGTACTGACTCATAAGTGGATATTAGACATAAAACATACACTAACCAAGCTACAAGTTTTTCCTAGTTCCACCCATTTTACTGTAAATTTCATGATGTTATTTTTTTTTTAAAAAAAAATAGTCAAAATACTCATCCTAAATGAGCTAGCCCAGACCCAGAAAGACAAACATGGTATGTACTCATTTATAGGTGGATATTAGCTGTAAAGTGAAGGAGAATCAGGTTACAATCCACAGACCCAGAGAGGCTAAGGAACAAGGAGGACTGAAGGGAGGATACAGGAAGATCCCTGGGAAGGGAAAGTAGAATAGATTTCACAGGTAGACTGGGGGCGAGCAGGCATGGGAACTGGGGAGATCAGGTTGGGGTGGAGATGCAGAGAATTCTGGGAGACATGACTTAGAATTGGGGTCATTTTCCAAGGTGAGCAAGAAACCTAGTGCAGTGAAAATTCCCAGGAATCCATGAGAGTGGCCCTAGAGAAGACTCCTCGTAGTGGGGGATCTGGAGCCAGTCAAGGGGGATTCTGTAACCAGGCCAGACTTACAGTGGAGGGATTGGGACACCAGATCAGACACAAAACCTTCAATCTACAATTTTCCTGCCTGCAAGATGTGCTAGGGTAAAGGTGGTGCAGAACTCGTGGGGTGGTCAACTAATGACTGTCCAGCTTGAGATCCATGCCACCAAAGGGCTCCCATCACTGTTGCTGGTGGGAGGGCCAGGAACCAGAGGCTGGACGGCCCAGAGACCCAGGATAGAACCAACATGACCCTCCCCCAAAGTCAATGAAATGATTCCTAATGATCCTCTGCTATATTCACAGACTGGATCCTAGCATCGTTATCATCAGAGAGGCTTCATCCAGCAGCTGATAGGAGCAGATACAGAGACCCAGAGCCAAATACTAGCTGGAGCTCAGGAAACCCTGCAGAAAGAGGGGGATGAGGGATTATATGAGGCAGAGGGACAGAGGGACTATAAAAGAAAGCTCAAAATCCACCAACCTGGGCTCAGAGGAGCTCACAGAGATCCAAGTGACAATTACGGACCCTGCATGGGTTCTCTGAGACCTAGGGTCTCTGCATATGTGTTATGGTTGTGTAGCTTGGTGCACTTGTGGGACTCCTAATAGTGGGAGTGGGGGCTGTCTCTGACTCTTTTGCCTGCCTTTCCTCCTCCTGGGTTGCCTTGTCCAGTCTGAATATGAGGGTATGTTTAGTTTGATTTGCCATGTTGGGTTGATATCCCTGGGAGTTGTGTCATGTTTCAAGAACACAGTATTCCAACCAGTTAAAGCAAGTGATAAGGTAGAAATAAAATATTCTTGGACAAAAGGCAGTGTACGTTGTCCCTTGAGTAGGAAAGGGAATAGGAGTCTTGGAGGCAAACAAAAGGTAGGAACAACTCACATACATGCACAAGCACATATGCATGTACACACACACACACACACACACACACACACACACGTGCGTCTTGTGACCACACAAGCCAGTTGTGTCCCTGATCTGTCCCCTTGTTCTGTTGTGGTTCTCACAGTTGTTGGCTGCACTGCGGTGGGAATAGCTTACACACACACACACACACACACACACACACACACACACACACGCATCTTGTGACCACACAAGCCAGTTGTGTCCCCGATCTACCCACCTCCTCTGTTGTGATTCTTCCAGTTGTTGGCTATGCTGGAGGGCTGAGACTGAGGGTCTGCGGAGGACCGCTTTGCTCAGATGGGCTTTTTGGCCTGTGGGTGGAGAGCCTGTGTTTGTGAGTGTTTCCCCATGAATGCACCCATGGGCCTTCCATAATTAGCTTTCTTCCAGAACATTCACAGTGATTCACAGACAAGTTGATAAACCCTGATGCAGAGGGAGCTCCTGAGGTTGGCAGAGGACCGTGATGTTCATATCCTTGACAAGCAGTTGCTTCTCTCTCAGGATTATAGAATGGAAAACTGCTCCATCACCCAAAGTAACTAAACACAGCTCTCGGAACTTTCTGGCAAAGACAGAACAATCAAAATGGCTTTGGAATTGAAGCAGGACTTTCCTTTCTTCCAACGTTATTTCTTGTAGGCAGAAAATGATTTTGTTACCACCTTGGGAGAAAGAACAGATGGAAGGGGTTGATTAAACCCTTCTACGAGACCAGAAAATTTATAGCGGTATTGAAATTGCTTCATTCTTTCTATGAATGCAGGAGGAACAAAGCATTGAGGATTTTGCCACTGCGGACGCTGTCTTGTGTTAGGTTAGAGACCCTGCGCAGTGGATTCTCGGGGAGCTGATGGAAGTCCATTGCTCTGTTGCATTTCTGAGGGTTATTGGGTTCTCTGCTTGCTCCTATAGTGGTCTCCACGCCCCCCCCCCCCCAAGCCTATGCAGGCAGGCAGAGTGCTGGTCTCGTCTTCCCCACAGTTAGAATACGTGTTTCTATAAGTGGGCCACATCAGGAGAGAAAGAAACGGGATTCCAGAGCCAGGCAGCAGCACTGTTTATCTGGTGAGCTGCTGCCCACAGACACGCCCCCTTCAATTTAAGAAAGTGCCTGCTCAGGTCGATAGAGGTCTGGCAAGCTCATAGCAGTGATTACTCAGGACTCATCATGTGGAAGGCACTAAGCCATTTTTAGGTCTTTTTTTTTTTTTATCAAAAATAATCCCTTACTGGATATTGAGATGGCTTTTGTCTGACCAGTCAAAGCCTCTGGATGATTTTATTATTTTACTCTGTTATCCATTCAGCTCCATGCCCCTGCTGCCTCTTCTTCCTCTCCCCCATACCTTTCCCCTCCTTCTCATGCCTTCTCCTCCAAAATACCTTTTCCCCATCTTCTTGTTCTTCCCTCTCTCCTCCTCTTCCCCTCTTCTCTTTCTCTTCATTTTCTTCCTCCTCCTTCTCTTCACCCCATCCTAGTCTTTTTTACATATGTAACAAACTGTGTTTTTAGACATAGCATGAGAGGTTGCCCGCCCTTCATGGTTGACCTAAATTTACCCAGCCATCAAACTACCTTTGTAGTGGAGCACCCATGGTGGAGCACCTACGGCAGAGCATTCATGGTGGAGCACTCACGGCAGAGCACTTAGGGCAGAGCACCCATGGTGGAGCACCCAGGGTGGAGCACCCATGGCGGAGCACCTATGGCAGAGCATCCATGGTGGAGCACTCACAGTGGAACACCCATGTCAGACCCAGGGAGGAGCATCCACGTTGGAGCACCCACGGTGGAGCACTCACAGCAGAGCACTTAGGGCAGAGCACCCATGGTGGAGCACTCAGGGTGGAGCACCCAGGGCAGAGTACCCATGGTGGAGCACCCATGTCGGAGCACCCACGGTGGAGCACCCATGAGATCAATGGGGTCATGAGGTGTTTGCATACGTGTTTCTTCCCTGGAGCAGAGGCTATTAGTAGAGTCGATCCTCTGACATGACCACCAAGCTAGGTACAAGACATCCCTCCAAAGAAGCCCTCCTCCACGGCACCATGATGTTGCTTCTCATCCTCCTTCCTGTGCGGAGGGAGACAAGGCAGTGGAGTGGAGTAGGTGCCCCTAAGTGCTGTGAACAGAGTGGAATCCATGATTCCCACGGCAGAGCTACAGACATCCTCGTTTGAGCTTCCAGGGTTGCGGACACAGATTTAAAGCACACAGCATTATTAATCGACAGAACGGCCTTATCTGACATTGGACAAGAACTCCAATAAATCAGAAAGTCTCCCAGCCAAGGCTTGTGGGATGCTGCTCTGTTAGTTCTGATTGATTGTGTATTTGGGAGTCAAGTGAGTTGTTGCTGAAGGCAAGAGAAAAGCATGTTGAAGATTCTGAAGCTGCCTCGCCCATCCCCACCTCGTTCTCAGAGGCTCAGTAGTGCTGACGCGCTGCACAGGTGTTAGAGTTGGGGAGGGGCACCCTGAGGTGGGAGAGGAGGCCCATGGGGCAATGGGTGTCTGTGTGTCATCTAAGAATCAGCATCATGAGCCTGAGCTGACACCGATCTTCTGGCCCAGCTAGGTGCAGGCTGAATCTTCTTTTTCCTCACCTTTCCTGGGTCTAATTCATAAGCAGGAGCTGGGTACCGAAACTGTATAAAATGATGCTTTGGTCTAGGCATAAGTTAGAAAAAATACACCACAATCAAGCCAACTCATGTTCTCCTGCATTTTGTGTGGGGAAGGCACTTATCATCTGGCTTGAACCATGCAAAAACAAAACAAAACAACAAAAACCTAGGAGACCCCCATGACACCGCCACGGGATGTGTGTTAAGAGAGAGGAACCACAAAAGGACACTGCTTCTGAGTGTCCTCTGAGTGGGAACTCTGACCTGCTCAAGGCGCCTTGAACAGCTCTTGGCCTGAGCTTCTGCCAGCTCTCCACTCTCCTGAGGCAGTGTTCCACCGGGGTGTGTGAGCTCTCACTGGCGGTCTTCTAGGCAAAATGACTCTCTGTGGGAGGGGGCACACTCTCCAGCTGCCTGCTCTGTGTTGTTTACCCAGTTTGTGCCCGCCCAGCACCCCTGGGCTGTCTAATAGGGACCTGTCTGGCGTCCTATCTGCCTTCTTCCTGCTCGGCTCAAACCTCTAGTCGTGAGAACTCTCCTGGCTCGGGGCCTGGAAAAAAGCATCACCTAGTCAGAACACTAAGCTCAGAAGGTTGCTTAGTGAGCAGAAAATGACAGCGGCGAGAGGTGGGGAGTCCGAGGGTTTTCCAATGTGCTGTAGTAGCGGAATTGTGGTCCTTTGCAGCTCAGAGGCTATTTCCAGAAAAAGTCGAGGGAGGGAGGGAGGGAGGGAGCATCTAAAATCGGGGCATCCTTTCTCTCGGATGGCACTTGGGAGAGTGTGGATGCAGCCCTTCCCCCTTCTCTTAAAACATTCCTAGCACTAGCCAAGGCCTCTGCAGTTACAGCACTGTGCATTGCTGGCTTGGAGATTGCATGTCATCTTTTATTAGTTCGTTTGCAACACTTACTTCCTGATGCGATTGGGAGGAGGCCTCTTAATCTCATCAGAGACATATTTATGGAATTTATCAGCAGAAGGATTGCTTCTGGGAAGGTTGTTTTTTTTTTTTTTTTCCTGATTAGTGTCTCCAACTTCCAATGGTCATTCCAGATTTCCTGGTCAAGAGGGACACTGGCTGACCAAACCCCAGTCTGGAGGTTGACTGACTCTCTGCTTCCCTAGGCTCTCAAGCCCTGCCTCTTCTGGCCTCCCTGTCTATTGGCCACCAGCTTCTTTGGGCTCCTGGACAAAGGACAAGGAAAACCTTTCTGATACCAACCCTAGATCCCCACCTCCCCCTTCTCCACACTCAGGTGGTTCCTGTGTGCTCACTATGGGTATGTGGTTGTGGTAGTTTGGAAGAAAATGGCCCCGTAGGAAGAGGCACTATTAGGGAAGGTGCCACTTTGTCCGGGTAGGTGTGGCCGTGTTGGAGGAAGTGTATCACTGCGAGGGTGGGCTTTGAGGTCTCCTGTGCTCAAGCTACACCCAGTATGGCAGGAACTTCTGCTGCTGCCTGCAGATCAAGATGTAGAACTCCCAGCTCCTTCTCCAGCACCATGTCTGCCTGCCCATTGCTGTATCCCACCATGATGATGATGATGGACTAAATCTCTGAAACTGTAAGCCACCCCTATTAAATGTGTTACTTTATAGGAGTTCTTATGGCCATGGTGTCTCTTTACAGCAATAGAAACCCTAACTAAGACAGTGACTGATGTGTTATCAATGTCTCGAGTTGCCATAGCAAAGTACTGTGGACCAGGTTGCCTTAGCTCAAGAGGTATTCACTGATGCAGAGTCTGGAGGATGGAAGTCAGCATCAAGATCTCTGAAGGGCCACCCTGCCCTTCAGGAGTCTAGGGAGGGGCCTGTTCCATGCCCCTTCCCCCGATTTTAGGGTCTCACTTTAACTTATAAAACCATCATCTGTTCATTCAGTGGAGACACTCTCTTAATGCTGCATCTTCACACAATCATCCTAGGTCTTTGTCCCCAATTTCCCCCTTTAAGGACACTCTTAAAGATTGGAACCCAAATCCTAAGGTCATTAGGCTGCATTTTAACTTGATCTTTGTAATGACCCAACTTCAAATAATATCACATTCTGAGGACCAGTGGTCATGCAGTGGCAGATATAGGGCATGTTGGGAAGTTACTACACTTGCCTTAGGGTGAACTAATGCTCCTTGCAGGCTTTCTGGGACAGAGAGAGAGAGAGAGAGACTCAAGCATCTCTTTGTCATGTGGACATGTCTGAGAGTTGCATATGGTAAAGACATCACAGAGTGTCTTTATATGGTCTAGGTCAGGTATCCTACATGACCTACTCATAATATGAAATGATATATCATGGGCATATGATAGTCAGGGCTGTTGTTGGCATACAGTCTGCTACTTTCTCATCAACTTTCCACTATGAGTAGATGGAAGATTCTCTAAAATAATAATGAAATATGGCAACAGCACAAAGCAGCAGCATAATTGCTTCTCTTACCAAGTGTGTACTGTGTGCAGTTGAAAGCACCGAACTTCACAGCTCCAGCTGTGCCCTGCAATGTGTTCTAGCAGCAGAATGGCTTGACCTCACTAGGGGATGGAATCTTCAGCTCTGCTGGCTTTTCCTTGATTCCCCACCCCGCCTGCCATCCATCCTGCATGAAGATGCTGTTGAGAGCCTGTGGACTGTACTTGGTACATGACCCATGGAGGAGCGGTGGCTCATCTCTTCCTTCCATGTGCCTGCACAGCTCTTTCATACCCTTTTAAAAATAATTTGATTCTTTGAAAGTTAAAAACCTTTCTTCAGTGTATATAGATCACATCCACTATCCACGTCCAACCCCCTGTAACACCACCACCCCATCTCTCTCCCAACTGCACATCCTCTTTCATTGCTATTAATAATCCGCTGGGTCTTATTAGTGCAGGACCATCCGCCGGGGCATGAACAACCCACCAGCAGTCTCGTCACCAAAACAGAGTGACTTTCCCTGTCACGGCAGCCTCCAGCTCTTAAGAATCCCTCCAACAGAAGCGGAATGTGCGCATTTGACCTCCAGGAGTGTTTTCTGGTGACCGGTCACTATGAGTTCACACACGCCACAGCCATGCCCTTCCCAGAGGATGGCATGTCGTAGCTCCTCCCCCAACTCTGCTTCTTACCTTTTTTCTTCTCTTGCCTCATGGGCTGGCTACTTTCACCTCCATGATACCCATTAGAGTCACCTGCGAGGAGGGACCTCACCTGAGGACCATGTCCTGGGGGCAAGCCTTTTGGAGCACTTCTATTTTTAATGATTGATGTGGGGGGGCCCAGTTCCTTGTCGGCAATACTTCGCAGGGGCAGGTGGTCCTGGGTTGTATAAGAAAGAATGTGAGCAAGCCATGGGAAGCAAGCCAGTAATCAGTGTTCCTCCTTGGATTTTGCTTCACTTTCCTGCCTTGAAGTCCTGCTCTGGCTTCTCTTGATGAAAGACTGTGACCTATAAACCAAATAAACTCTTTCTTTCTCTAAGTAGTTTTTGATTGTGGTGTTTATCACTGGGATAAGAAAGCAAACCAAAACAGCTTCCTTTCAGTTAATAAAGAGAAAGAATTGGAGAGAGAGAGAGAGAGAGAGAGAGAGAGAGAGAATATGACCTTTATCTCCTATCCTCAGTTTTCATGGTTTCTTCTTGTAGCCCTGGCTGTTCTAGAACTCACTCTGTAGACCAGACTGACCTCAAACTCACAGAGACTCTGTCGCCTGAGTGCTGGTATTAAAGATGTGTGCCACCAATGCCTGGCAGGAACGACCTTATTTAAGGTAACATTTCAGATATAGGAAACAAAGACCCAGTCTGCTCAGATGAACTCGAATTTCAGACATTATATGAGACACACTAAACAATACCCTGTGTTTATTTGAAATTTAAAAATAATCGATCACCTCCGTATTTCACCTGGAACCCCTGTTGTTATTGGTACCTTGTTGGGAGGGGACTATTGTGACTTTCAAGAGGATTGCTTCCATGCCTAAAGGGTGGAGGGAAAGAAGGTGGGGACTCTAAGGGGGGGCAGATGGGGAGGAGGAAGTGTAAGGAAAGGATTGCTGTGGTCGTTGTACTCTGGCTCTGCTCTTGCTATTTCAGCCAAACAGCTCCTCCGAGGTCCTCCCTCTTCAAGGTGCCCCCCTCTACAAGGTTCTTCCTCTACAAGGTCCTCCCTCTTCAAGGTGCCCCCTCTACAGGGTACCCCCTCTATAAGGTACTCCCACTACAAGGTGCCTCCTCTACTAGACCTTTCCTCTTTAAGGTGCCTCCTCTACAAGGTCCCCTTTCTACAAGGTTCCCCCTCTTCAAGGTGCCCCCTCTATAGGGCACCTCCTCTATAAGGTATCCCTACTATAAGGTGCCCCCTCTACAAGGTTCCCCCCACTGATATCACTCTCTCTTCCCCACCACCCTCCATGCTGTCCCCTTTGCTCCTCCTCAAGGCTTTTTAAGCCTCGCACAGTCGAGCAGTGTGCGTATCCACTGTTCTGAGCCTCAGTTGCTGACTGACAGCAGTCCATTGTTCCAATCTTCCTCTGTAGTCAAGAGGCCTCACAGCAGAAGCACCGGGCTCTTTACGTGACTTCCAAGGCCATGCTGCCACCAGACACTGACTGCTCACTCCTCAGGGGTGCCTTCGAATTCTATGACTCAGAATCGAACTGTTTTTGATCTTCTCTTTGCTTACCTCCTCCTCAGCAACAAGGTGATGGTTCTTACCTACAACATGAGTATAGCTATAGTTCAACCCCAAATGGTGTCTAGATTAAATTCAGCTACTCAAATAAAATGTTATGGGCCTAGCATATAGTAAGTTCCCAGAAATGTGGACATTTTATCTTTGTCACAACCACCTTCCTTATTATCACTAACAGCACCATCACTGGCATCACTACCAGATCCTTACCACCACCCTTAAGATTTCCACCATCACTGTCTTCATCCCCACCTGAGTCTCTATTTGCCACACCACTGTCACCGCCATCACCGTCAGTGACGATCATCACGTTATCCAGTCCATTGTTGCCATTGTTATCCCATCTTTCCAGGTCACTCTGCTCCATTCACATCCGGATTGAGTCTAAAGTCTGATTTCACCTCAATGAAACTATGCTAACTGTAGCAAGATTTTTATGAATTCTCTTAATGACCTTAGAGTTACTTTTTGGGCAAAGATTCAGCTTTAATTGACTTAGGCCAGAGAGGACTAAGTGTAATGATCTCACTAATTAGCGCTATGACCTTTCATCCGTTTGACTTTGACCCTGATGTGGAGTTTCCCATTTACTCAAGTGTGTCAGCATCAGTGGCCACTAGAAAACCGTGGAGTACATAGAGTTGTGGTAGCTGTATGCGCTCGACGTCAGAGGATCCTTCGCACCTGCTCCCCTCTTTCTCCATCTTCTATATATATATTTGTCATGATGCTGGCAATTTCTCTCCTCCCTCTTTATTTCTCTCATTCTCTGCCCACAGCCCCAGGTTCATGTCCACATCTTTTGATGATTTATGGCTTCCAACTTTTACTTTCCTCCCAAGTGCATTACTTTTCTTCAAAGCTTTTCCCAAACATTTTCCTTTCTAACATGGCCTGGTGGACGCTATTCAGATGATCCATCCTCGCTCCGCTACAATCGGTTTGAGATCAGCGGCGGGCAGCCGGCCTCCCTCCACAGCGCAATTTCCCTGTTAGCCTCAAATGACGCTATTCAATTCTTGCTCTCAACCTGTGATGCAAAATCCCTTTCATCTAGAAAGACGGCGAACTTTGAGAAAAATCGTCTGGTAACGTCTTTCCCCTCCATGCTTTCCTTGCTTGCCAACACTGCATCGCCCCTAATTTATAATTATTCCCACACATTTCTCCTCACCCTTAATGAATACAAAGCACCCCAGGGAAGAATCTCATTAAAGGAATTCTTTTCCCCGATGCAGTTGGGAAAAACCAGGAGATTCAAGGGCATGCTGGCTGCAAAGCCAAGCTGAAGCCAGTCTCAGAGGACAGACTTTCCTGCCTGGAAGTGGCGGTTGGAAGGGTTGCCTGGAAGCTTTCCTGTGATTTAATTCTGGTATGCACATGTCAGCATTATTGCTGGAGACTGGGTTTGCTTCTGAGGGAGCTGCGAGCATTCTGGATGCTGGTGTTTTGACGATCCATCTATCTGTTTGGATATTTCAGCTCTGTAAGCACAAACAAGGGCTGCACCTGAAGCTCACTCTCAGAACCTGGTCGTTTTAACACATCAGGAACACATCTCCCTTCCCCAGTCCAAATGGGTCCAGGAAGACAAATTTTATTTATGACTCTGAAGGAGTGTATCTGGGTGTTACAGAACACTCCAGATTTCATTATCACTCTGGCGTTCCGATGCCAATAAACTAGATTCTGACATTGTATTGTGGCTTAATGCCAAAGGTTCTCCGAAAAGTTACAAATAACTGTGTGTGGCAGCTCTCTTAATGAAGGCGGCTAGGCGATTCCAGATTCTGCACCACAGTGAAGTGGAGTCGACTTCCAGTCAGTGCAGAAACCACAGGGCTTCCTGGTTTCAGTAAATCCAGCTTGGAAAGTCAAGATAGATTTAGCTTAAGGCTACAGCAAGTTGGTCTTTGTTCCATGGCTTCTTGTGAATTCAGGTATTCCCCCTTTGTGGGTTTGTTTCAACATCTGCCCTTTGCCCCTATTTGTGGAATTTGGGGGGAATGCAGACCCTGGAGGAGCAGCTTTGAAGAACAGTATACTGAGGGTTCCTGAAGACACAGAGTATTAGGGATTGGCTGGTGGCATCTGGAAGAACTCTTAGCACCCAGGAGAGGACAGAGGGTGTTTGTGTCTATTTCTCTGCCTCTTTGAAGCGCTAATGTGTCTCACGTATAGCGGATGGGTGTGTGTGTGGTCCTTTTTCCAAAGTCCTGGACATCTTCAGATGAACTTGCTGGGAGCTAAGGTGTTTGCACACACAGTGGAGTTAAGGTGGCTGCATGGTGTAAAACGGTCACAGAGGGCAGAGCTCATCTGTTCCCATCATAGCTCACCATAGCTTCCTTTACCAGGTGCCCTAGGGAGTCAGTGCTTGGTCCAGGGTTTTCTGTGTCCTCTCCAGGATCTGGTTTTTTTTCCTGTATGCACTCAGATCCCCGCTTTCTTAGGTCTCACTTGGCTGCCTCTCCAGCATTTCCCCACCAGTAATATCTTTCTCTGCCATGTGGGAAACATAGGGATTTGTGTATTTCTTTCCTTCAAGAAACTGCTTGCAGGAAATGGGAGGATGGACCCGTGGGTCAAAGAGATCACTATGTAAGGTTGGTGATCTGGATTCCATCCCCTGAATCCATACAAAGGTATAAGGAAAAAAAAAACCTGACTGCAATAGAAATTATCTTCTGACCTCCAAACATTGTAGCACAGCTAATGAAAACCCAGAGACAGATATTGGGGTTCAAGCAAAAGATCAGAGAAGCAAAGCAGCCAAGCTCCCAGTGGGCTCTTACCTTTATGAAATCTTCAGACTGAAAAGAAAGCAAGTTCCTGTCTCATCCCACCTTATAGTCTTCTCTAGGGCTGGGATTAAAGGCCCACACCACCACTGCTGTTCTCTACAGCTAATTAGTGCGGCTTCTGGGAGTAAAGGTGTGTGCCACCACTGCCTGCTTTGGAGGGCTGACTAGTGTGGCTAGCTTTGCATTCTGATCTTCAGGCAAGCTTTTTTTTTGTTAGATCATAAACAGTAACACTGCAATAATATGCCATAGCATGTGTCTTATCCCACTCCAATGATGATGATAAATGAATGAGCAAATAAATTTAAAAATAAATCACTTGCCAAGTTTCCTCTTTATGTAACAACTGAGCAGGAGAGGAGGGGACCTTACAGGTAAGTAATTCATCGACCATGGGAAACCCAAGCGTTCCATAAATGTCCCAGTTAGCATTAAATGTCAGCTGCACAAAGCCCAGGGTCATCTGAGAGGAAGGACTCAGCTGAGGATTCGCCTCAATCAGATTAACTTGTGGGAGCATCTATGAGGGATTTTCTCCACTGTTGACTGATACAGGAGGGTCCAACCCACTGTGGGCGGTACCGTTCCTAAGCAAGCAGTCCAGGCTGTACGAGAAAGGTGCTGAGCCTGAGATGGTGAGCAAGACAGCAAGCAGTGTTCCTTCACGGTTATTGCTTCAGTTTCTCACCTTGAGTTCATGCCCTGACTTCCTTCAGTGTCTGTGGACTGTGACTTGGAAGTATAAGATGAAATAAGGCCTCTCCTACTAAGTTGAATTTTGCCAGTGGTCTTTTTTTTTTTTTTTTAATCATAGCAACAGACATGAATCTGGAACAGTAAGGATATGTCATGAGTAGGTCTATGTTGAAAATGACAATTCTGGGACCCTGTGCTGGGGTGGATCTTGTTTGTGGCTGGCCACTGCCAGTGCTTCTGAAAACGGCGGGTGATGCAGTTTGGAAAACAAGTCATCAAGAGATACGTTGCCTGTGTTTGTTTTCTTCAAACCAGCATTCACTAAACATGCTTCCTCTTGAGTAGCCAGTCTTGAATAAGGGATGTCCTGGACTGTGGGCAATCTTGTGATTCCTGAGCCTAAACTAGTATTAGGGTATGACTTTTCTTTGAACAAATCGTGCATCTTGATTTTTGTGTTCTTTGGTTTGGTATGTCATGAAAATGATGTTTAAAACAGTAACAGGAGGCCGGAGAGCTGGTGCAGTGTAGTTCAGACTGCTTTCTGCTCTTGTGGAGGACCCAGGGTCAGCTCTGGGCACCCACCAGTTTCAGAGAATCTGACACCGTCTTCTGTTTCTGAAGACCCCTGCGCACACACAGTACCCATACACATAGTCAGGCACCAATGTCCATACGATATAATAAATAAACAGATACTTAACATATAAGATAGATACTGTAAAGTACTAAAGGTAGCATGTTCTCCGAGACTCTAAATATTCCTGGCTCCTAACAGTGGTCTCCCATGTTGTTTAGGAAACATGGAAACTCGGGGAAACTGAAAGGACCAGTATGAACCATTTCTCCATCTGCATCAGTAGTAGAGGCTGACAAAACCTTGTTTTGAGTCGGACTTCTGGAATGGTACAGGTGAGGGGTGGGATGGAATCTTGATTTCTCCCCATTTTTCTTCTTTCCATCCTCTTCCATTTCTTCTCCATGACAGACAATATCTGAATGTTTAGTCCAGTCCCACGAAGAATTCATGTGCTCAGTCCCTGATCCGGAAGTGATCACGTTAGGTGATGGAACCTTAGGGAAATGATTCAGTCACGGGGTGGAGCCTCATGGATGGCGTCAGTACTGATAATCAAGACCCCAGAGAAGCGGGTACTCTGCCAGTTGTACCCCATGAAGACCCAGCAAAACAATGGTTATGGGTGAGAAACAGAATCCTATCAGACATCAAATCTCCCAGAATCTTGGCTGATTTCACCATGGAAACTACAGAGTGTGATACATGACAAAGTGATGCTCAGGACTCTGGGAGATCTCTGCCTAGGGACAACCTCTCAGTTTTCACATTACATGCCAGCTTTGAGATGGTTTAAAGCCGGAAGATAGCATGCAAATGCTCACTCAAGGAACACGGGGACTGTCATGGGTAAGCACCAGACATAATGGTCCTATGGCAGACCCTGGCACTCACTTGCTGCATGCGCTCACTTGCAGCTTGCCCTCACTTCTCTGGCAGTCTATCTCCACCTGGTCCCCCCTGCCAAGGTGCAGCCCCATGGATCAGTGAGGCTGGCTGCCTACCCCCCATTTGTCTCAGCAAGGGATGGGATGTTTAGTTTTAATTAAACGTGTTTACTTTGAGCTCCCCTGAGAAGTGGCTCTAACTAGTTCAAATGAGCAGGCTCAGCGCTTTGAATTGGCATGATATTAATGAACATTAGTGAAATAAACCTAAGGTTAGGTGAATATTCATTTAGTTAAAAGGGTTTTTCTATAAATACAGTGTGTTTTCTTATTGAAATTACAATGTTCTTTTAATTTTCTTGAATTTTTAGTCTTTGAATTGCATTTAAATACATTATTTTATTGATGGTGACATGCCCTAACATAATAATTTTCTCTTTTAAAATAACCTATTATATGCACTGAGATTTAAACAGAGAAAGTATTCTTCAGATAATAAAGCCTCCTTTTTTATATCTTGAGCCCATGCCTTTGAAATAAAGCATGAACTGCATAATCCGCTAAGCCCCAGAGTCTTTCTGTAATATCCACGGGGGGACGTGTAGTTATTAAATTAACTCTCAGGGGGCTATGAAAGTGTTCTTCAAATGCAGTAAAACGACACTGAGAAACCCAGGAAAGATACTGAGAGTTCTGAGGGGAATGAGCAATGCCATGCAGACCACCAGGACCCCAGTGTGCTCTGTTTGTATTAAGGTTTGCATTAATTTGGGATTTTCTGAGCTGAAAGACTGAACAACATGTTTCTCTGCTGGAGCCCACAGGTAGTTCTGTGTCCCTGGCCTGCTAGTGAGAAGCAGGAGAGGCACCAGCTTGTGGTCTGTGGGAGGTGTTGAAGGCATTGTTTCTGTGTGCTTGACCCAGGGCCTCCCCTCCTGGTAATTCTTCTGAGATGCTTATCTGTGGCCATCAGCAGCTGCACGTGATCCTCTGCCTCCAATTAAGAGTCAAGCAATTGTTCCGTATTTCCTGAGTGAGATGCCATGGGGGATATTACAAGTTAAACATTGATTTAGCCATGTTGTTGTCCTCCTTCTCCTGTATCAAGAACTTTTTGGCCCATTAGAAATAAGTGTCTTCTACATTTGATTTAGAATTCTCTGCGTAACTCTTTTGTCCCATTGAAACTCCGAAGAATACTTTTCTATACTTTCATTTTAAGTTTTTTCCTCATGACAACTTGACAAGATAATAAATCCAAATGTTAAATACTAGGAAATCTCTCCAAAGGGGATTTGAAGAGTTTAGGGAGTTGTAAAGAACTGGCTGCTCTGAAGGGGCTGTGCCGGGCAGGAGTTCAGCACCAAGGTCAGCTCCAGGACGGCTAGTCCCTGTGCCAGCTAGGAGTTCAGCACCAAGGTCAGCTCCAGGGATGGCTACTCTCTCCTGCTCCTGTCTCAGGGCAGGAAAACAGTCTGAACACCTACTGGAGAATTCAGAGGGATGGCTGTGGTTCATCGTGGCCATTCTGCTCGGGGTCATCAATAGGAAAGAACATTCTGATTGGCCGTCTGCATCTGATAGGGTAGGCTTCACGCCGCGTGTACAAGACTCATGCTTGTTGCTCTGTGGGGTGTTTCTGTTGTAGATTTGGAGAGAGGACGGAACTGTGGGAAAATGTGTGCTTTAGGACACAGCAAGGCCTCAGCTGCTGAGTTCTCTTTTGATAGCTTTGGGAAAAGCAGAACACACGTCGTTATCAAGAATTTGCTCAATGAATCGTCCAACCGTGTACACTGTTCTCTCTCTCTCTCTTTCAACTTATTTTCACGTTTTCCCCCTTGAAGTACAAGGTGTACAGTTCAAAAGACCACGAAACTCCTCAGTAAATAAAAAATGCAGCCAGATACCATGCCCAACACCCTCTCTGAGCACTGCCCCTCCCCTTTCCTCACTGGACATTAGCATCCTGGCTCCCCCATCATCTTTTCCTAGCTTCTCTTTATATCCTGCCTGATAGGCAGCATCTCCAAGAGAACAGCTGGATTCTATAAGTGGAATCAATTAGCATACTTCATTTTTGCATCTGAAGTTTTTATTCACTCACGTGTGATGTTCTTTTCCGTATTGTACATAGTCATGGTTTTTCAGTTGTCATGGCTGTGTGGTACTCCACCGTGTGAATGCATAATAGTTTGTTGGTCTATCATACCGAAAATGAACTTCTGTGCCTGTCAAGCTGGCTTTGTGTCTAAGTATTACTGTGTGTGGTGCCTCCATCATCTATGGGAGTATAGGGATGGACACAGGTGTGCCTGCCTCTGGAGCAGGAAAGAGGGCTCCCCACTAGTCTTTCTCTGAAAGGGTCATGGATAAAGAAACATAGACATATGTGTATCCAGGGAATCATCCGTACTCCCCTAACTCAGAAAGTGTCCATTTGCCCAAGCACAGGGTGGTTTGTAACGATGAACCTGTTACATGGATGGCCCTGTTTGAACCCAGGATGAGCTTTCTTGCAGTTCTTGCCTGAAGTTCTCAAGGCAAAGGCAATGGCTTGGGAGAGATCGTGAGTCATATCTCTTTTTCCTTCAGAGATGGCCATGGCCTTGCAGTATGGGATCTGGGGGTAGTGGGGCTTGGAGAGGTGCAGGAATAATGTGTTGGGGCAGCTCTTCACAGTGGGAGACACGGATTCAATGAGAATTGTAGATCATTGGCTGGATATGATGAACACAATGATGATCTCAACACTCAGGAGATTGGGGTAGCAGGATGGTTCTGAGCTTGAGGCCAGTCTGGACTACATAGAGATTGTGAGACCAGTCAGAACCATAGGAAAAGATCCCCTTTCAATCCTTCCCCCAAGAATTGTGAATAGCCCTATATAAAATAGTTTAATACTATAAATATATAAATATTATATAAATAATTTACAATTTATAAAATGTATACTAATATAAATTAATATTAATTTAAACATAATATTAAATATATAAAAATACTATAAAATAATTTAATAAGACTAAATTACAGTTTTAAGAAATTATATAGTTGCAAAATTTTTTTACATTACTTGTCTTAAAAATTTAAGAACACTAATGACAATGTGTGACCTTTAATTTTTAAAATATAGTTAAAATATCTTAGGAGAAAATTAACTTTTGCAGGGGGCTGGGGAGGAGACATACCTAAAATGTGTTTAGCACTTAATATTGCCATTATTTTGTGTACTATATGTATGTATGTGAGTGACTGTGCTTTCGTGCATGCAGGTGTTTGGGCATTTATGTTGTTTTCAACAATGCCCGGCTATGATCAGAAAGTCCAAGTGTCTAGTAGCTCATTCTACAAGGCTGATTATCTCAGCTGGTCTTCAGTATACACTAAAATCCTGAAGAAGTAGGCTCTAATGCTAGTGAAGAAATGGACTTGTTAGCAAGGTGAAGAAGAAAAGTTTCCTCTTCCATGTCCTTATATCGGTTTTCAGCAGAAGACGTGTCTTCTTACCTCGAGATTCTGATTAAGGATGAGCCTTCTCCCAGCTCAGAAGATCTTCATTAAAGCCACCATTTCTGCCTTAGCTGGGTTTTTTATTGCTGTGAAGAGACACCGTGTCCATGACAATTCTTACAAAGGAAACATTTAATTAGTGGTGCTCGCTTACAGTTTCAGAGGTTCAGTCCATTGTATTAGGATGGGGAGCATGGAAGCATGCAGGCAAAAGTGACGCTGGAGCTGAGAGTCGACAGCAGGAAGTCAGCTGACTGTCACAGCAAGGGAAGCTTGAGAAAAAGACCTCAAAGCCCACTCCTACAATGACACACTTCCAATAGAAGCTCTGTCCCAGATGGCGTAGGCTGCCCTTCCATACGCTGTGAATATGTCTTATTACCATTGGTTAATACAGACACAGATGTGGCCAATAACCAGGGAGAGTAGATCCAGGTGGGAAATCCAAGCAGAGAGAGGGAGAAAGAAGGTGGAGTCAGGGAGATGCCACCAGTCACCAGGAAAGCAAGGTGTGGAGTAACAAGCCAGAGCCTTGTGGTAAAATATAGAATAATAAAAATGGGTTAAGTTGTAAGAGCTATTTAACAATAAACCTGAGCTAATAGGCTAAACAGTTTGCAATTAATATTAAGCCTCAGCAACCCACTGACTGGGAGAAGATCTTCACCAACCCCGCAACTGACAAAGGTCTGATCTCCAAAATATATAAAGAACTCAAGAAACTAGACCGTAAAAGGCTAACCAACCCAATTATAAAATGGGGTACTGAGCTGAACAGAGAATTCTCAACAGAAGAAGTTCAAATGGCCAAAAGACACCTAAGGTCATGCTCAACTTCCTTAGCGATCAGGGAAATGCAAATCAAGACAACTTTAAGATACCATCTTACACCTGTCAGAACGGCTAAAATGAAAAACACCAATGATAGCCTTTGCTGGAGAGGGTGTGGAGAAAGGGGTACACTCATCCATTGCTGGTGGGAATGCAAACTTGTGCAACCACTCTGGAAAGCAGTGTGGCGGTTCCTCAAGAAATTCGAGATCAATTGGACCCAGCAATACCACTCTTGGGAATATACCCAAGAGAGGCCCTATCATACAACAAAAGTATATGCTCAACTATGTTCATAGCAGCATTGTTTGTAATAGCCAGAACCTGGAAACAACCTAGATGCCCTTCAATAGAAGAATGGATGAAGAAAGTATGGAATATATACATGTTAGAGTACTACTCAGCAGTAAAAAACAAGAACTTCTTGAAGTTTGCATGCAAATGGATGGAAATAGAAAACACTATCCTGAGTGAGGTAAGCCAGACCCAAAAAGAGGAACATGGGATGTACTCACCCATATTTGGTTTCTAGCCATAATTAAAGGACAGTGAGCTTATAATTCGCAATCCTAGAGAAGCTAAATAAGAAGGTGAATCCAAAGACAAACATATAGGCATCCCCCTGAATATTAACCTTCATCAGGCAATTAAAGGAGACAGAGACAGAGACCCAAATTGGAGCACCGGACAGAAATCTCAAGGTCCAAATCAGGAGCAGAAGGAGGGGGAGCACGAGCAAGGAACTCAGGACCGCGAGGGGTACACCCACATTCTGAGACAATGGGGATGTTCTTTCGGGAATTCACCAAGGCCAGCTCGCCTGGGTCTGAAAAAGCATGGGATAAAACCGGACTTGCTGAACATAGTGGACAATGAGGACTACTGAGAACTCAAGAACAATGGCAATGGGTTTTTGATCCTACTGCACATGCTGGCTTTGGGGGGGCCTGGGCGGTTTGGATGCTCAACTTACTAAACCTGGATGGAGGTGGGTGGTCCTTGGACTTCCTACAGGTCAGGGAACCCTGATGGCTCTTCAAGCTGATGAGGGAGAGGGACTTAATCGGGGGAGGGGGAGGGAAATGGGAGGCGGTGGCGGGGAGGAGGCAGAAATCCTCAATAAATAAATAAATTTAAAAAAAAGAAAAAAAATATTAAGCCTCAAAGTGGTTATTTGGTAACTGGCAGATGGGAGAGAAACTTACAGTGTGCGCTCCAGCCTCAAGGTCTAGATTAAAGGCGTGTGTCATCCAGCCTCCTCCAGTAAGACCACACTTCCTCCAATAAGGTCACACGTCCTAAAAGTGACACCCCCTATGAGTTTATGGGGGCCAAATACATTCAAACTACCTCATGCTCTTACCCCTAAGATCCAGATTAGAAACGGATTTCCTTACTTAATTTAAACAAAAATCCCTCACAGGTGTGACCTCCATATCAAGATTTTAGTTCTAGGTGTGGTCAAGTTTCTAAGAAGGAATAGCCACCACAATTTCCATCTTACTTTATAAGAGAGGGTCTCTCACAAAGCATAGAGCTCGCGGACTAGATTAGACTATCTGGCTAGCAGGTGTGAGCGGTCATTTCCTTCCCTGCCCTTTCCCCAGCACTGAGGTTACAGAAGTGCACCCCTCTTACATAAGCTGGGGCTCAGTAGATCAACATCTTAACTGACTGAGCTATCTTCCTAAACGTCTTAACATTTGCTAATATTTAAATACTTCATATGCTAAGTTTATGTTTTGACATAAAAATATTTAAATATGTATTTTGAAAGGTACCTAACTGAATAGCATGAACCATTGTATATTACAAACTAAAATGCCATTTTAATAATTCAAGACACGGTTTTATAGAAACAGTAAATATGAAAGCAGAAGCAAGTATAAGACACCAGGAAACAACACAGAAAATGCTTCACAAGAGTTCATTTGTGCTTACATTTAGAAATTTCGAGAAACCAAGGAACTGAGCAGATTTCTGAGGATGACTGGCTCATAACTTGCAGAAGGTCATTATGCTTTTAAATTATTCAGAATTGCATATTGAAGAATGATGGAAGTAGGTAAGAAAATGCTCACCAGATGTAAAGCTCGAGAGGGCTGGATGAAAATCTCCCTGTGCTTGCCGCTACAGGAAGATTGAAGTTTTGTTACCAATGAGAACGGGAGAGAATAATTCTCACCAAACTCATGACCAGAAGCAATGAGCAGAGCTCCTGTTCCTGTCCTAGGAGGAGGAAAATATATTCATAGAATTGGTAAATTGAGCAAGAGACATGGAGCCTCCCCTGGCTGTTGGACAAAGTTCGGGTTTTCTCCAGGATGCCCTGTCTGCGCTGATAGCTCTGAGTTTTCTGTGCATGCACTTGAGGGAAAATTTAGTATTTTACATCAGAAATCCTTTCAGCTAGAGAAAGAAAGTGCAGAAACCAACTTTTTTGCTTTAAGTCCAACGACAAGCCATTTTGCAACTTTTTTCATGTTTTATAATTTCACTTTGGCTAATACACTATTTGTGACTGGGAACACATCCTTATCTGTAAAAATGTAAACTGTTAGTTAGTTGGACACACCAACACATGTGCCATCACAGCTGTGGGGAAAGGTCTGCATTACAGAGAAATGGCCACCACCAAGAAAGACACTTGGTCATCCGTGTGACTCCTGGGAAGGGCAATACTTCAAGCTCACATTTAACTTGCCTCCTGGTGCTCAGAGGTGCGCGAGGAACCACAGATACAAGTTCTAGAAAACAGTGGATATTTTTTAAGAGTAAAAGTTCCCACTACAAAATTAGAGGATAGAATTACTGAACCTAGAATGTTCAAAGTAAATAAAGCACATTACAATTATCAAGTACAGAAAATTAAAAGGAGATTCACATTTTAATAATACTTACAAGTGATAGAAAAACCACCTATAGACATTATGTAAATATTTATAACATCAACCAGATTATGCCAAGGATAAGCTGTATTGGGCAATTAAAACTTACGGCATGCATCAGAAAGATGAGAAGTAAAATAGGAAGGTTAGTGACTTGGCCATTGTCTTTATGTTTACCATGTGAAATGCACAGCCCTGTGACACTCCAGTGAACATAGAAATAGGTGTTGGTACCATGAAGAGAACCCAGCAGAGGCCGTCTGACCCAGAAGTGATGATCTAGAAATGACAGCATCCATCGGGAGGTTACCACCGTCTCAGTGGAAGAGCGACTCAGCTGAGCAGTTGGTGCTGCTTTTCTTTATTACGTTCTAGTATCAAACAGCACAAGGGAAGAGTGTGAGACATGCAATCAATTACAAATTAAATAATGAAAGTGAATAATAATAGAAAATGAATTGTAAGATGTTTATAGTTTAAAAAAATAAACCTTTAACTATTGAGTGGTTTTAATTATACAGAAAAAGTGCGTTGCAGAGCAGAGTTCCTGTGATCTTCCCATGAAGTTTCCATGATAACTACACTTACATCAGTGTTATCACTGAAGCTCTGATTTGTGAGCATCATGGCGTTCATGCTTTTCCTTTGCCATGTGTTTGAGAGCATGAATGCCTACAGACCCATGCACACACATTGTCCTAGCTCTGGACTGAAGTAATTTACCATTCCTTTCAAGTAATTTTCTTTTTGTTTGCATGATTCCATTTGTTTGCTACCTTGACTGGACTGTGGCGTGATTGTTAACTTTGCATTCCCATACTCATTAAGTTTTAGTAGCTCTGAGCCTTCTCCTGCTTCCACATGCACTTAGTTATTTTGTGTGGGGCAGCGAGGTACACACACATGCCACAGCACACACGTGGAGACAGGAGGGAAACTTGGGGAGTCAGTTCTTCCCCCCCCCACTATTCAGGTTCCTGGGATTGATCTCAAGACATCAGATGTGGTAGCACATTTACTGCTGAACGTCCTCATCAGCTCCAGAGACCTTTGACCTGTGGCCTACTGACCGTAGGTTCTTTTCCTTCCCAAGCATTAAGCATATCCAGTCAACTCTGTCCATGTGTGCTATCTATAACTCCCATCTTAGAACTGTTCATGTATTTCTCATGTCCTCCTAGTGTGGCCTGTCTTGGTGAATGTCCCATAATTTATTTCCTCATTGATGCTCTTGCTTTTTCAGACCAACTTTCTGAGCTACATCATGTTCCTTTATCCTGAAAAGAGAACTTCAAATACACATCCAAGCTAATTTGCTCCAGTAACTTCCCTTCCTAGTTGGCTCTCTCCGTTTGCTCTTAGACTGTCTCCATGGCTCCCCTGTTTCTCCCCTCGTCTACCTTCCACATCACACACAAACCAGTGTGTATGCAGTAGCTGTCTTCAGTCTCCACAGTAGAGAGTCCGACACTTTTAGACTTACTTTGTGTCTTTAGACTATTTTTTTCCTTGCCTTCCTGCATGCCTTATAGTTTGTCATAGTTGTAGGCTCTTAAGGCAAAGTCATGCCAAGGATATCATCAACATTCCAGCAGGCAGCACACACTGGACTCCATGGATCACATAAGAAGTAGAGAGCATGAAGGTGGGTGATGGACATGATGGGCGAATATTATGAGAGACAAAGGGAGGAGTTGGGATGGGTAGGATCAAAGACATCACACACATGTGTATTTTCAAGGAATAAAGAAAGGACACCTGAAAAAGTACTTGTTTCTGAAGTTGATGTCTGAAAAACTAATGGATACATGAACCTGGGAAGGACAAGATTCTATAGCTGAAGAAGCAGCAGCATTGTGATCAGAAAACTTTTCTACTTCTTCCTCCCTTTTCTTTTTCCTCCTCCTTCTTCTTGTCTTCCTCCTCTTTCTTCTTGTCTTCCTCCTCCTTATTCTACTATAGAACCTTACTATGTACCCTTGGCTGGTCAAGAGCTCGCTATGTAGAACAGGCTGGCCTCATACTCACAGAGATCAGCTTGTTTCTGTTTCCCTAGGGCTGGGATCATAGGCATGCACTACCACAGATTGACTCATGTAGGAGGAAGTTCAAGAGGGCAGGAGACAAATGCCCCATTCAGTTCAGCAGAGATTCCTTGACTGGAGGTAGATGCCACACTTTCTGTATCTTGTCTCTCTCTGGTGAGGAGCCTAAGGAGTGTTATCAAACTATCATGTGGCTGTTCTCTCAGCCTGGCCCTGAGTCAGAGGGGAAAACCTGTGCCGCAACCATGGCTTTTATATCACTTTGACTTGAGGTAGCTCTTCATAAAGCCATTCCTAAAATACAGTCAGCTTCTCTCCTGAGAAACGAATTCTGTTCTTTGTTTTCTCCTCTTTATTGCACCAGCAGGAAACTGACTACTTTTGAACCAAGCTGTCTTTATTTTTTTCTGGTTGTTCTCATCCTTGTGATCAAATATTGAAGGTGAATGTGGGAAAATCAATACTACGGTAGACATGCAGCATTATGTAAGAGATACAGAAATGAAATATTTAGTGCTGAAAGTTATGAGTGGGTTTGGACTTCTAGACCTATTTCTGCACTGCTGTTCTGACTATCTTGGAATGGTAAGAAATCAATATGAAAAGAACAAATACTAGGAACAGCTTCAGAAGCATGAGTTCTCTGACCTAGATGTGGGATTCAAAGTGTTTACGTCCTCGTGATCTGGAGGACAGCAGGCATCAAGGAAGAGTGAAGGGGAGGTGGTGGAGAATCTGGGTCGTGGACGGGTGGTCCCAGCACCCTGGAGGAAGCCGTGTGGTTTATCAGGGCATGGAGGAACATACCTGGGGAATTTTGACAATTGTGAAGCTTGGAGTTTTAAAAAAGAATACAAATTTATCACAGGCGCTTTGACTGCAGGAAGTGCTTCCTGTCAAAGGCTCAACTTAATGAGGAATTGTTTTGGTTGCTTTGTTTACATTAATGGTTGTTTCAGATCCTTCTGGGTGGAAGACATGTCTGATAAGTACCGACACAATTTAGCCTAGAAGCTGCCTTTCCACGGAGCCTGAAGACATGGCTTTCTTTAGGACCTTTGCAGATGCAGGTGCCAAGCATCCCCACTGTGGGAGGCTGTGAGGACGATGATGAACAGCCCTGCCTCCCAGGATGCTCACTGCCAGCCCCGCCTGCAGCCTCTGGCTGAAATCCCTGGTTAAGCAGAAGGGACGGCACAGGTCTGGGAAGAGCTCCTTCTCAATTAATCCTGCTTGTCGTTTTCATTGATTGAGGGCTGAATGATAGACTTGCACCATCCCTTCCTGGAGGCACTTCGGAATCTAGTGCAGAGGGGATGGCGGATGAAGAATCGGTCTGTGCAGGAGTAGCCACCGAGGAAGCAACCACGGGGCTCATAGAGGGGGACCAGAAGCACGGGGAGGGGTTGATCGTTTCCAGCCTGGGTGGAAATGGGAGTGGGGAAATGCACTGAAATAGCCGCTTTCATCTGAGTTTTGGGAAAAGAATCAGCTAAGATACTGGTTGTGGGAAGAAGAAGCCTCAGATAAAGATCACGGTGCAAACAACTCCCTCTAGGAGCTGACAATTCCAGTATATATAAGAAATACGTGAACACTGGGCTGGTTCTATGGCGTGGGATAAGCTAGGGCCATAGGAGAGAAGAGGACAGGGAATGTCAGAGAGGTTACTATTGATGCAGTGATTACAAGTTTCTCTTAAAAACAGGCCTTGGAATCTTGAGCACCAGTCATGTAAAGATTCCCCAAGCCGTGTATTTTAGTCCACATGGTGCTATAACAAAATACACAAGCATGGATATTTTATGTTAAAAAAACGTTTATTCTGGCTCACAATGCTGCTGTCTGGAACTTTCCAATCTCACAGCAGCACAGCGTGCTGACTAGGGACCCCTGGCCACATCACAGCATGCTGGGGAATCAGACCACAAACTGAACACGAGAATCAGGCAGACAGTTGATTCTGCTTTACAGCAACCTGTACACTTGGAATAATGTAGTATGCGATTGAACCCAGGGATGCTATGAATTTCTTCATAAAACTGAAGCCCCAACTGCTATTGGGCCCTAATTCTTATAGGGTTAGTGACCTATACAATAACACCTTGGGGACCAGGATCCTATTCCCTTTAGGGCTCAACCTTGCGAAGCTCCCAGCTGTGTTGGTGACACTTCCTCCTGTAGTACCAGAGGTGGGAGCTCTTTCCTGGATGTCACTCAGAGAGCATCTGCTAAATGGTTTGCTGCACTGTTGTCACGGTTCTCCGGGTGTTGTGCGTTGCTAAGTGAGCGAAAGTTGTTTCTTTCTAAAGACTTTGGAGATAAGATATAAGACGAAGTGGAAGCATCAGATTAAACAGCCAGATGTCAGGCTGACTTTGCCAGTTGTGAGGCTGTGTCTTCTCATATCAGACAGAGGGCTGGTCACCACCCTTGGAGCCCACGTTCCATTCTTGTTTTGTGTTTCCTATGGCATTTTACCATAAGTCTTGTATCAAATGCTCCTATTAGCTGTCTTTAGGAGCCGAGCAGTGCTAACAACCTGGGAATGCAATCACTGTGTCCTGAGGCATCTTCTGTACCCTGGAATTGATCGGGGATGCAGCAGTCCGTCTTAGCACGCATCACAAGGACACAAACACAGTCAGTGTCTCAGATGCTTATCATTTATTTTTCCACAAACATGGCTGAAGCCTTCCTGTATTTTACAAACACAAAAGCTCTGTGTGTTTGCGCTGAGGTCACTGTTGCTCAGTGTGGATTCCTAAAATGGGTGAATCTCTAACACCAACCTTTTAGTAACTAAGAGGGGAGAAGCCATTTACCAATGTCATTTTTCATAAGCAGCAATGTGTGGAGACCATGATGTTATATTTAACACACCAGAGACTTTTTTCTTATGTGGTTGATTAAAAAAACCTCATACCCTTGTTTTATGAAAATTGAGAAAAAGCAAAAACAAAACAAAACAAAAAACCCCAAGCCAACCTGCCTAAATTGCCCCTTCTGAGAGCAATTTGGGAAGCCTAATGAGTGCTTTGCTCCTAGGAGATATCAGCTCCTGTTGCAGTGCTGTGTCTGGGCGTGGTCGTATAAAATGATGCACTACTGGTACTGGACAGCAAGCTGTAGCTGGCCATCCCGAGGAAGCATGGTGGTAACCATGTAGCCACTGTGGGGATTTGCACCTGTTCTGGGTGACTAACACCTCAGTGTTCTGAGATCTAGATCTGAGCAAGGACACCCACCACTGTGCTGGTCTTGAGGGCTGCATTTTCGGCACAGACCTGAGAGTGTTTAAGATTTAGTGCTTATCAGAAAAGAAGAGTTGCAGAAACCCAGCTTGGCTTTGAAGCTTCCTTCTAGGAAGGGACCGTACAACACTTTCAATAGCAGGTCATTGGTGAAAGCAAGTCATGTGATCAGGTCCCACTGTCTTTCTGGTCAGGAAGATCATTTTTACAGGTTGAGTCCAGGAAGGGAAAACACCCACTTTCTATAACAACACAGACCAACAGGCATTAGGAAATCAGCGGCTCACAGTTCCCCAAGAAGATGGGGTTTCAGGCCTGGGTCCTTGCTGTCTCGCAGTATTGTCCAAATTGGTGACAGTACTAGACTGTTTTCTAATTAAACTATACTTCCCTATACCTTCCTCCTGAATGTGAGAGGGCCAGTTACAGCTCTCCTAGCCAAGGGACACAGCGTCTAAGAAGCAGAAGCAGGGGCTGCCAGGAGTAGGAGGTGAGGGGGTCCCGGCAGGCTCTCCAATCTTTCTTTGGTTTTCTATCTCCCTGTCTTTCTTCCCTGGAGCCTTTGTAGACACTTGACCTCCTTTTTCAAACCTGTCCTCAGAACTCTCTGGACAGGCAGTGGCTTTTTCGTGCGTGCTTCCTAGCAGGAGGTCCATTTGCTGTTAGGTTGTGGTCTACACAGAAAGCAAAAGACTGCCGCAGATAGTGGCCCTTGGCATCTGACCAGCGCACTCTGAGAGTCATAGTCTGTTCTTTGGCCACCAAATCACTGGCTGTGACCAACGACAATGACTGCTTTTCAAACCTTGCCCTAAGCAGCTTTATGCTGTTGGAAGTTTCCGCAGGTTGAGTTCATTAAAAGCGTAGATGTTTATTCTAGCGGAGTTGTGGAGTCTTGGAAGTCTCTAACCAAGGTGTCCTCAGAGTCACCTCTCGTAGAACCCCAGAGGGAATGTTTTCTTGATGTTTACAGTTCGTGGCTTTTGCCATTCTTTGATTGGTCATCTCTGGCCATTAACCATGTATGTCGTTTCGCCTCTTCTAGAGACATCTATGATTTTACTGATCTCACCATGGCTGGCTAACCTCTGTGAAGATTCTTATCCAAATCATGTCATACTTGCACAGTCAGGAGGGCATACAGTTCAGCCAAGAAGCAGGTCATGACTGGAGGTTTCGGGGGGGAGGGGGACGACAAGCTAACTAAGGCAAAAATGCCCAATACATAAAAATTTTGCTTGCTAGTCTTACGAGCTCTTAAGCAAGGCTCATTAGTAAAGGAAGCCTCTCTCACTGGATTCAGCAGGTCTCTTGTGTTCTGTAGGAGCTAAGTTTGATTTGACCTCTACTTGCCTAAGAAGAAGGCAGGCTGCCTTGGTGTTTCTGAATTTCAGGTCCAAGAATGTGGCAAACATTTAGGGGTAGGGGGCTTAAGGTCTTCAATGGCTCTAAACACCTCCAGTCTGGAGCCTGAGTGAGTATCTTGGAAACTGTGTCCTTGAGGCCCTCCTTGGAGCAGAAAGCTCCAGATTGTCAGTGCCAAATGGGCAACGCACTGCAAGATTCTGCCATGCTTAGCTAGCAAGTGACACGCAGAGACCATGGCAAAACCCGGAAGCCTTTTCACGTTCCAAATACAGCTTGTTGCTAAGATTCTAAGAGAGCCCCAGAGGCCCCCAGGCTGTTGAAACAGAGCTGACACTATATATAAACACTCTTTGAGACAATCGTTATCTTCACCGGTTCTCCCGGAGCTCCAGCTGTCAGCTTCCTGTTGCTTCCCTCAGAATGACTGACATGCCAACCTTTAAGTGCTCGGATGAAGGAGGAGCTGCGCTTGCCTCCCAGGGCGATGTCAGGCACCATGGAGATGCCAGTCAGAGGCATTCTCTTATTCAGTCTTAACCTTCCACTGCTTTTAACACATCTCTAAAATTAACTTCTGATTGATAACGTTCATGCAGAGGCAAAACTTTTAGCTACCTGTTAGGAAGAATTCCCACACGTGTGACAGTGAAAATGGATCAATCCCCGTTCCTATCAGAGATCTGACTTTTTGACAGATGGAGAAAACAAAGACGGGCATGCCCACGGTCATTCACCTACAACCACAGGATTAATGGTGGGGAGAGCTGTGAGGCTAATATTTTAACAAACACAGGCCACAAGACTGGGGGGAGGGGTGCAGATAAGCAACCACCTGATGTGGGATTCCCCTCTGTATGCTGTGAATACCATTGGTTAATAAAGGATCTGGCTTAGCCTGTTAGGGCAGTACAGAGCTAGGCAGGTAAAACTAAACCGAATGCTAGGAGAAAGGAGGCAGAGGCAGAGAGAAGCCGAGTAGCCACCGCGCCCCACCCCCCCAGACCTCAGAACTTTACCCGGTAAGCCACAGCCTCGTGGCGATACACAGATTACTAGAAATGGGTTAAATTAAGATATAAGAGCCAATAAGAAGCTAAAGCTAATGGGCCAAGCAGTGATTTAAAAAATATAGTTTCTGTGTAGTTATTTTGGGTCTGAGCTGCTGGACGGCCAGGAAACAAACAAGCGGTCTCCCTACACAGCTGCCTACCTGTTATGACCGTATCTTTGTCAAATTCACAAAATATCTCACTCCAACAGATTCCTCCTGAGGGACAGAGCTGAACTTTACTGTGTTGTGTGTAGGAAAGTGAGGGAGTGAAAGCAGAAAGTGGGCCAGGTTAGGGTCTCAGACTTTCTCACTGTTCACAGGATCTTGCATGTTTGCGCTGTGGAAAACAGTGTGCCAGTCCTTTAGGGCATGAGCTTTCAAAATCCAAGCACTAACAGCTTTGGCTATTACTACTTCTTGCTGAAGGTGGGCAAGAGGACTGATCTGGTTGCTAAAGAATGCTGAGCAGCAGGCAGAGGAAAAGGCTGCAGAACCAGCATCTAATGCTGTTGGCTATTCATTCACATGGTGCGTGACTGGCAAAGGAGGCTGATACAGAAGCAGTCCCACACCAAGGGCTACCTGTGGCTTCCGAGAGCAGTCGTGAACTCTGGACTGACCCAGCACCCTTGTTTGGTTCTCCAAGCTTTAGAGTTTAGGAAACGGCTCTTTGTGGTCAATGCTGAAAGCTAGGTGTTGGTGCATATCACTATCCCCATAGTGATGCACTTAGCTCCCTAGTGACAATGTCTCTGGGGCACAGCTGGAATCTGGGTGGCCACTCAGAGCTCATGCTGTGTGGGCTGCCGGTGTGAGGGATCTAGAGTAGCCAGCATGACTGAACACATGGGGTAGAAACTAAGGTTAATTATTTCTAGCACACTACAGTCTCACTGACAGATTTCTCGTCATCTGTTGATTCTCTATGAATAAGGAAATGCCATTGAACATAGAGAAGGTTATGAGCAGTGTGAACAGTGCCCTGACCACTCAGCATGTTTTATTCTAATGCCATTGAGCATAGAGAAGGTTATGAGCAGTGTGAACAGTGCCCTGACCACTCAGCATGTTTTATTCTATACAGCTACAGGCACCAAAGAATAGTTTGCTTTTCCTTGTAGATTACTATGTACAAACTGACGTTTTCACCCAAGAAAATGTTTTCCCCAGTTATTCATCGAAAAAGGGGATTTTCAATCCTTTATTGATTTTTGTTCTTTATGAGTATTGAAAACACACTTGTACAACCCGTGACTTCTGAGCAGCAGATGCAAGGGAGGGTAAAGTCAGATGTGAGTGTCAGAGACCATTAGAAAAATGCCTATAAAGATTCCAGGCAAAGCTTGAGCAGGCAGGGAAAGCCTCTGGATCCTGCAAGAGCCAGGAAGAGGCTTTAATGCTACATGGTAGACCAGATGTCTGTGGATGGAGGGAAACTGAAGGGTGAAGAAGCTTTATGATATAGATCAGGTCTCTTCCTTCTCCCACAGTTACAATCCTGCTTGGGGAAGAACTGGGCAGATTTATGGTATCTTCTGAGACTCTGGTCTCTAGGCTTCTTCTGGGCTGCATGAAGTTGAGGGCATGGGCCATGACCTAGGACTGAAATGTATACAACAGATGCACCTTCCTTACGTTCTCTGCTGTTTGCTTTCACTGCCTGTATAAGGTCATGTGAAACAAGGAGATGCAGCACACTATGAAAGCGCAGGAAACCATCACTAGCCTCATCGAGGCTTAACGTCTTGTACATCTGCGCCATCACCTAAGGGATAGAAACTCCCTATAGAGCCTTGTGTGCCTCTCTGGCAGGATCCGCCTGTGTGCCGCACATCACGCACATCTTGGTTAACAGCTCAGAGTCTGATTTGATGTGTCCTGAAACCTAAGTGAGCTGTATTTTACTCTCATCCGAGAGTGGGTCTCCCTCCCTGCAAATGAGTTCCTTGATTCCTTAGGCAACACTCAAGAGCCCTAAACTCAGGACCTTGTTGAGGAATATTATTTTCAGGTGTGGGACTTTCGTTTACGCTGCATTTTTTTTTTAACCCCGAGAAGCTGTGTTCCTGTGCCTGTCTAAAACACCCGATCGTCCTAATAAAGAGGCGAATGGCCAATAGGCAGGCAGGAACAGGAAAGGCAGGGCCAGCAGGAAAAGAGCATAAATAGGAGAACTGAGAAGGAAGAAGAGCAACAGCGGAAGAAGGAGAGGAGACACCAAGGGCCAGCTACCCACCTACACAGCAAACCACGGAGAAAGAAAGAAAGTAAGGCACCCGGAAATAGAGGAAGATGAAAGCCCAGTCAAAAGGTAGTAGGATTAACATAAGGAAAGCAAGAAACAAGCCATCCTAAGGTATTCATAACTAAGAATAAGCTTGGAAGTGTGATTTCTTTAGGGGCTTAGTGGCGGGACCCTCAAAAAGCCAAAAGAGTAGAACATCATACTACAGTACATATTTCTACTATGTATGGTCACAGCTTATTACAGGGAAAGGATATTAAAGTCAAAAAAAGAGAAAAAGCACATGGGGTGCCTTGTGGGGAGCCAGTGTCCAGCTCCAGGGGGCTCGCCAACGGAGTCACTCAGCACACGGTTTTCCTCGCAACGCACTGTGGCAACATGAGGAAAGTGTGGGTAGCAGGAAAGACAGTCAACATCCAGAGTTTTCCCTGGGGGCTGATCACACAGGCATCCTTTTGAGGGACAGGCATATTTTCAGAAGCATAAAGGACATTTTCTACCCAGATTAAGTGTGCTGAACCACTCTGATTGGCAAAGAAAGACTTGCAACTCTGAGAACTTAAATTCGTAGGCATTTAGCCAAGAACCTAGTTTACAAAGAGCTATTCTAGGCCGGTTCTTTCATCCTTAGCCATGTCAATGCTTTTACGTGTGCCAGCCACATTAAGTTTATCTTCTCAACTCCACATTGTAAATTAGGATTCATATGCCTGATGTATTTAGATATGGCTCCTTCATTATTTCTTCTTCTTCTTCTTCTTCTTCTTCTTCTTCTTCTTCTTCTTCTTCTTCTTCTTCTTCTTCTTCTTCTTCTCCTCCTCCTCCTCCT
>NC_022021.1:49136277-49154569 GCF_000317375.1 Microtus ochrogaster
TCCTCCTCCTCTTCTTCTTCCTCTTCCTCTTCTTCTTCCTCCTCCTCCTTCTCTTCCTCCTCCTCCTTCTCCTTTATTATTGTTGTCTTGGAATTCTGTTGATTTTTACCTCTCACTTTTACTGTGGCAATTGAATCCAGTAAGTGTCCTCTGGATATCTCTCAGACACACATGCAAGTTTTTGTCCTTTTCCGTGCGTACACACCCTCCTCTTTACCAAAGAATGACAAGCATGCTTTTCATGGTGTATACACTGTACAATCATTCCAGAATGTATGAGGGGCTCATATTATTCCCTCCTCAACATCACTTGATATTTAACTCATTTTTGATGGCTGGCTTAGAATGAGAAGTGTTCTCCCTGAATTTTGAAGTTGTTTGTCCCTGGGAAGCAAGAACATGTTGTCCTTTGCAAGACAGGGCTTAGGATTGTGGACACATTCATGCACTCTCCAGATAGGAGAGAGAAGACCGGCTGTTTCTTCTAGCAAGTTCTGGCAACGGTGGTCTTGTGTAATTCTGAAATAGCACTGAGGGAGTTTGCACTCCATGATCCATTGCACGTATCTATCATAGGATACTGCCAGATCCTGGGAAAAAATAATCAAGGGCTCTTTCCTGTGATTCATGCACTACTCAGAAATCACTAGCTTTTTATAACTCCAGTAGAAGCTCCAAGTCTTTAAGCAATAATTCTGAGTAGTACTTGTTCTTGGCGGCAGAACACGAAAATCAGAGCCAGGATAAAGGTGGATGCTCTGTAGACCTCGGGGGGCACTGGGCTGAATGTTCTAGAGGGGAATGGACGATATTTCTCACAACCATGTGGCTGTGGTTGCCTGTGTGCCAGGGCTCCTTAGAATAGAAGATCAGGACACACCCTGCGTGTAGGATGGCCATGTGTATCAGTTCTGGCTTCTGTTGCTGTAATAAGACACCCAAAGCAATTTTGGGAGAAAATGGTTACTTTGCCTATGCTTCCACATCAGTCTGCCATTCACGGAAGTCATGACGGGACCCTGGAGATGGGATCCTGGAGGCAGGACCCTGGAGGCAGGAGCTGAAGCAGAAGCCATTGGAATAGTGCTACCTGCTGGCTTGATCCTCACTGCTTTCTCAGCTTGGTGTCCTATACAACAAGATCATCCGACCAAGAGTAGCACCACCCATGGTGGGATGGGCCCTCCCACATCAATCATTACTCAGGACAGTGCCCCCAGAGACTTGCCTACAGGCCAATCTGATGGAGGCATTCTCTCAGTTACCATTTCCTTTTCTTAGCTACGTGTTGGGTTATGTCAAGGGGACAAAAACAAACCAGAACACCACGCAAGCACTCAGGAAGAAGTCACTGTGTGAAGGCTACGGAAAGAGGCCCCAGATGGAACCGATGTCACTGACACCCTGATCTTGGATGCCCAGTTACAGAATTATGCTACAATCAGTCTCTGTTGCTTGAGCTTGTCAGTCACTGGCATGCTGTTCCATCAGCCATGGTTCATAATGTGCCCTGGAGAAAGATGGCTGGTTAACCTAGGGAAGACAGTGGGCAGAGCAGAGGATGGAAAGGCAAAAGCAGAGGGAAATGGGTAGAACTCTCTGCCTGTGTTTTTTTCTCCATTCTTTTCTCTTCTTCTCTGGTTCATGTGGTGAAACGCTGATTAAAAGTCCCTCTTCTGTAGTGTATGCCTCTGTGAACCTAGAAAGGAAGCAATGTGATTACCCAGCTGTTAAGGACGCTGTGAAACATCCCATTCAGGTTCACGTATTCGAACACTGGTCACAGGTGGTTGTGGTATTTTGGGAGGTTCTAGAGCTTTCAGGAGGTTGGGTTTGGGTGAAAGAAGTGGTCACTGAATGAGATTTTGCAGGACATACAATCCTACTTCTTGATGGCTTCTGCCTTCCCCATCTTCTATGAAGTGTGAAAACAGCTTCCCACCCAATTCTTACTGCCAAGGCACATGCTCCGTGCAGCATGACTTCCCCACCACGATGGATGGGACTCTCAAACTATGAGCCAGAGCAGACCCTCCCTCTCTTCACATGCTTCTTGTCTGGGCTTCAGTCATGGCAAGAAGAAAAAGTAACCACCACACTGACTTCTAGCTCCCATGTCAAGGTGTGAGTTGGTTCAACACGGGTCAGGAGCTGTGCTGAACAAGACCCTGTAGGTGGAGCTGTCACGGGAGACCTTGGTGGAGGACCCTAGGGTCTTTCCTCTCCCAGTTCATGGTGGAGTTTGCTGCTCTTAATGGAGTATTGAGAGCTGGGCCTTTATGATGTCATTAAGGACTACTCATGCCTCTCTGGCTTTGCTCAGCCATAAGAGCAGGATGCCAGGAAGAAGCTTGCTCCTGGTGTTGATACCCCCATTCATTAACTGCAGCACGACCCCTTTACCAGAGGCCAAGCAAATGCAAAAGCATGCCTGGAGTCCTAGATCCAGAACTGAGAGCCAAATGAACCTTCATTTTCCCAATAAATGACCCATTCTTACTATTCTGTGACAGCAACAGCAAGAGCACTGATGCCATGTGGGTGGCCTTGGGAGGCTCTGTTTGCAGCATCAGGAGACGCCACATGATGAGCGAGATTATTGAATAGGCTGCAGCGCTTCCTGCAAGTAGTTGGGGCTCCTTGAGGGACAGGTTGTGAGCTGAGGGCTAGAGTAATTTTAGAGCTTGTTGTGATGGGGTGTGGGGTTGTACCTCAGTTTGGGGACAGTAACATAGATGGAGATGGTCAGAAAGATCCTAGGGCTTCCTTGGTATATCTGGTGCATTACTCTGGCCCTCAGAGGACACCCTGAAGGGCACCTAGTCGTAAGGTGACAGGCTCAGCAGCAGGTCTCGGTTCAGCCCTTGGATTTTCAGTTTATGAATTAAGCAGGGAGCTGGGTATAAACACAGATTTATAGCCACACAAGACCTGTTAAACCACACTTCCTGGTGTAGGAGCCAGGAATCTTCTTCTTCTTAAGCTCGCTGAGTAATTCAGAGGCCACTGGAGATAAAGAGCCATTGATCTGGTGTTGGCAGCCAAGGACTCTGCCTCTCCTCTCCCCTTCCTTCCTCTCCCTTGCTTTTTCTCTTTTGTTTGAAGTGAAGCAATGTCTTAGTTACTTTATAAGGCAGGATTATGTCTGAATCCTCCTAATAGTGCCGGAACCTTGAGGGGGCGTTCTCTTTCAAGCCACCACGTGCTCCATATATCAAAACCTTGCTCTGTCTGCTGAAAGAGGGTGACATGCAAAGTGTCTGGGAAGGAGCTCAGGTCAAGGCAGAAAAAGTACACAGCCTCTGACTGTGGGGGAAGTGGTACCCAGAGTATCCCTCCGGTAGGGGAGGGTCCCACGTGAGAGCTCTTTAGGATACGGAGTCCATCATGTCACAGGTGAGCTGCAGGTGGTGAAAACGGGGTGCCTGTGTGAGGGGTGCAGCGATGAGGCGACGTTCAGATGATGCAGGACTGAGGCACAGATGCAGGGTTAGGGCAGACATGCAGGACTGAGGCACAGATGTGGGTGAGGGTGCTTTAAGAGGTGGTGGCGCACTCTGCCCACCTTTAGCTGAACCCCAGAGCTCTTTCATTTTGGTCTCTGCCTCCCTGATTGAATGCTGACTCCGCCCACGTCTGCCCGGGATATTATTCAGGCCATCTCCAGTGCTTGTTCAACCAAGATTACAGATAAGCAGAGGAGAGCTGCATCAACTCTGCTAACGGTGTTCCCTCAGACATCTCTGCAGCCCTTCGTAGTGGACGCAAAATGCCTTGGGGTCTCCGAAGCTCTGCACACACAGAAATGGTCCTTTTTCTTGTCACTTTAACTGACTCTGGCTGTCTATAAACACCCAGAGACTTGCCAGGAGCTGTGGGTTTCAGAGCCATTTTCTTTCCCCGTCACAGACTCACGCCAGAGTGCTCAGACTCCATTCTGCCAAGATACCCTAGTCTCCCACATTCAGAAAGAGTCCGTGGGTCAGACTTCGAGTTCCATGTGGAAACATGTTTACAATTTAGGAGACAGAGTGTCCAAAATTGGACATGAAAACAGACACTTCACGGGGCTTTTTTGGCAGAAACAGGAAGTGGCCAGAGGAGCTTTCCCACCCTGTGGAGGCGGTGATTGTGGTGAGGAGATGGTTGTCAATTGGTTTTACTCACCCTGAAAGAGTTTAAGGAAGTTCTTGAAGGCACAGAAGGCAGAACACTGAAAATGTGTAGTCTCGAACCGGGGATCTTGGGAGGAGATCTGGCTGTTGAATGTGTCACACTTTGGGAATTGCCAGTCAAAGAGAAGACAGTAGACTGGAGGAGACCCACCAGGTCCAGGTGGCAGTGCCCAAGGGGCACAGGACGTGACACAGGCCAGTATTGGTGCTAAGTTGCTACTACAAGAGGAGAAGCAGATGTGTTCTACCAGGCTGTCATTAGAATCTATTGAATGATTTTAAGCAGGATGTGAAGAAACAGAAACCAAAAATAAATCTTAGGTGCTTTATTTGAACCATGAAGACTCTAGTGTTGGGGGTCCCGAGTGGAATGTGTGCCATGTTTGGGGAACCCAGTAGATGTCTACACGGAAACACCAGGGAGAGAATAGGATCCTGGACCAGCCTCTGGGTATGAGGCATATAGGACTGGGGCATCCTGAACAAGGAAGCCCCATCAGAAGAAGGAGCTGGGGTTTTCACATCACTGTATACAGCTGCGGCTTTGAAAGGCTCTCTCCCGGGGTAGAGATGAAGACGCAGGTCTCCGTCCTCAGGTCTACATTCTATGTACACGGTTCTGAAACAATAATGAAAGTGGGTGTTAGTATTTGTGCTGCTCCTGCACAGGGCCCCGTCTTCCTTCTGTCAAGGTTGGGGTGAAGGTATCATCGGGCAGAAAAGGAGTTCTGCCATCAGTATCAGACCCGAAGGAGCTGATCTCTTCTTGTTGCCTTGGTCTTGGCTTTGCCTGCACAGTGACCACTGGCAAAGGAACTCTTTGATTTATGGAATGTCCTGGGCATCATGGAGCCTCAGTCCAAATGGACTTCTTGTCAAGCTGCCCATGAACAACTCTGCTGCTTTTGCTAACTTCTGCCTTCTGCCATATTTCAAGTCTGCGTTCTTGCCTCCTGGTGACTCTCTGACTCACTGTTCACATTGCTCTTCTGATAACTTGTTGGCTTAACCCAGAGACCCCGATAATTTCCACAGCAAACATGGGTCCAGGGCCTTGTGAAGCATTGAGACTGGGTTTGTGATGTGTTAGTAAGCATGAAATGGGGCTGATATTTGACCTGAACTTTATTTCCAAGTCACTGGGATTGTACCTAGTTTAAACATTCTAGTTTTCACCAGATTGTGCTCTTCATCCTTCTGCCCCTTCCTTCTTCTGTCCTATAAAATTATTTTCTCTTTCTCTGTCCATTTTGGGATTCTTTGGAGCATAGTCTTGTTGCATTGATGCCAAGGGGCCAGGTGACATCATCCAGAACCTGCCTTGATTTTATGCATTATACCCTGGAAATGCCATTGTTCCTGTGATCTTGCTGCTTATTGATTTGCGACAAATGGTGTCTTTAATTTGCAAGATCCCCATTTTGACCCTGCTTCTCTGATTGAGCATCCCATGTGCTAATACTTCTGAGAAGACCCTCACTGAAGGCCATCAACATGGTACTATCAAAAGTTATTTCAGAACCAAATCTCTTCCTATTTGCTATACATCTTCATTTTGATTCCCAGAAGAGCTTTCTGGAAATCCTTTGTATGCCTAAAATTCAATTTGATAAGATTTGGCAAAGCTTTCAAAGGGTCTTAGAATGACAAGGCATAAATGTATCTGGGCATTGTCGGCATTCAAGGGCCTCCTGGTAGGGTTATTTCTTACATTGTGATCATTTGCTTTCTGGATTAATTTAATTACAGAAGTACCCGGCTGCTGGCTTTTTCTGGGAAACACACAGGAGTCCAGATCCTAATATATTCATTTACTATGCCAAGGAAACTTCAGGAAGTCACAGCTTCATGAATATATATAGCCAGGATCCCAGAATTCATTTGTGGAATAGTCTGAATTCACACTGTAAGACACAAGTACCTGTGTAGGCACAGATCTTCCCGAAGTCTCCATGAATTCTAACAGTTCTGTCTTCAGTGTTTCAAACTGTTTCAGAAGTTGCATGATTTCGCTTTCATTTCTAATAGCAAATGACCAATTTTATTAAGGATTTAGATTAACTTTGAAATGCCTGCGTATTCATCCCTCAGTTAAAAATAAAAGTAGATGCTATTAAAGCAACCAGGAAAATAGACGAGCCCAACAGTATAGCATCTAAGGAAATAAAAATGTAGGTGCTGGAATAAATAGATCACTTTCTGGAAGGTCCAGCCCTCTCTGAAACAGGCAGCTTGTGCCCAGAGCCTGCTTCCCAGGGCTCAGGGAGGTGCTGTGCTATAGACACTTGTGAGCTTTGCTGTGCTGAGAAAGTGGTGCTCACTACAGAGCCTGCTTCCCAGGGCTCAGGGAGATGCTCTGCTATAGACACTCGTGAGTTTGCTGTGCTGAGAATGTGGTGCTCACTACAGAGCCTGCTTCCCAGGGCTCAGGGAGATGTTTGAGAATCTGGTAAGGGTTCAGGAAGAAGTGTGCCCTCTTGCAGGAATGGAAACCTCTGAGTGGGCAGAACTGAAGGTGAGACTTGCTCTGGGCAGGGACAGAGCTCTGCAGGAAAAGAGGGACTGGCTAGAGGTGTACACGAGTTCCTCATTGGGCAGGCACACCAAGGGGGTTCAGGGCAGAACCCCGTGTGCACAGGCTGAGCGGTCACTGCAGGAAACCCAGTAGAACCTCGTGTACATACCTGAGCGGAAACTGCTGGAAACCCAGCAGAACACCGTGTACAAACCTGAGCCGATACAGAACCCTGTGTGCACACCTGAGCAGACACTGCTGGAAACCCTGCAGCACCAGTTCTGTATCTACTCCTGGAGTCTCAAGTACACAGGAGTTTTTCAAAGACGGGGTTGTGTTGAGAGATCTTAGTTTGTTCAAACTTCAGTTGTCTTGGTAACCACCAGGATGCTGATTCAGCTGGGATGGTCCAGAACTTTGCCATCTCAGACTGCTCTCAGCCTGCTTCCTGCGGGCGTTGGCTTCTTTCCTTAGTGTGGGATCAGTTGGATCTGGAGAAAGAGCTGTTCTCTCTTTGAGGAGGCTTCCTGTTCCCTACATAACTTCCAGAGAGTTCCAAGAGTCTGGCTTTGGTTAGGAGTCTAAGCTTTCTAGTGTTTTCCGGGAAGTTATTGGTACGGGACTGCATAGAACAGGAGCCGTAACTGTGTCCAAAGCGGATCGATAGAACTGGCCGTGGAGGCTGAGCCACTGACGCTCATGGTGGGCTAATCTAGGTCCCGATAATAGGATTTTAGGAAAAATCTCAGAGCTGCTTAGAGTCTATCTGTCCCATGAAACTCAGTCAGAACCCACTCTGGGGATTAAACCCCACCAGCTATGAGACACTACACTCTTCCTGATTACCACTCTCATAGCCTGAGAATTAGTCTCAAAAAAACGCGAGTAAGCTTCCAGAACCAAACTCAATACCCAGATGACATCACACTAGAACAGGACTCAAGGAAAACAGCTTGCCTTTAATCATGCCACTTCGGTGCTTTATGTACCTCCTGGCAGGAAATAGATTGAGTGCCTTTAATAAGACTGCTCAGACAAGGAGCTCAGGTGGCCTTGTGTGGACCTTGGCCCGGGAGAGCAGAGCCGGTTCTGAGAACAACCAGCACCTGCCTGGGCGGCTGGGTGGTCTGTGGCTTCTGGGTGGAGTAATTTGTGGCCCAGGGTTTCTGAGAGACGGTTCTCTTTTACAAAGTGACCCTGAGCATGGAACCTTTTAATTAGCCCACAGATCCCGCCGGCGCTGTGTGGGTGACTGTCAGTTTCTTCTGCTGACTGCTGCCCTTCGTTGCCATGGCAACACTCCTAACAATGGATTTATGGGGCAGCTGGGAGTGAGAGCATCTCAGAGAAGCCAAGCCCAGTGCCAGCTCCCTGGAAGAGTAAATATTCATATGAAGACAGTGGGGCTGAAAGCAGTTCTGTGGACAACGGGTTTCTTTCTTCGCATTTGACACGGAGCTGTCCTGGTTGGTAAAGTAGAAGTTGTTTATCTTATGGCTAACATGAAATAGAACGATGACCTCCCTAAAGCCTGCCTGGAGAGGGAGAAGCCTCCACAGTGGTGGCTTTCTGACTCTGCAGCCATCAAGTCTTTCTGTGAAGGTCACAGGATGGCCTTACTGCTTTCTTCTTCCCGGTACTGCAGACTGAGCCTTTACGCCTGCTAGTCACGTGCTCAGCCACTGAACTGCGTGCCCCCTGCCAGGACCTTTGCAAAGGAACATGCACATGAAGCCCAAATTCCCCCAGCGTGTGATTAATAGCTTTCCGAATGGCGCTGGCATCCCTGGTTCTGCACACTCCTTCATAAAGTAACTTAAAGGTCCACTCTTGGGGATGCTTCGGGAACAGCAGGTCTGGGGGCAGGTGCTATGTCTCTAAAAGGACTGGTGTCTTTGGACGCATGTTGATATCCATCCATCAGGAGGTAAAATCTAGAAGCTATAGAGGTTGACCATAGGCAAAGGGAGGCGAGGCCTGAATGTGGCCTTGGCTGTTTGGTGACCAGAGTCTGACCACAGGACTGAGAAATTGTTGTCAAGGACATCAGTTGTTTTTTTTTCTTCTCTTGTACTCCGCATCTTTTTATCTCCTCTTTGTTTTCTGTCAACTTGACTGATCTTGAGTGTGTCTTCCCATGGTTCCATGTTTTCAGGCGTGGGTTCCACACAGAGCTCCCTGCTGTTGCTGTCTCCTGTGGCCTTAGCTCCCAGGCTGCCCCTCCACCCCAGGTTCACGTGGCACAGTCTGAATAAGTGATGACGAACCCAGGCTCCTTCCCACCATGTGATTTAGTCCCACACTGGGGACCATGACTTAAAAATCAATACTTAGCTCCTAGTAGGGAAAAAAGGAGTATTCCATAGTCAGTGCCTGATTCTAGCTGGGTGGATACAATTCTACATCGATACTTTCCAAGAGCATCCACTAAAAGCTGACTGTTGTAATTACATTACCTGCAGCTTGCTTGATTATTTAATTCAGCCTGTAGAGTAATTAATTACTATTTAATCAGTACTGGCATTCTGTGGACAAGCATAATCACAGAGGTCTGTGTTGTACTGAAACACTCCTGTTCTCTTGGTCTGATGTGACTTAATGACTCGAGATGATGTTCCCACAGGCATGTTGGGTCCTCTTTCTAGACAAATGGGGCCTGGGTATTTGCTGGGAACTTTCAGGAATGATGAAGACATAGATAGTTTTGAGACCATCACCACTCGTGTCTCTGAAAATATCCTGTATCTACAGGAGTGCTTCCAAGAGTGACTGGCACAATTGGAGTGCCCAGTGGTCAAAGCTATTTGAACTGGGGAAAAAGAAGCTGTATTTAAAAATTTTAGTGTGCTGCTATTACTTGGAGGGAAGGGCTGACAAAATAAGACTGTTCTACCAAAGACGTGGATGCAGATTTGGAGAACACGCCTGCAAACTGTGTGTCCTATAGGACTGTGGTACCCAGTATGCAAAGAACTCTCAAAACTCAACAGCTATGGAGGAGACAACCTAGTTATCAAAATGACTCAAACAGACATCTCATCAAAGACAAATGATGGAGGAAGGTCATTGGTTGAGTAAATAAAGAAGCTGCTTGACCTGATAGGTTAGAACATAGGTGGGAGGAGCAGAATGCTGGGAGGAAGAGGAAGTGAGCTCAGAGACTCGACAGCTCTCCTCTTGGGGGCAGACGCCTCAGAGAGACAGGATGCTCCACTCGTGCGGGCAGAGGTGAGAGCTCTGCTCTCTGAGGCACACGCGATGAAGCTCCGACCCAGGATGGACGTAGGCTAGAATCTTCCCGGTAAGCGCACCTTGGGGTGCGACACATATGATTGGAAATGGGTTAGTCCAGGTGCGAGAGTTAGCCGAGAAAAGGGCTAGAGCTAAAGAGTCAAGCAGTGATTAAATGAATACAGTTTGTGTGTTGTTATTTCGGGCATAAGCTAGCCGGAGGCGGCCAGGGTGCTGGGGACGCAGCCCCGCCGCTACTATTACTACAGACAAAAGCAAACATATTTATGAAAAGATGTCCAGCCTTGTTTCTCATGGGGAAGGCGCAACTGAAAACATTGAGATACCACCATTCATTCACCACTCACTAGAACTGCCACGGTCTCCAGAGCTGACAAGACTGGATTCTGTGAGGCTGAGTAACTCCAGGGGTCCTCACTCATTGCTGAGGGAGACAAAAGATGGTGTGATCTCCGTGGAAGACACTTATAAAAGTGGGATAATCACTTACCACACAACTTTTTAATTATGCCTATATTTACTTACTCAATGAAGGTAACAAATATGTCCATAAGAGAACCTCCTCGTGTTTGTTGATATCAGAGTTACTTATTCACAACTGATGAAAATCAGAAGCAAGCAGGTTGTCTCTCAGTAGTTAAGTGGATAACTAAACTTTGATGTATCTAGACAATAGAACCTATTCAGTGTTGGAAAGTAAATAGCTATATGTGGTGGGGGAAAAACATAAGGAATTTAAATGGAGCCAATCTAAAAAGTTTATGTGATGAGTCTAACAAGATGACCTTCTGGGAAGGGTGATAGCTAACAGTTAATTTAAAAATGACCACTAACTTCTGGAGCTAGAGGGGAGAGGAGCAGTGAACAGGCAAAACAAGGGGTTTGAGTGACAGAACTCTTTGCTCAGTGCCCATCGTGAAATGCGTGATTGCGTATTTGTTCAAGCCAATAGGATGGACATGTTTTGGTTATGGATGTATGGATGTGTTGGTTGGGTTCATTGGTTGTAGCGAGGTCCTACTATGGTGAAGGATGTTGGCAATGGTAGGGGCCACATGCGTGAGCACAGCAGACACTTTGTGTACCTTATCCAAAGTTTTCAGGTGAAGCTAAAGCTACTCTAAACGTAAAATATACCAAGACAACAGGCAAATGGCTGAATGAAAGTAGAACAGCTATTCCAAGATTACTGGGGAATTGTGTGACCTTTGTGACGTGGTGCTCCTTGACCCCAGCTATACAGATTTGCAGCTTAGACAATTGCATCAGACAGATGAGGACATGGTTGAATCCTAAGTTGGGCAGACAGCAGGTCCTGTCTTTTGGTGAGGCTTTGGGAAAATTGGAATGCTGGCTGAATTCTCTGGCTGTTTGATGGTAGGGGTCCCGGGATTCCTGTTGGGCATTGGGATTCTGAAGAAAGACCACACTGAAAGCTATGAGTTCTGGAAGGCCGTGCACCTCCCCACACTGTCTCTGGAGAACTCCACTCCAGGAGTGGAAGCTTTTCCAGGGACTGCAGTTAAAGCCAGAGGTGCAGAAAATGCTTAGGAGGCCCTTTTTCTGTACAAATATTTTTAATAACATTCCGTCTATGGTATTCTCAATTAACCTTATTATAACAGCTATAATTCACTAACTGCCCCATTACTGACTGCTAAGGACATTTAAATTTTATAAGAGCCCTGTGAGAAGGTATTGCCTTCTTTCTCTTATAAATGATCAAGTCACATTCAAGGCAGTCAAGTGGCATCCTAAGACTCCCTGTACAGTGGGTTTTGCTAATTTGGTGATTCCAGCTCATGCCTGGCCAAGGTAGAAATCCTACTGCAGTCTACAACCTATCTTGGTCCAGCCCAGGGAAGTTCCTGCTCAGCCATCAGAAATCTTTAACCCACCCTGATAATTTCATTGTTCATTATAAGAAATATAATCATATGACACTGGGAACTGCTAAAGTTTACTGTGTAAGCAAGAGAGGAGTTGGAGCACCAGGGGACCCCCACACCAAAGTGGGAAGAGGAGATGCCTAGGCAAGGCTTTACAGACAAGCTTACCTGCCAAAATGAGAGTTTGTTTAGTGTTTGCAATGGTTGTCTGTCACAGCAAGCCTTTTTTTCAGACAGTAAGGGATTTAAGAGTAGTGTCTTAGTCATTGTTCTATTGCTGTAAGAGACACCAGGACCAAGGCAACTCTTATAAAAGAAAGCATTTAATTGGTGGCTTGCTTACATTTTTGGAGGTTGAATCTGTTATCATCATGGTGGGGTATTATGAAAATCCATTCAGCTAATATCTTTATTATAATAAGTACTGGCCCATTAGGACATGATCTGAGGTACTGCCTGTGGGCTGATAAGCAGAGACAAGAAAAGTGTTTGCTCTCTTGGGTGGTTGTCAGAGTTCTGTTCACAGTTTTCAGCGCCCACAGAGTAGAGGACTGCAGTAGCACTCTGTCTACTGTGTGAGTGTTCTCCCCCAAAAGTTTGTTGTCCTTTATTCTGGACTCTTGTGGACTTCCCTAATTATAGTGCACCCAACATGGTGTACTAACACATGACCCTGAGATTAAAAGTCATGTTCCACCTACTGAGATAAACATCTGTGTCTTTTTATTTCTCAGAAAAGTTGTAGTCCCAATTCAACTAAAAATCAAAGTTGGATTTGGAGTTGGAGCATGACTCTACTTCTCTAAATTCAAGCATGTTGTTAAAAGAAAAAAAATCAGTTTCTGTCTCATATCAGAAGAGCTATCTGGTGTGGGGCAGAAAAATATACCAAAAGTCTATGTACTATTGTTGTCAAAACAATAGTCTGTTATCTCCCCAAAATTCTCCTCTCCCCATATTTATTTTTGATTCTTTAGAACCTTTCCTTAAATATAGTAATATCTTAAATTTTAAACTTTTCATTTTGATCTTAATAATGTTAAAGTTTTCCACAGTTGGTGTGGGAAGTCCTTCTGTATATGTGTTGATTCTATTAATTAATCAATAAAGAAGTTATTTTGGCCTGTGATAGGGCAGAATAAAGCTAGGCAGGGAAAACTAAACTGAATGCTGGGAAAAAGATGGAAGAGTCAGGAGAAGCCATATACCTACTTCCAGGGACAGATGTGCCAGAGCCTTGCTGGTAAGCCACAGCCACATGGCAATACACAGATTAATAGAAATGGGTTAATCAAAGATATAAGAGCTTTCTAGTAATACCCTTATGCCATTGACCAGGCAGTGATTTAAATAATATAGTTTTTATGTGATTATTTCAAAGAGTCTGGGTGGCTAGGAAATGAACATGTGCCCTTCCTCAACCACAATGAACAATAAATTTTCCTTCAGTAATCTCTGAAGTCTCCAGAAGGAGTATAGGGCCCCACAACAACAATTCTACCTGATTCAGATGATGCCATTGAGCCAATAGACAGCACCCAAAGATCAGCTTTGGACCACAAACTGCTCAAGATGATTCCAATTTGGCTAGCTGAGATAGTACACCTTCTTAAGACACTCTGGTCACAACTTCAAATAAGAACTCCAGAAAAGCCCTACCCACTACTCAGAGACTATAACTGTTACAGACAGTACTCTGAGTGTCAGGAGCTCACCCATGGCTACCTGACCCCTGCCTGCCTCTGCAGAGGGCTGCATTGTCTAGAATTTTGGCAGTAGACTCCCAGGTCCCTCGTTAGGCATTCTCTGCCACTTATCCTGTGCTGCTGGAAGCAGATGCTCATCTCCCCTAGGGTCTAGATTGAGACTCAAAACCAGCGAGCATGGGGGAGATTAGGATCCCTTTGTACAAGTTTGCTTGGAGTCTTCATGATATGAACTGACGTGCAAGCAAGATGGCAGGGTGTTGGTGTCTGTATCCACAGGATTTGCCTGCCTACAGCTCAACCTTCTTGAGGCATTTCCTCAGTAGAGGTTTCTTCTCTCATTTGACTCTAGCTTGTGTCAAGTTGGCAGACAGCTAGCCAGCACACCCACTCAGCCTCCATAGATTACACGTTCACTTTACTGCCGTTGCTCACAGGAACGTGAGAAAAATACGCAAAACACCCAGGCCTCCCCTGAACATTTCTACAACAGCCAAACAAATCAATTGACAGCTCCATTTTGATTAAAATGACAGGAATGCTAATTTGCAGTTAAAAGCAAGTCAATATTCTCCCCTTGGATTTGCCTGTGTCCCGCTTTATTTCAAAACAGAGAAGCGCGGCATTACAACTTAATGTTATATGTTGTGTATGCATAAGATACATGTAAAAATATATATTTATATAGTAGATATTATTTCTCATAATATTATATATGAGGAAGGGAAGAGAGGGAGGAAGTTCCACCCGCGTCACACTTTATTTGGAAATTTCACCGATCGACTGATTGATACTTTAAAAGATTCAGTTCACTCTTATTGTCTGTCGATGCTCACATCTGAATTCTTTTTACCTGCACACAGGAAAACTAAAATCTATATGGAACTGCCTTTTTGTAATCTGCAGGATAGGCAACTGTCTCGTTTCTTGCTTCTAAGTCACTGAAGTTCCAATATTCCCATCCCGTGACGCGTTGCAAGCACCGCACTTCAGGGAGATGGATGAGGCCGCCGTCTTTGTGTCAGCAGTGCCTTGTGTCTTATTAGGTCTGAATTTTAGAGTAGCTGGCAGATCTGTGCAGACGAGTGTACGTGTGAGACACAAGAGCGCGGACAGACCCAAACAGGTGCAGAATTTGCTTAAATGCCATTGAATTTCAGGATGCAAAGACTGTTATTTTCTGGAAAGCTCTGGAGAAAACAAAACCTTTGCTGCACTGGGAGCTGCAGAATGCATGAATTAGCAAAGAGCACACACAGCCGGGATCATCCTTAATGTGCCATAGTCTGTGTCTCATCATTTACCATTGCCTCACATAAATAAGGGGCAATTTCAGTCCTGCCATCCCTCCTAGAGAAGTTGACATGTTTTGACATCTTCATTTAAAATGCTGCATGCTGTCTTCAACAGACTTATTTTCATACCGTATTTGTTAATCTATCATAATGAGAATCTATAATGCAAAGGGAGTTTCAGGCTTTATGTCTGGGCACAAGGTGCAGGGAAGTTGAGAATACATTTTCCTGGCACCAAACAACAAATTATGATTTCCATAATGGGCTGCAGTTCCCTGTAAAATGCATCCCATTTATTGAAAGTGAATGCTAAAGTGTTAACTGTGTATTTTTCTGTGTTTCTCAAATTATTATTTTATGACCAGGAATGAAATATGGATTGCAGCTATAAAAGCCTTTATACTCGACATCAATCCTGAACCATTTGCTGCAGCAAATTCTGAAGAAATGAATAGTCATAGTCTGGACCCAGGCTGCTGAAAGCCCAGGCAGCTTTTGGGAACTGCTCCCTTGGACCAGTGAGTCCACAGCAAGAATCTGTAACCCGATGACAGTGTGGTGGTATATGACAGTTATCAAAGGGTGTGTGTGCGTTTATGTGTGTGTGTGTGCAAACTTCTCTTTATCAGGATAGAGTTTCTTGTATGATGTCGTCCCTAATCTAAGTACCAACTCATCCATAACTCGATTCTGACACCTCACTCATCTTGTAAGTAGAAATTTCAGAGCAAATAAAATTTCAGAAATAAGAAAACTATTTCATAATTTTATCCATGATTACTAAAATTACAAGTAGATCAAAACTTATTTCCAAACAAGGACAAATCTCTGGAAGTAAGGTGTTCCACTCCTGGGCCACAGCACTTGCTGCTGGCTGGTGTAAGACACCCTTGCCAGCTCTCCTGAACAGCGGTAGGTTGTGTGGTGGACGATGGAGGAGCCTCACTCCCTCAGGGTCCTTGTGTCAAAGAGGAGTCACATGAGATGGGGACTAGGGCTTTGGTCAATTCGTGAGAAGGAGTAGAAAAAACTCCCGGGTCATGCTAAGCCACCCAGACCAGAGGAATAGGTCCCTACACAAATAGACCTGGGAACCCAATAGAGCTGATTTCTTTTCTTATTGTCCTGACCTCCCCGCTGAGAACATGTCTCTGGCTGAGCTCAGATCACAGACTTCATTCTTGCAGGGCAAGCGCTGTCCGGCCCAGCAGTTCTGATGATGAGGGTGACCCACCTACCCAGGAATGCGAGTGAGCAGCCAGCTAAATATAGTAGTGTTGTTCATATCCGTCATAATGATGACACTGTTGTTTCAATGATTTATAGACACAAGAAAGGGTGCCATTCATTAGTTTCTTCAGAGTTTTATTGGAGACTTTACAGCTATAAAACAGAAGATGCTTCCCAGGGAGACTCAGAACAGTAAGAGAGTTTTAGGGTATAAATGACTGTGGGTGATTACATACATAAGAGGTTCCTGTGTTCCGTTACAGTCTAAACACACACAGTGTACTGGCTGGTTTTAGGACAACTTGACACAACCTGAGTTATCAGAGAGGAGGGAGCTTCAGCTGAGAAAACACGTCCTTAAGATCCAGCTATGGTCAAGCCTGCAGAGCATTTCCTTAATTAGTGATCAATGCCGGAGGGTCCAGCCCATGGTGGGAGGGGCCATCCCTGAGCTGGTGGTCCTGGGTTCTAGGAGAAAGTAGGCTGAGCAAGCCAAAGGGAGCAAGCTAGTAAACAGCACCCTTCCGTGACCTCTGCATCAGCTCCTGCCTCCAGGTTCCTGTCCTGCTTTGAGTTCCTGTCCTGACTTCCTATGATGATGAACTGTGATGGGCAAGCATATGCTGAATAAACCCTTTCTCCCCAAGTGGCTTTGTTCGTGATGTTTTATCATAGCAACTGTAACCCTAACCAACGTAGTTGGGATTTTCTTTGGGTACCAACCAGCTGCCAAATACATAACACGTAGACTTATTATTAATTATGAATGCTCTGTCTTAGCTTAGCCTTGTTCTGCTAGCTCTTTTAACTTAATTTAATCTGTTTCTATTCTTCTATGTTTTGCCTTGGGGCTTTTTACCTTTCTTTCATTCTGTATGTCCTATTTTCTGGCTTCCTCCATGTCTGCCTGGCCCTGGCATCTCCCTGATCTCTCTCTCTCTCTCTTTCTCTCTTTCTCTCTTTCCTCTCTTCTCTTCTCTGAGCCTTATTTCCTCCTCTTAAATATTTTCCCTGACCAGAAGTCCTACCTTTACCTCCTCCCTTACTATTGTCTGTTCTGCTTTCTATTAGACCAATCAGGTACCTTAGACAGGCAAGGTAAAACAGCCCATGTTTCCACAGTTAAACAAATGCAACACATCTTTGCTTAAACAAATACTCCACAACAAACCAAGGTGTACGGCACTGTACCAGGAACATCAAGCCTGGCATCTGTCTTTCTATCTGGCCTGTGGATCCTCACTTAATTCCCACATCACCTTCTGAAGCAGGCAGCGTTCCAGTCCTTGGGATGTACAGGTGTCTGTAGGCTGTCGTTTTGTCTTGTTGACTGTGTCCTTTGCTTTACAGAAGCTTTTCAGTTTCAGGAGGTCATATTTATTAATTGTTTCTATCAATGTCTGTGCTACTGGGGTTATATATAAGAAAATGGTCTCCTGTGCCAATGCATTCAAGTGTATTTTCCACTTTCTCTTCTATGAGGTTCAGTGTGGCTGGTTTTATGTTGAGGTCTTTGAGCCACTTGGACTTGAGTTTTATGCATGGTGATAGATATGGATCTATTTTCATTCTTCTACATGTTGATATTCAGTTATGCCAGCACCATCTGTTGAATTTTTTTTCATTTTATATTTTTTGCTTCTTTGTCAAAAATCAGGTGTTTGTAGATGTGTGGATTGATACCTGGATCCTTGATTCGGTTCCTTTGGTTCTCCTGTCAGTTTTTATGCCATTTTTTTAATCCTGTAGCTCTGTTGTAGAATTTGAAGTCAGGGACTGTGATGCCTCCAGAAGTTCCTTTATTGTATAGGACTGTTTTGGCTATCCTGGGATTTTTGCTTTTCCCAATGAAGTTGAGTATTGTTCTCTCGAGGTCTGTGAAGATTTTTGCTGGGATTTTGATAGGCATTGCATTGAATCTGTAGATTTTTTTTTTTTTGGTAAATTGCCATTTTTTATTATGTTAAGTCTCCCTACCTAAGAACACGGGAGATCTTTCCACTTTCTGATGTGTTAAAGACACCACTCTGTAGTGTGTCTGCCCAGATCTGTGGTTTACTTCCCCCCTCCATCCCTCCAAGGGTTTGCTTTAGCATCTCCATCTCAGTCATATCTACTCTCAGAACCCTGCGAGAAGTTCATCCATGGCTCTTCTACGTTCTTACACTTTCCTGTTTCTATCAATCATTTCATCCATGGCTCTTCTACGTTCTTACACTTTCCTGTTTCT
>NC_022021.1:49154684-49155653 GCF_000317375.1 Microtus ochrogaster
CATTTCATCCATGGCTCTTCTACGTTCTTACACTTTCCTGTTTCTGTCATTTCATCCATGGCTCTTCTACGTTCTTACACTTTCCTGTTTCTATCTTTCATCTTTCATCTTCCCACTGTGACTTACAAGCTGTCCCCAGGGAGACACATGCCCAATACAGCAAGAATTCTCTTCTGCCCACTGACTAATATTTCAAATGACTGCGTCACAGTGGTTGGGTGTTCAAGAGTGCCCCTTCACTGTCTCTGCAATGTTTTCAGCTGTCAGTCTCCCACAGGCATCTCCACACCACGCCGAAGAGCTGAATAACGTTTTCATGAGAACAGATTGAACTCTTCGTACTGAGTTTGGGTTTTCTTTTTTTCTTAGCTGCTAGGGAGCTTTAGGAAAGACTTGGGAGCAAACTTACTGGTGTTGCCTGAGCACAATATTTGACTTTAGTTATAAACTTCTTTGGGAAACATATCCAGTACATACTTTCATACGTTGGGGGAAAACAGTTCTATTCACTGTAGTGCCTTTATTTACATATGTATTTCCCGTGTATTCTGCCTTTTCTACCAATTGTCTAAAACTTCCTTAACATTTGAAATTCTGAAGCCTTTGGATGATGATCTGAGCTGGTATTTAGCTGTTTACTAGGCATTTCTTAATCTTTTCTTCTTTTTTCTCTTCCTTCCTCCCTCCCCCACCTCTTTCTTTCTTCTTGGAGTCAAACCTAGAATATGGTATATGCCACAAAAGGACTCTACAATTAAACCATTCCTCCAGCACTCAGGAATATAGAGACAAGAAAGTGTTCCCACACTGTGAGTAAATTTTTACATTGTACACTGATGTGGGAATGATTTCTTATTAATAAAGAAACTGCCTAGGCACATTTCATAGGCCAACCCTTAGGTAGGCGGAGAAAACAGAACAGGATGCTGGGAGAAAGAAGCTGAGTCAGTGAGTCGCCATGGTTCCCCA
>NC_022021.1:49158303-49168320 GCF_000317375.1 Microtus ochrogaster
GTCAGGCAGTGATTAAAAGAATACAGTTTCCGTGTAATTATTTCAGGGCATAAGCTAAGCTAGCCATGTGGGCGGCCGGGTGCGGGGGACGCAGCCTTGCCGCTCTTATTTCAACAGTACACACGAGGCTTCTTTAAGCAATACACCTTATATTTTTTTCAGCTGCTGTGCTCAGCACTTTGCAAGTGCTTGGGAGTCCAAATGGGTAAATGATATCACGAAGTGTCAGAGAACATTGCATGTGTGGTTCAGGTCAGGGCACCTTAGCCAGTGAGGAACTTGCCACTGATGTGTGTAGTGGCTGGAGCAAGTGTCTCCACACAGGAGTCTTGGAGGAAAAGGGATCCGATGTCACAGAAGGGAAGGCAGAGGTGATGGTGAGTGGGTTTTATGCTTCAGAAGGGCTGTTTCAGATATTTTTATGAATGCTATGCTAATCCTCCAGTAAAACCATGATGAAGTATCTATAAGTCTGTAAAGTAAGGAGGGGAAAAGTGCCAAGGACAGACTTGTAGTTCATTAGCAAATTCAGAAGCTCCATGGCCCAAGAGCTCTCAGGTCACGAGGTTGTACACCGTTACCCTCAGAGGCCGACAAGAACATGACTGTGCAGTAAGAAACCATGTCTTGGGAGTTCCTATCAGACAGATAGCCGACTATTTCAGACTTCCTGTTTGGTGTGCCGTGATGAAATGTCTCATTTTATCTTATTTGGGGAAGTTTTGAAGTTGAGCTGTGTTCTCCCCTTGTGGAGACTATTGTTCTGATCTGGTATTGCTGATACAGGAGAAAGGGTTGAGGGTCAGAGGGCAGGAGTTGGGAGGGAGGAGCTGGAGTGGGGCAGGCAGGTTCCCTGAGGCTGGGAAGGGAGGAGATGATGCACCCTGCACTGGGGAATCCCTGAACTGACTACCCGCTGTGCCCAGCCCCACCTCGGGCAGAGAGGACCTGGGAACTTGGTTTTCCCAAATCCCTAATAACTCCACATCCTTTCTTGACATAGAAACTCCCAAGAGCTACTGGTCCATGGCTCAGGGAGGTTAGAAAGGATGTCTCCAGGGCAACCAGTGAGGACTCTGATCCCTACCAAGAGAAGCAAATTAATGATCTGGCCCAGAGTTGGTGGTAAAGCCAAGTAAGTAAATGTGCTCGCTGACTGCCCATGAATGCCATGGCAGTGGGCATAAACCCTTAACACTAATAAAATAGCAAAAACATTTGGCCCAGTTCAGTCTTTTTAGAGTGTGAGTGACCTTGGAAGGAAAGACCCAACAGACCCATGTATCCCCATGGAGAGGATAATTAAACAAACATACAGGGTTTTTTTTTTTTTGTAACATCCTTTTAAAAGTTTTTCAGAGTCTGTGGACTGAGACAAGTGTGTGTTGCCTTTGAGGTACCATGTGTCCTGGCTTATCTAGCCAGTAAAGCTCCCAGAAGACACACACACACACACACACACACACACACACACACACACACACACACACACACACACAAAGCCACAGCTAACACCACCAAACTCTCCCTAGCTCCTGACTAGAAAATGTCAGAAACAATTTAGGGGATGCTATTATTTTGGGTCATCATTCTTTACTAGCCCTCAGAAAACCAAACTAGAGTAAACTAACTGTTATTAAACATGACATAGTCCAACGGAAACATTAAAACATGGGAAAATTCTTCCAAAGTAGATGTCTTCCAAAAAGACAAATACCCCACAACCAACTGCAAAGCATGACTTTAAGAAAGGGCTTTAAGGGTTCCGAGAAGAGTAGAGGAAACTGGTAAACAAGCTACAGGCTTACATTTCTCCCTTTGCGTGTTCCTGCTGATGCTTACCTTACAGACATCATCTCCGCTGTGCTCAACAGAATTCTGCTCTGTCGTCATAGAGAATATTCTCAGATCCATGGCATGTTAAACAAAAGTCATTTGGTGCTTAAAACTCAATGTGTTGTGTTTCTGTTGTGTTTTGGTGTTCCTTTACATTTGTATGTACATGAGTGCACCTGTGAATGCATGTATGTACACATATATATATATATTTGTGTGTATATGTGTGCACATGCATAGTCTTGTATGTACCTGTGTGTACATGTGTGTGCACACAACTGTGAAGGTCAGAAGTTGATGCTGGATTGTCATCTTTAATCACATTCTCTGTTCTAATTTGCGGCAAGCTCTCTCCCAGGATCTGGTGCCCACGATTCAGCTGGGCTGGCCTGAAGGAGAACTCCAGGATTCCCCCCTCTCTGCTGCCCCAGAGCTGGGATCATCGTGGAGCTTAGTGTTCGCTCCTTTAATGTGGCTGCGAGGATTAAGCTCAGATTCCCTACAGTTGAACACGGGATGAACTGCACCAAATCCTAAGCCTTGATTTGTTTCCTTTATGGAAGCAACTTGTACACAGGAAATCATGTGACGTGAGCAGATCAAGCAAACCACGTGTGCGTCACTAACACGAGTTGAGGGCCAGTCCTCGGCCAGGCCTCTTCGTGTGGGATTCAAACGCCTGTGTGCTCCTGAGTATTGCTCCATGGCTGGGTTTGCAGATGTTCTTGTAGGCATAGGCACATCTTGCTTTTATTAAGCATTAGCAGAAGTGTGAGCTCCCCAGAAGACTCCCCGGTAGTTTGTGTTTACCCCTCACTAACGGGCCCTCTGGGAGGAAAGAAAGCCTTTTACACATGTAGTTTTCTGTACACAGACATGTTAATGTGGCTGCTAAGACTTTGTTTATCTTGCATAGAAAACCTGCTGAGCCCATAATGGCATTTATACACATGCAATTTTGAAACGCTTTCCCCCACAAAGGCAATTCATATGCCATGCAGAAGATGTTTGCACTGGGGTTTGCTCCCATGCTTTGCTCCCTTGGGACGCAGGCTGTGCAGCGGAGTGAGTCACTTCCTGGTATGGAGGGTACCTGAGGCGAAGGAAGGTACCTGTGGGCTCGGTGAGAACATATCCAGATTCCTGCTCAAGGGGCCCCACTCCTTGTCCATGTGACCCCACCAGATTTGTCAGGTTTTCTGGGTTCAATTTTCCTTTATGGAAACTGAGTTTGAAATAACACTGGCTGAGTCGACAGTGCATTAAAGTAACCTCAGAAGTGAAGGAAAGAGAGAGAGAGAGAGAGAGAGAGAGAGAGAGAGAGAGAGAGAGAGAGAGACTCTCTTAGAATAGCTCACCAAAAGCAAGCCCAAATTTGAATTCCTTCTCTTCCACTCCTCCATCATGTCTTCTGTCTGTCTTCAGTTTGTGTCCGTGGCCTGTCTGCTCTTGTCTGTCTGTTATATATGTGAGTGTGTGTATACGATCTGTCTGCCACGGACAAAGGGCTTGGCTCTGTATTTATTCAACAACATGGAGAAAACAAGATGAGAAAGGGATCACTTTTTACAGAAATCTTTCAGAGTTTCCCAAGGCTCTTTACTGCTCCCAGATGACCCAGAATAGCACTCAGAGCTGCCAGCAGACAATATCGACCGATAGCCACAGTTGCTTCCAATGTTTATGGTGGGTGTTTTGATTAAGGATACTTTCAGTCTGTTGACTGCTTCCAGGAACAGACACACACACACACACACACACACACACACACACACACACACACACACACTCTTTTAGCTCGGGGGTATGGAGAGTGTATAACGTAAGAGTAAAAGCCATGCCTTTAACTTAGGCTGTAAAAGCAGATTGCTTGGGGAATCCAAGGTATAATAAGGTTGATTATATCTTCATGAAGGCAAACAGGCTGAGCACAGAGAAGGAGAGCAGCTAAAGACAGAGTTTTAACTAATCTCAAGGGACATTATTAACTTGACTGAGAGGTCTAGCAAAATTTCAGACTCTTTGAAAGCAAGAGAAAAGGTATGTTCAGAGAAAAATAAAGTACTTTTGCTTTATATATAGAAAACATATAACACATGTAAATTCTCTATTACATAGTTGACCAATGGTGGTGACAACTAACAAGGATGGAATCGTACGTCAAGCAGAGCTATCCATAGCAACAGAACCAATAGAACTTATGTGGACTCCACCATAGGGGCTCTGTATACGCTGGAGGAGCAGAGCATAGTAGCTGCTCCACACACAGAGCTGGATGCCGCAGCGGTTCCCGACTGGGGCTCGCTGCCTGCGAATGCCCTGGAGAGCTGTGAAGTTAGGGCCGAATGGAGACAGTAGGAGATCCAAACCCAACTAGGAAGAGGTCAATGGTCGGGCAGCACTTCTCAGTTTTCTCAGACCACCGCTTTGAAGGTGAACTTTGACAGTGGGTCTTTCTGTTCCGTTATCCCTGTTGGAAAGCCCTCGTCCATGTGTCCGGAGGAATGTTTCTAGGATGATTCTAAATTCTGTCAAATGCCTGGTTCTGTTAATCTGAGGCTACAGGAATGTCTGGTACCGACATCTGGTTGGGAGTTCACAGCAGTGGAACTCATAGGCCACAGGGGTGAATATACTACTATTATTTTTCTAAATAGATGAAGTATCAAACTGACCACTAAATTTCTATCTCCAACCCCACATTTGATCGTAGCTCTCAGACACCATAGAAGAAATTTCCTTGTGCACCATGTGGCAGTTGAGGCGGAAAATTACGAGTGGTCCCGGACAGAAGACAGACCTTAGTACTCATGTGGTCCCAGCAGCTGTGAGAACAGGATCAAGCCAGTCAACATATCAGCATGGAGAGGTTAGGGCACACCGATCCCCCAGCCTAAGCTAAGGAGACATTTACAGTAATAGCGGCTGGGGTAGGAAGACAAACTTTTCCAAAGAATGTGGACCCTTGTAGGTTGCACACTCTAGGGGGTGACCCCACACTTATGAGGACATGGGAGCATGAATTGGACTTAGTGGGCCATAGGAAAAGAAAAGAGGACATGCTCTTGGGAGGGGTTTGGAGGTGTGTCTGGGAAGAGTCACTGGGGAGTGAGAACAAGTATGAAGAAAATATTCTGTATGCATGTTTGAAACTCTCAGTCTCTTAATTCTGAGTAGTCAAATCTAAGCACAAAGCTGCTTTTAGAATAGAGGAGGTATCGTTGGGGGGGGCGTTTTTAATTTTATTTCTATTGTTATTGTTGTCTTTTCATAAAGATTAAAATTCTCAGGCCGAATGGCCCTGCCACAGAGCCCTCTAAGACCATCCTAAAGCATAGAATATGTGCATTGTGATTCACAACCTTAGCAAAATTACAGTTATGACGTAGCGCCAAAAATAATTTTATGGTTGGGGTAACTCCAACATGAGGAATTATATTAAGGGGTCACGGCACTAGGAGAGTTGAGAACCACTGCCTACATACGCTTACATTAGCCTGCTAATTACACTGCTTTCTCTGCTGTTGACCTTTACCCCCCCCCATTTCCCCTCCTTGCTTATTTAGAAATTAGTCTCCATCATGAATATGCATGCATAGGAAGAACAGTGCTTCCTCAACTCCTCTGGCCTTCCACGTGGGGCACGGGGTCTTGGAATGCTTCCGCCCTGGGCATTGTGGGCCTTAATGTGTTTTAACATTGCGGGGCCTATGGTGTTTGTTTCCCTTATGTCCTCCCTCGGCACTCTGTAGGCTGTGCTCCTTCTAGCTGTCTTCAGTGACTGGATTCTCATCCTGCAGCCTCAAAGCAGCAGGTCTACCACACGGAGCTGCTCAGGGGCGCTCTTCTACGCGTCTGATGACTGAGCTTGCCCTTCCAGTTTCCCACACCCACACTTTGTGTAAGTAGACTCTTGGTACCCAAATTCCCCTCCAAGTCCCCAACTTTTCATGCATCACCTAACGCACAGAGAACATGATAGATAACAGAGCCAGCTGGTAGAGGCCCTGGGGCTGGTACTCCATGCCTAGGCTTCTCGACTGCCCTCTGCCGCATTCACACACTGTCCTGGTTCCCAGTCACAGACACACTCCATGGGAGCCATTACCGCTTCTGTGGGTCATTGAGATATTCCATGTGCTTAGAATTTCTTGTGGGCAGAGGTGTCGATGTCACCAAAATAAAATAAAGTAAAATAAAATAAAAAACAGCGCTGGCCTAAATTCAAGTTGTACGATGTTTTTATCAAGTGTCATAAGAATGAAATCAAATGCACGAAGCAGCTGGAATCTGAAACCAGATTTAACTTTGCAGGTGGTCTGGGGGAGAACCTATAGTCTAACATGCTAGGTTGCCCAGGTAGGAGCTTTTGGGGTGTGAAGTGTCTGATGGGAAAAGGGAGATGCGATGCTCCTCAGGGTCTCAGTGCTGTGATCCACCTCAGGATGTGAGACACGCACAGGAGAGAAAGGGCTGTTGTGTGGGGTTGAGGGAATGATACTGTGTTTCCCCCATAAGAACAACAGGAAGGGCTCCTGGCCAGGGGGCACTTGGCAGCTCTTTCAAAGAACTGATTCTCCTGATTTGGGAACTCCTGCATGTTTTCGCCCTGTTAGGTGTTGCTGCTAGCTTTGTCTCACTTCATCTAAATGGCAGCTTAAAGAGGCAGGTGTGATTGCACCTATTTATAGAGAGAACCCCAAAGCCTTAAGGTATGAACTGACTAACGCGGGGGGCACTGAGACATCAAGCAGCGGAGCTGTTTCTGGGTTCAGATTTTCCAAGCAGGTTTCTCTGTTTCTTTCTTTCTTTTTTCTCAAGAGAAACAGCAAGATTGTTAGTTCTTGGAGAGATCAGAATTTAGGGAAACCTATTTAAGGCAGGCTGTAATTATATTTCTTTTCCTAGGCACGAGCAATATCTCCTCAAGGTGCAAAGATGGTAAGCAATTGATCAGCATGTGGTTCACACACAGTTAGCATCCTGCGCCAGCCGCCCGCCCTATGAGGATATGAAACCTCCTGCACATCATAAAGGGAAAGGGGGGCTGGATGCATGCTCCACGAAATGCGCTCATTTCCTGGCCACATTATGGTGCATGAATCACACATTCAGAAACAAGGGGATGCATATTCATGACATCAAAATGTGCGGTGCTGATCCAGGGAAGCGCGGGGGCTTGTTTTGCTTTGTGCTTTGAAGACAATTATGTAGGACAAATACATTCTGGAGAAACACTCAGTTATTCCCAAGGAAAATTATAGATGCTTATAGGCAGTGCATTTCCGTCGTTTTCGTGGTTTATTGCTCCCCTCTGTCACTGGAGTGTTCTTTTCCATCCATTAGTCCTTCTAACACAGCTCTCTATCTCAGCCCGTGGACTTAACTGCCTGTTTTATCTCTGCCGTAATGTCGCTTGGACTAAGTTGCAACCACATCAGTTCCCCCTTGCAATTATCCTCTCTGTCTTCGGCATCAATGTTTGTAGCTCGCTCTTAGTGTCCGTGCTGTGCTGTCTGCCCATTTCACCTCAAAACAGGGGATGGCAATCAGGAGAGCTCGAGACTTCTCTGTCTCCACGGCATCATTGTTTCTTGGCTTCCCTCCAGAGAAAAAGCTCCTGCCTCCTCTTTGAGAGTCCCCAACCCCTCACCCTACTCTGGCTCTCTCTTCTCTCCTTGGTGCCATTGCTGACACCTTGGCCTCCTTTCTCCTCCCGTCCTCATTCCTAGGCATGCAGATCTACTATCGTTGCTTAGATATGTCATAATATACGTATGATGCCGCCGATGAAGGCTCCACCCCCATCTTCCTCCTGAGCTCATATTACCAGCCTGCTTTCTGTGTCTGGTTGTACACCTGATTGACTTTAACTGTACATGTCCATAATGTTATCTTTCACATGTCACTCAAGCCTGCTCTTCCCTTAGCCTCTCTACTCAGTGGACAGATTCTCCATTGTGGACAGTCAGAAGCTGGGCTCACAAACTTTGGGATGCCCTTCAACTTCGCCCTCCTGTGCAACTTTCTATGCATCAGCCAGCTAGGACTTTCAAATACCCACTCTGGCTCTAACTGGTTACATCTAGTATCTCCACTGAGGCTAGAAGCCTCGTGATGTGTCTACCTGCTTCTACCTACTGTATTCCTCTGTAATTCCTTTTCATAGGAACCATGGCGGTCTTTTCTCATGGTGATCAAAAAGTCAGCCCTGCTCAAGATCTCATTCTACGATAACAATCCAAACTCATTGCTGTGATCTGTTAGTCTGAAGGAAGCCAAATGTCACCATCCTGCTCATTCCTATTGGCTTTTAGAAGCTAGAGGCTATTAACTTTAGAGAGGCACCAGCTTTATCCATGTGCAGGGTGTCTCCTTGTAAGATTTATTAAACTGTAACCTTTTGTAGTGTTTGTAGAGAGTGAGTACAGAAGAAAAGGAGAACACGTGAAGGATTGAGATGTCACACCCAGTCACGTGGCACCTTCAGCAAAGGGACCGCATTGTGCCAGGCACTACTGTGTACAGAAGTCTGTTCTCACAGAGCTCACTTAGTTTACACACAAATTGCCACGTCCATTTCTTGTGCAGAAAGAGAAAGAACAGTGTGGATGAGGGAGCTTAGTGAAGGGCTTGCATTGCAAGTATAAGGACCTGAGTTCAAACCCCAGAACCCACGGGAAGGGGCTCTCTGTGGTGCCATGTACTTAGAGTCTCAACACTGATCCTTGTCATGACAGCCGGATTCCTGGGCCTCTCACTGGCCAGCCAACCGAGCCAGTGTAGTGAGTTCCAGGCCAGAAAGAGACCTTGTCTTAAAAAAAAAGTGGAGGCTTCCCAAGAAACAATTCCTGAGATTGTCTTTTGGCCACCACACACATGTGTGCATGTGGGCACATGTGCCCTTCCCTACTCATGCACTCTGACAAAGAAAGAGATAAGGAAAAGATGGCTTAGCAGCCTGATATACAGATGGCTGGATATGGTAGGGTGATGGGTAGATAATTGCAAGCTTTTTCAATTTTACTTATTATCGTGTGCATGTGCAATATGGTGGAGCACACGCACGGCATGACACACATGGAGTCAGAGGGCAACTCCGCAGGTCAGTTCTCCTTCTGCAACATCTATGTGGGTTGCGCTCAGGTTGTCTGTTTGCACAGCAGGTGCTCAGCTGCTTGTTCCCTCTGTCCAGCTCACTTACAACCTGTCCCCTGTTGTAATTCCTTATGGGCCAGTTTCGTTCGTGTGTGTGTGTGTGTGTGTGTGTGTGTGTGTGTGTATACAGCTTTACCAAAAACTCAGCAATTAGACCGGACTGGCAGGCCAGCCAGCTCCTGACCCTCTTCTCTCTACCTCCCAAGTTTTGGGATGATAAGATGCATCCACCTGCCTGGCTTTTGGAAAAATCTTATTTTTTAATTTTATATTAAATTTATATTACTTATTTGAGAGAGCTACACAGCATGTTTTAATCTCATTCACCTCTTCCCCCTTTCAACTCTTACCAAATCCGCATCCGTCTTCCATCCCTACTTAAATTTATGTCCTCTTGGTTTTTTTTTCAGATGCTCTGCCAAGCCCAGAAGATACTGTTTCTTTGTAGTCATCAACCATCTAGGCGCTGCATTCTTTCCTCCCTCTCTCTACAATGATCCCTGAACCCTGAGGGTGCAGGGTGCAGGGTGCAGGATGCAGTAATTGTTTTCTCCACAGGGACAAGCACCCCACAGTTCTACAGCCTGCTATTCTCTATACCTTAACTGGTTCAGGTTCTCTGTGTTAGTCACTATGTATTAAAAATGGAAGCTTTTCATATGAGGGTTGAGAAATACTTTGCTTTATTCGTTTAACAATAAGCCATTAGAGATTGGTTTACTACTATGGCAATTCGGCAGAATATAGTAGTGGGTTCTCTACTAGGGCCTATGACCTCTGCAGCTGAAGATTCTTGATCCAGTAATGGTACCAGCTATGGGATTCATTCTGTGGAGCAGGACTCAAAATCCAACCAGAAAGTGGTTGGTTACTCCAGTGATGTTCATGCCACTATCTCACCAATGGCCATCTTTCCAGGCATTCACGTCCATCTCTATCTCTATCTCTATCTCTATCTCTATCTCTATCTCTATCTCTATCTCTATCTCTATCTCTATCTCTATCTCTATCTCTATCTCTATC
>NC_022021.1:49168740-49179752 GCF_000317375.1 Microtus ochrogaster
ATCTATCTATCTATCTATCTATCTATCTATCTATCTATCTCTCATCTATCTATCTATCTATCTATCTATCTATCTATCTATCTATCTATCTATCTATCTGATTATCATCTATCCACCTATCTATCTATCTATCTATCTATCTATCTATCTATCTATCTATCTGAATTATCCTACAGTGAGGGCAATAATGGGTCTATCAGACATCAGATATTAACAAGTAAAAATTCTAGTGCTAGGAGTGGATTACTTCTTTTGGAGTCCCACCTCAGTGAGGATGCAGAGTCCCCAAAGATTACAGGCCAATGCTGTTTGGTGCCCTACAGAACTTGATGGTAAGACTATGTTGCTGAAGACATCACTTCTCTGAGCCATAGAATATATAGAAATCAAGTTAGCACTAACATGTCTTGCTCTCACAGTGCCAGAAGGGTCTGTGTACAGTACTGGAGGAGAAAAGTAATCATCTATCATAGCCAGCTGTCAACTTTGCAGGCTACGATAGCAGTTAAGTCTGTTTTTGATTTGTGTTCTAGGAGAATGAACTCTGATCCTCAGAACTGCTTGACATCTCTCTAGGTTTCTTAGGTTGATGTTTATACTAAGAGATATTTTTATCAAGAGAATCAATTGCACATTATATTGAGAAGCTCAAGTACTTATAGAGGATTTAACTTGGCACATGATTGGAGGTCCCATATAGATCCACAAAGCAGAGGAAGGAAAGATCCTGTAACTCACCTGAAGGAGGGGTGTGCAGTGATGGGTACGTGGATGAATTTGACAGTGCACTGCAGAAACACCCTCCCAGGGGGCCTGAGATAAAGGAAGAGGGGGTACCTGCAGAGCTGGATATGATATAGTGCACACAGGAAACACAAAGGTACTCTGTTCAGCTGTAATCATCTGTAATGGACTGAAGAAATTCTTCTCAAAAGTCAGGCCCACCTAGAGCCTCCCAATGACCATACTTGGGAAGAGGTTCTTTGTGGGCTTAAGTAGAGGCCTTGGAATGACAGCAAACTGGGTTCATGGCAGAGCAGAGACCCAGTGACTCTTAGTCTCATGAAAAGACACAAAAAGAAGGAGCCATGTGTGGATGAGTGGAACTGGCCTGACGGTGATGGAGTCATGTGATTCAAGCCACAAACTTACAGTGATTGCCTGCTGAGTGGAAACGTGGGGGATGCATGGCACAGGTTCTTCCTGAAAGCCTTCCAAGGAACAGAGCCTGTGGGTGGTTTGGTTCCAGACTTTCAGCTTATAGAACTTCCAGAAAAATCCATTCCTATGGTTCTAAGAGAGACTTTCATTGTGATTTATGCTAGCTTCCCTAGGCAGCTAACTCATCATTACAGAAAGCTTCTTGCCTTTCGCCCTCAGACTGGGTTTGGAGCTGGATGGTCCGTGAGAATATGCAGAATTCAACACCCCCATGAGCGGCAGGATCTGTAGAAGCCTCACGCAACACAGAGACACCTGTCCAGCCTTTCTTTGGGCAAGTTGCACAACCTCTCTCTGCCTTGATCCCCGCATCCGTGCAATGGACATAACGATCTCATCTTCACCGTGTCTGACTTCAGTGTGCATACAGCTCAGCAGTGTTCGTGTTCTGCCTGTCTGTACTGACCGTCTCCTAGGATACCCTGTGGAAGCCTCCTTCACAGCACGCATCCTAGTCCTCTGGCTCCATTCTCTCCTCTCGTCTTCCTCTGTGCTCCCAGTCATGTGTGTTCTAGTCACCATATCTTGAAAATATTTTTACAAACTATAAGTTATTCTTCACTATTTGCAAAATGTTAAACAGGATTTTGGGTGAACTGGGTTTGATGACTATGAGCCCCTGACCGGAAAGGAGCAGAGGTGCTGATGAAGAACCTTATTCTCAGTAATTCAGAGACAGGAGGAAGATCCACAAAACAGTTCAGCCCAAGGGGACTCTCCCATAGTTCCAGGTCCCCCAGGGTGTCTGGTGTACAGGAGATGTGTGTCTGTCTCCTCATGGCCTGTGGATGCTGAGTCACCCTTGCCAGTGTCTGCAAGCTGCGTGCCTTGTGTTTGGTCTGACTTGGCCGCCTGACATTGATGGATGACCTGCAGAGGGCTGAGTGACTTACTCCCACCAAGGTCAGACAGCAGCAGCCCCAGGCTCCCGAGACGACTGCAGTGGGCCCCGAAGACAGGCTCAGAGGCATCATACATTTCTGTCAATCGGAAGTCTGCCTCTAACACATCCGTTCTGTCCTAGAGGAAGCAGGGGCTCTGATTCTGTGGTCCAGGGGATGCTGATAAACAGGAGAAAGAAGTCTCCCTTCTTCTCATGCTGGACGGGCAGGCAGGAGCCCCAGCATCTCTGTAGCCTCTGTTTTCCTTCTTATCATTTCTTTATATCTCGTTGATCAATCTTGAACGATCCCTGGTCCAGACAGCCAGAGTGAAGAGAGGCTGCAGTTTCACAGGGTGTGGCTCAAGCTGCTTCCTTTAGGGACTGGTCTCCACTGCGGGGAGAAAATCCTGCTGCTTGCAGCAGTTCTGTATAACACTGTCTCCTATGAGGCCTGACACCTTATCAGTGCTATCCCTGTAGGACAGAGCTGAAGTGAAGGAGCCAGCAGATGAGTGGGGGGTTAGACTGAGGAAGGGGAGAGGAGAAGCCAACCCTGCGAATGAATTGAGGGACGGTGGCCCTTCAGTTCCTCAGCAGGACTCAATAGGCAGCTCCATCTTTCCCAGCAAAGTTTTGCAGCAGGACTTTGGGATTCCCTTTGTTCCTATACAGACTATACAGTGAGACCCATCCCAGGTTGGCTCAGGTGACATACCAACGTGAGCCCCCTGAGCCAACAGTGGAACTATTGACGGGAAAGGAGAGAGAGCTCTCGGCTGCAGAAGGGAAGGGAGGCACCATGAATTTCATAATAGAATTAATATTCTTGTCTGGCTGCTTAGCCCATTTCTAGATGCAAACAAACAATTTCTGTAACAAATATAAGAAGTATGGAACAAGTGGTACCGGACTTCATCCTCACTTGGTATCAAAGGCATCCACAGTTAAGGCCACCAGAGTGTGGAAACCCACTCCTGACCATCTTCACTGATGTCATTTGTGACATGGAAGCCACACTTCAATTTGGTCAATCTAATTAACATCTTGGTAGTGAGGGTTAGAAACAACAAAGCAAAATCATTGAAGTCTGAGCTAGTGGGATGGGGAAGCAGGGAACTCCGGCCAAGTGTTTTGTAAAGCAGAAATACTCTAAGCTCTGCTTCTCATGAACACCTGCAAAGAACTCCCTTCTGGGGTCTGGGCTGTGAGAAATGGGGTTGCAACAGACAAAGCAGTGAACCACTAATAAGGTGTATTTGCTGAGAGGCTCCAAAGAAGACCCCGGGAGTAGCAAAGGGTTCATTACTCTGTGCCTCGAGACCAGATAGACGTCTGTAGTGACTCTAGGCAGACAACACCAGCAAACACCAGCTACCTTTCTGAAACAGGGAAGTGATAAAGCCAACACAGACAATATGCACACGGGTCTGGGAGTAGGCAGCAGTAGAGGAAGGGCAGAGCCGTGTGATGATAAGACACTCTACCTAGCAGATGCTCAATGTCCCTCCTGTCCAAAGCAATATCCGTTGAGGAAAAACAGCTATGCACGACCAAGTGCTTGCTACGCTTGCTCTGCATCTTCTGAGAAGATTGATTTATGTACCAGGCCTAAGCAAAGGTCATACCAAGGTCAGCATCAAGGTCAGTGTGTGGTTAAGATCTTTCATCCGTTTGGGGTGCTCAGTAAGGGCTGCTCTCCCTTCAGTTGGCCAGTGTGAAAATCGGTCTTTGGCAAGGCCAAGGTGTACGCTGATGCGAAGACAGGCATGCAGTGAGCAGGGCATTTTCCCATCCACTGCCAGGCCCTAAAATTCTCAATGCATTTCTGAGTTCAGAGCCTAAGCCCAGCCTTGAAGGCCCATCCTATTGGCAAGCTCAAGTTCTCCTTTTAAATATCCAGGAAACAGAACTTAACAAGATCTTTGAAAGAATATTGTCATGTAACTCGTTTTTAACATTATATCAAAGAAAATAGACTGGAACAAAACTATTTTTCTCGACTCTGATCATTTATTATCACCAGGCAATAACTAATATCTTACATGTGTATGTGAAATAAACTCAACTCCTCTTTAACATCCTTTAATTTAGCTGGGCAGTGGTGGCGCACGCCTTTAATCCCAGCACTCGGGAGGCAGAGGCAGGCGGATCTCTGTGAGTTCGAGGCCAGCCTGGTCTACAAGAGCTAGTTCCAGGACAGGCTCCAAAAAAACTACAAAGAAACCCTGTCTCGAAAATAAAAAAAAAAAATCCTTTCATTTAAAAGTGTGTTAGGACTGAACTATGGTCCCCCAGAACCAAGGTTTGCTCCAAGGTGCAGCTTCTCAATGGGACTGTATCAGGAGTCAGGGCCTTCATGAAGATAATTGGGCTTAATGAGCTCACGAAGAGAAGAGCAGCACCCTCACCAAACAGGATCTGCGGCTGGGTTAGCTTTTATCACCGTGACACCACGCACCAGCCAAACCACTTCAGGGAGGAAAGATTTCAGTGCAGCGTGGCAGAGGGTGTGGAGGACAGCAGCTCGGGCATTGGACACAGGAGGTGTGAGGAAGAAGAAGCAGAGAGAAGGGTGGGAGCAGAGACTGACGCCTCCTCAGCTGCCTCAGCTTCTATCCCAGAGCCTCCAGAAGCACCCAGGCTGTTCCTGTTGGAAAGGAAGACAGTTCTTGTCTGCCAGTTTCGGAGATTTCAGTCTATGGTCAGATGCCTCTGTGGCAGACAGCATGGGTCATCGACGGAGCAGAGAAAAGGAAGGGAGGAGCAATCTGGGGACAAGATTTGCTTCTTCCAGTTGTCCCCACTTCTAACAACCTTTTCAGCTGCGTACTCATCAGAGGATCAGGGCATCTGTGAAGTTGCTACCCTTGAGGGCCAGCCATCTATCACGAGCGTCGATACTGGGGACCGAGTCTTCACACTGGAGCATCTGGGAACATGTCATATCCAAATCACAGGAGGTTGGGAATATTGCCAGGGCCTCCCCTCCAGGTGCTCAGCTGGAGGCTGGCTTCCTTGACACGTGAGCTTTCTTTCTTCTATCCATCTTGCCTGTTTGCCACTTGCCACTGTTTTCTTCTACCTGTCGAACAAAGGCCACCGCCCAACCTCTCACTAACTTGGACAGTTTCTCAGGGCATAGTTCTCCGGTATGCAATACAGCTTACATTCTGAAGAGTGTTCCGCAAAAAGGCTCTCCTCCGTCATCCCTGCGGAGCAGACAGGTGTGGCAGCCTTCAGGTAGATCGAAAAGATGCTTACTTCAATGTATTCGGAGCCAGGAACTCGCCAGCTTGTCCCTGAGAATCGTAAAACTACAAACAGAATCTGCAGTTGTCACTCTATCCCTAGATCTGAATTGAACTTGGCTGGAGTGGCTCGGGTTGAAGGAGATGAAAACAGCGTCCCAAAAAGTTCTCAAACAATGAAAGAGAATGACGCAAAACTCAGAACAAAGCTATGGTTCTCCTGGCATTCTCTGGGCAGTTCTGCATCCATGGATCTGCATGAAGGAAGAGCTCAGGTGAACAAGCAGAAGGAAGTGAGTGTGGGAAGGGTTTAGAAGAGATGCTAACTTCTGGCCTGCATGTAGGACCTCACTGCTCCTGCCCTTCAGATACACAGTGCTAGCCAGTTGGACATGAAGGATGAGAATGTGTGTCACCCAGCCCTCAGGGTTCGCTCTCCCATGTGTCACTGCAGATTGCCCGTATGTCACGAGTATTCTCTTGAAGGATTTGGAGATCTGCTATAGACTATATTATATTGAGAAACATAATAGTTATAATCTCACTTTAAATTATTTGAGGTCTAAAGGACAACATCAAAAGCTAAACTTAGGTTCATGGAACAATCAAGATTTTTCTTTCAACTTTGCAGAGCAGTTGATGAGCTGAGCAACACCAGATCATCAGGGACCAGGCACTCAATGCACAAGCCTGTGGTCAACATCTTATACTCAAACTATAGCATGACTCCACTGGCTTCCAAACACTCGTGGCCATCTCATAATGAAAAACACGTTCACCTCTGCATACCCTCAAATCAATAGTTCCAACCCCATTCAAAAGTCTTTTCCGAGACACATGATAGGCGTTTAACTGTGAACTCCTTTGGTAAAATAAAAAAGGGAGTTACTATATCCGTTATCATTGCTGTGACCACGTACTTTACAGAGACATCTTAAAGAATCTCTTTTAGTTCACATTTTCACACGAGTAATCACTGGTTCCATTGCTTCTGAGCGAGACAGAGAAACAACATGGCAGGGGACGTGGAGAGGAAGAGGAAAAAGACATCATGGAGGACACGGAACCGAGGGAACACGGGAAGGAAGTATGGATAAAAGACTCAGTCCCATTGACCTACACCTTCAAGCCACCTCCTACCTCCATCACCTCCTAACAATGACATCATGAGTTCGCTGATTGCAGATCCCTCGAGACTGCACCACTGCCTCCAAAGACGTCACCAGGGAATGAATTCAAGGGGGAATTTCATATTTAATTATAATAGTTTCATAATTCCAATATATTTCTTGCCCTGTAATTTATGTGTATTATGTCCACTTTCTTGTTGCTAGGCCCTTGGTGAGGCAGAGACCATCTTAGTGGGGAGGTAGGTGTTCTTGCTGTGTTAGAACACCAAGACCAAAAGCCCCTTAGGGAGGGAAGGGTTATCTCAGCTCACAGTTCCATAGCTCACTCGGGAACTCAGCACAAGAACCTGCAGGCAGGAGCTGATGCAGGAGGCATGGACGGGTGCTGCCTACTGGTGTGCTCCCCATGGCTTGCCCAGCCTGCTCTCTCTTAACACTCAGGACCACCAGGCTGGAGGTGGCACTGCCCACAGTGAGCTGGGCCCTCTCACCTCAAACATCAATCAGCAAACTGTTCCATGGGCTTGCCCACAGGCCAGTCTTTCCTGATTGAGATTGTGTTTTCAAAAATGAATCTAGCCCGTGTCAGGTAGCCAGCGGAGGAGAGCAAGGAGAACTAAACAGTTCATTTAATGACAGCCGAGGAGAAGGGAGAAAATGGAACTGGGCCAGATGTCACTTCCAGAGACCTGGTCTAGGACCTGCTTTGCGATAGCTATGCTGCACTCTGAAATTTCCAGACTTGCTCAAAACAGTTCCACTATCTGGGGACCAAATATTTAGCACATGAACCTATGAGATGAATTTCACATTCGTGTTATAACACCAGGAGAGGAGTCTGTGTGGGATTCTTTCACAACTCCCAAGAGGGAACAGAATTACCAATGTTCTGGAATCAAACGTACAGCCTCCAGACTACGAGACAATCCATTTCTGTTGTTTAAAACCCTGGGCTCTCGTATCTTATTCAGTAGCTCTGTTTAACTGATCCCTTGGCCCTGATTAAACAGGCCTGATTAAATGTTCAGAGAGGAAACTGTGATACCCACCACACGGAAGGGGTTGAGGATGCCCTTCTTGTGATGGAAGATGTTTAGTCTTGGTGCTTTCTGACCCCAGAGGACCAGGAGCCACTCAGCACGGATGCACAGCTAGGTGAGAAGTGGCCTCAGCTAGGAGGGTAAGAACGGGAGCCGGGGAAATGAGGATGGGTCAAGCACCTCTTACAAGCATCCCTACTGTGCTCACAGGGAATAGTGGGTGCCGAGGATCCAGCAGATAAGACATTTTCTGCAGTTAGACATTTTCCAAAGCTGCTTGCACAGAGGAGGAGGTGAGCTGCAAAGTAGAAACAGCAGACTTGATTCTGTGCAGGTGGCTCGAAGGGGCAGTTACCAACCCCCTTTAATGCACCCAGGCCAGGATCGGGCCACCGTCACACCCAGAGGGAGAGCCGTGCAGGGTGACGTTGCAGAGCTTTCGGCAGTGAGAGAGTTAACTTGTTCTAAACGGAACAATGAAAGTCCAGAGATGGAAACTGGAACCCATGCTCTTCCCATGACCATGACCACACGGAACCTCACAGGCCTCCGCTGACGCTCCTCCACCACGAGACATGCTCATGTCTCCCCCGAAGCGTCATCTCAGGCACACAGAGACACATTTCTGTGTCTTCAGGAGCAAATTAGAATTAAAATGGCCAAGACAGCCAGGAAGGAGATGTGAGTGAAGGCGGTGGTGACCCCTGTCATCGGGCGAGTGGAGACGGCAGCTGAGACATTTCTCATGGAAACCCATGTGAGGGAAAAATCCATCACAGTGTGCCAACTATCTTCACCCTCAGTTCACGGCTGCCAGGGCCAGCTGCTCAGTGGAAGTGCGGCTGGAACCCATTTCATGGAAGGGTATGTGAGGCCGCTTGCCACGGGCAAGGACACCTGCAGTTCTGACAGCCTCCAGGATCTCTCAATTCTGTGTGTGGCAGGTACCATGTCTAAGTCTATAAAGGAATTCAAGTTCCCAGGGAGCCAGGCCTCACCATGCTGACAAGTCGGCATGTACCAGGAAATGGGTTTAATTGTGCCTGTGGTATGGCATATGCAGAGGACTATCTCTCAGATAAAATGTGCCAGCTCACTGACTCCGAAAGCATAGGTTGTTAAATTAAAGCTTCACACTGGATTTTTATACAGACCTTTAGTAAAGGTGTCAGGTTCGCTATCAACCAACTCAAACCTTTTCAGTTCTTTCTGTTGTATATGGTGCTGGAAATTCTGATAAATTATACCTCCTACCCAGCTGTGCCCTGGCTTAGGGAATTCTTGGTTTCCATTTATCATGTGTCTCTTTAGTGTCAGGGCTGACTTGTTCTTTGCCTGGGTGTCATTTTCCTTTTGTGCTATCTATCAGGAATGGCTCACAGGCATCAGACTGCCAAGGCTGCTTCAGTCATGACTGTGAGAAGAAACACAGAGGATGCCTGCTGCCCCTGCACATGGCCAACAAAGCCTCCCGCCACACACAGCCAGGTTATCAATGGCAGCATGATGTCGGCCTAGAATCTGTCTGCCCTGAAGCTTCTCCAATGTCCTCTCTCCCACCCACCTAGCTATTCTGAGTCTTGAGAAAGCTAGGCTCTCCCAGATCCGGTTTCTTGAGGACGTCAGCAAGGGTTTGTAGCCTTGGGTGATGGAACATGTGTGGAAGGCTTGACCAGAGGACCATCAGAACGAAAGCATGCCGTGCTAGCACTCGGGTCTAGGGACAGAAGTCCCACAGACACCTGCCTCCAAGAGGCAGTTAGCACACGTGGCTCAGCCCCTCTTCCCGTGGACCTCTACCTCCTGGGTGGACGTGGGTGGGCAGGGCATGTTGCTATCACAGAAAACAAGACACTGATAGAACCCTGAATCTCCTTCAAGTGGTTTTCTCTGGTTCTGAGATGTCTCTGATTCATGTGAGATGCTCAGAAATCTCTGAGTTAGGCAGCTCCTTCCTGGCTGACCCTGGTCCCCCCCCCCCAATTGTGCTCTCCTCTCCTTCCAACCTGTGAGCTCTGGGATCCTTCCATCTACTCATGCTCCTCCCCAAGAACCTGCCCCACTTCTCATGGGTGAGTACAGAAAACGATGACTCGGGTCCATTGCAGGTCTGTCCAGTGGAGAGTCTGAAGCACGGACCCTGAAGGCTCTCGGCTGCTAATCAGTGAGGCCAGGAGTAGGGCGGAGCATCTCCGGGGGCCTGGGCCTTTGAGAAGTATTGGTCTGACTGAGTCCTATCTGCATCCTAGCTGAGGTTAGAACTAGGGTGAGCATGCCTCTCCAGCAGAACTGCCCCTCATGGGAATCAATCCATCTTTCATAGCAAAGCACCTCCCTCCCCCATTAGCTTCCAGATATATTGGCCTTTCATTTCCCTGCTCCTTGAGCTACTGATTCATGGCCGTCCTTACAACAGTGTCACCAGCCGAACCCTCCAGGGTTCAGACACAGGAGGGCGTCTGGGCAGTCGGAGACTTTACCCTGAAACCTCAACTATTCTTCTGCAGCTTTGCTCCAGGGTAGTCACGTCTGTGTGAAGCTAATGAAACAAACTCCTGACAGAGACCGATGTCTGTAATTACCTAGTTAGTGTTGTCGTCTGCCTGGAGTGCTTCTGGGAAGGAGGCTGACGTGGGGGGGAGAATTGGCCACTTTCTGCGGTCTTCCAGGGACCATGCGGTACCAGGGTACGTCTGCAGGACAGAAGCTCCTGGAGTGCATGGGGTGCTGCAGAGTCCGTGGGAACTCCAGTCTTCAGAGTTGCCACAGGTAAGGGAGATCAGACTACCAGCTCCCTAAGGGCCTGATATGGGTGGAGCTGCATGCTATCCCCGCTGGTTACAACTTCCACAGCAAGATGCCTTAGACAACAGAGATGTGCGACATTGGAGTTGTGCAGACTGGGTGTCCAGGATAAACGGGCTGGAGGGTAAGATGCTTCTGTGACTGAAGGAGAATCTGGTCCAGCCTGTCCTGGGCTCACAGACACGGCATCTTTTTGTCTCCCCCCTTCCTTGTGTGTCTACTTGTATGTGTCCAGGTTTCCTTCTTTTCTGATGACAGCATATGGGGTTAGGGCCCACCATAAGGACTTCATCTTAACTAATTACATGCATAGGGCTCTTGTTTCCAAAATGACGGCATTCAGAAAAGCTGACCGCCAAGGCTTCATTCACCACGTGGCTTTCTCAAGGGACAAATGCCGTGGCCCACAGCACCTCCTCTGTTGCTCTGCTGAAGATTCAGGAGCTTCTTGGTTGGTCTAAGTTGTTCCCACAACACGGCTGACAGCAGCAAGCTTTGTAAAACAGATACACTATGTTATCTGATATTTCTATGATATTGACATATAAGCCCCCACACTTACCATAAAGTGCATGGTATTCCAATCATTCCATATTTATTTCAGTGTGTGTATCCCACTCAGTGCCTAATATGGTCTCTCTCTCTCTCTCTCTCTCTCTCTCTCTCTCTCTCTCTCTCTCTCTCT
>NC_022021.1:49179852-49202355 GCF_000317375.1 Microtus ochrogaster
CTCTCTCTCTCTCTCACACACACACACACACACACACACACACACACACACACACTCACAGAATTATGTGAATTTTTAAACAATAGATTTTGATTATATTCTTTCCCCTCTCTCAAGTCATCCCTGCTATGGGATGTTTTACTGTTTTGGCTTTTGGGGGGCTCTGCACCCAGTTCCCTAATAAATCACACATGGAGGCTTATTATTACTTATGAATGCCTGGTCTTAGCTTGGCTTGTTTCTTGCTACCTTTTCTTAAATTATCCCAACTACCTTTTCCTCGGGGCTTTTATATTTGTCTATTTCTATATATTTTTCCTTCCTGCTTACTCATGGCTGTGTGGCTGTGTAGCTGGGTGGCTGTGTGACTGTGTGTCTGTGCGGCTGTGTGTCTGGGTGGCTGTGTGTCTGTGTGTCTGGGTGGCTGTGTGTCTGTGCGGCTGTGTCTGGGTGGCTGTGTGTCTGTGCGGCTGTGTGTCTGGGTGGTTGTGTGTCTGGCCCCTGATTCCCTCCTCTCCCTGTTCTCTTGTTTGCTTCTTGCTCTTTTTGTTCTCTGTTCTCCTTCTATTTATCCTCTCTGCCTGCCAGCCCTGCCTATCCTTACTCCTGCCTTGCTATTGGCTGTTCAGCTCTTTATTAGGCCCATCAGGCACAGCAACACAGCTTCACAGAGTTAAACAAATGCAACATAAACAAAAGTCACACACCTGAAGATAATATTCCCCAACAGTTCCCAGATGATGACCTGGGATGAGCATACCAACCCAACTTCATGTCAGATCATATGATTTTATACACAAAAGATCCCATGTTAATCCACATATCTACGAACATCTGAGTTTTGACAAAGAAGCAAAAAGTATCAAATGTAAAAAAGAAAGCATATTTAACAAATGGTGCTGGCATAACTGGATATCAACATATAGAAGAATGGAAATAGATCCATATCTATCACCATGCACAAAATTTAAGTCCAAGTGGCTCAAAGACCTCAACATAAAGCCAGCCACACTGAACCTCATAGAAGAGAAAATGGGAAGTACACTTGAATGCATTGGCACAGGAGACCACGTCCTAAATATAACCCCAGCAGCACAGACACTGAGAGAAACAATTAATAAATGGGACCTCCTGAAACTGAAAATCTTCTGTAAAGCAAAGGACACGGACAAGACAAAATGACAGCCTACAGAATGGGAAAAGATGTTCATTCACTAACCCCACATAAGACAGAGGTCTGATCTCCAAAATATACAAAGAACTGAAGAAACTTGTCATCAAAAGAACAAATAATCCAGTAAAAAATGGGGTACAGACCTAAATAGAGATCTCTCAGCAGAGGAATCTAAAATAGCTGAAAGACACTTAAGGAAATGCTCAACATCCTTAGCTATCAGGGAAATGCAAACCAAAACAACTCTGAGATTCCATCTTACACCTGTCAGAATGGCCAAAATCAAAAATACTGATGACAGCTTATGCTGGAGAGGTTGGGGGGTAAAGGAACACTCCTCCATTGCTGGTGGGAATGCAAACTGGTACAGCCACATTGGATATCAGTATGGCTATTTCTCAGAAAATTAGGAAACAACCTTCCCCAAGACCCAGCAAATCCTTTGGGTATGTACCTGAAGAAGGATGCTTAAAAGAAATCCCACACTAGCTCAGAATTGAGAAATAGATGGTTATTTATTTAGGGTAGACTCACAAATCTTGCTTTGCAAGTTTTTCATGCTTACAAGAAGATATTTTTTTCTTATCTAAGCATTGAACATGCTTTTTATCTTAAAAGTGATGCTTTAGTTTATAAAAACCTGGATTGCTGTGCCAGATCATCCTTAGCTTGCTGCTATGCACAAGTCTTTGAAATAACGACTTACAACAAAGTCGTTCTGGTCCCACAGTGACTGGAGCCTTTGCTAGAGGATGCAGATAATTCCTTTCCTCAGAGTCACTGCATCCTATCTTGCTGACACTATAAAGATCAAAAATGGAGAAGGCTGGGAGGAGCTAAGACAGGACCCAAACCCCGGTCAGCCTCATTCTCACGGAGGCTCCTACGAATGCACATGGCTTACTGCTGCTCACACATTCAGATCTGTGCCAAGGTGCCTGGCTGTGGGGGCCTATGGTATAAATGCTGTGGTCAAGTGGGCTTGAGGAGAGACACTGTCTTTATCTAGGCAGTGTGCTCATGTTTTGAGGGACTCCAGTCTCAATGGCCAGCATCATGCATTTCCATGAACCACTGAGGACCCAGAACACTGCCCGTCCCAGCCCATCTAGGTCAAGCTACCTTCTCTCTAGCTTGTCACAGTGCTGATCCCACAAGGGTACATCCAACATGTACAATCACTTACAAGTGTCCCCTGGAGGGGCATGACCAGCTCTCCAGTGTTACACAAGTCACACCATTTCCCAGTCAAAGACTGGGCTTCTCTTACCAGACCAAGACTGTACCGTCTTAGAACATTCCATTGACTTAGCAAACATCTAACTCAGATAAAAGAGTTCACTGGGAGAAGTCAGGCAGAGAAGACTACACAAGCCCATTCATGGATGGAGCAGGGTCTCATTGTTCTTGATTCACCTCGTCAGCCTCCTTCCAAGATGTCAGAAGTCTGTGTTTCTGTAACTGAGGCATGTGGGAGACACAGGCTGTGTGTGAGTGTCACGGGGTTGGGGAGATGTAAATGACGTCCTTCAGAGAAGGTGTCTAGAGAAGACAGGGCCCTCCTGAAGGCACTAGGGTCAGGGCATGATAGATGAAACTGGAGAAAGAAGGGTAGGGCCACCAAAGAATTTTTTATAAGCATACCCTGGATTCTTTTCTAGGAAGAAAGCACAAACTGTGGTTAATGAGTACAGTTTTCATAAAAGAATTTAGCATATTTGACATTTAATGTAATCTACTGATATTGAATATACTTCTATGTGTATCATCTATCTATCTATCATCTATCTATCTATCTATCTATCACCTATCCATTTATCTATCTTCTGTTTATCTACCTATCTATATCTATCTATCTCTATCTATCTATCTATCTATCTATCTATCTATCTATCTATCTATCTCCTATCCATTTATCTATCTTCTGTTTATCTATCTATCTATCTATCTATCTATCTATCTATCTATCTATCTATATCTATCTATCATCTATATCTATCTATCTATCATCTATCTATTATCTATCTATCTATCTATCTATCTATCTATCTATCTATCTATCTATCTATCTTTAATCTATTTACCCATCACCTATCACATGTCATGTGTCTACCTTTCTGTGCGCCTATGATGGAGACAGAATGAACCCAGGCATCACACAAGCTACCACTGAACTACACTCCCATCAAGAAAGGCAGAGATGCTAGCCAAAATCTGCTATGACTTTATCTGCCTTAGAAGTCAGAAATTTGAGTCCTGACTGTGAAGAATCCCTTTTATAACAGAAAAACCTTGCTTATTTCAATACCATCTGGCCCCAAAACTGGCATATGGATTAGTCAGCACTTGGGTCTTCTCATTAGGGTTGTTGTCATTATTTAAGAAGCGGTGTCTTCCCTGCTTGCAAAAACCTAGGCTTTAGTTCATAATTCCACTTGCTAGGTAACTTCTAAAATAAGGTTTATGAACTTTAATTTCAATTTAATTACATTCTGTTCTGCACTTGGCAAATTACATAGTCATTTTATTTATTCCTTAAGTACTAATAGCTAAAAGTCCAATTAATTTGGGTGAAGTGATTCCTGGCATTTAGTCTAACCTTCTAATGCCAGGGACCCCTGAGGCCAAGCCTGTCACTGGTTTATGGAAGTCTGAGAGGTCCTGACACTATGTGTAAGATTAACGATGTGGACGGTGGTGCTGAGATTAACAGGTGAGTCAAGGAATCGTCTGGTTTTGGTAGGAAAATCGCATGTCAGTTCTGCATTGTCACCAACGCATGATTAGTCTATGACCTCATCTGAGCAGCGTGACAGTGCTGTATTGCAACACAACCAGGGTCAGAGCACGAGTTTATTAAGGAGCCTGAGGCCAAAGGGACATCTGGCTTGTTGGTATTGTGTAGATGCTCAGGAGAACAAATATCTAGGGTACAGGAAGGAATAAGCCTTGCGTTACCCTCAATGCCTATTTTCCCTTAAGGTTCCTGCTTCCAAACTCCATCACGTAAGAATTCTGGGGGTGAGAGTACACAAACATTCGGCCAAAAGCATTCTATACCCCCACTCCAAAATGCATGTCTTTCTTTCATGCAAACTACATTAGTTTTATCGCCCAAGCTTCAAAGGCTTAAGTTACTTCAGTATCCAGAGACACCAAAGCTCTCTTGAAGTAGGATGGAAACAAGATGTGGTGAGATTCAATGTCAGGTTCACTGTGAAGCAAATGGTTCCCCAGCCAGGGACCATGCAGTGGTGCACATTACACAGGTCCCCAAAACACTGTGGAGGCCTTCAACATAGGGCCCAGGCAACAGCTGGCTCCCAAAGTCCCAGGGAGTTCTTGCCAGCATTTGTTTTCCGCGCATCTGGAGTATGCTAGAAACGTCTGGGCCTCAACAAGTATGCTGTGCACAGGGAGGCCCAGTGCTCTGAACTGACAGGCAGTGAGAGAATTTCTGTGTGCTAAGGCTTGGTCCCGGGACCTTCTCTCCCTCTGACACCATGCTGTCTCCTACCTCTCCTGGGGCCCTGACCATGAGTGCCTGTCAGCAGAAGAGAGGCTGACTTTCTAGTCCCCGCTCACCCCTTCCCTTCTGCACAACTATTTTACTGGTTCCCTTGACTTCTTGGGATTTTTGAGGAATGTCTGTGCTAGGTAACATAGCGGTTAGTGAAGCTGTTAACTTCCTCTGCAGAGGACACGTTCAAAGTCCCTATGCTGGCAGGTAAAGGTGCAGACAGACAGAGGCCCCTTCTAGTCATGTTTGTTGGCAGGGAACCAGCTCCTGGAGATGATAGCACCAGGAGGTAAAGGTTCCAGGGTAGCGGATATCTTTGGTGGCAATGCAGTTGGAATCTCCTCAGGGTAGTGGTAGAAAGGACATCATGACAGTGGGGGCATTCAGAGAAAGGAATACTAGTCATCCCAGACAATGACCACTATGTTCTCCAGCTTGTGACTGTAGTCTCAAGTCCATAAAAAAAAATCCCTTTGAATCATTCTAAGATCTGTTTATAAAAGTAGGAAAAATGGTCATTTACAATTACTTTCCTTCCTTTGTAGCTCAAAGGTTGAGAGAATCACCTGAGGGCGATGCTCTTAGCAATAACGGAACTGAGAGCGCTAACACCTCTAAACTCATGACGATAGAGGGTACCAGATGCTGGAGGGGTGGCCAGAAGCCCACTGCACGGGAAGCGACTGTTGAGCTTCATGACCTTCAGGATAGATGGAGACTGCTTTGCCGGACGATGAACTATGACCAAGTCAAACCTGCCTCTTCCTGTGCTGCTGGAAGAGTCTCCCCCTCACATCTGCTTTTGTGGTTGTCCCCTGGAAGTCAGAACACCATCCCTATTTACATCTTGTCCTTGGCCATCTGATTTAAGACCCGCCCTGCTCCTCTGGCACAGGAGAAGGGTGGTTCTCTGTAGGCACGGGAGTAGCAGGTCGCGATGCTATTCTCTCTGGGTTGTGAGGATGTTGCTTGGCCTTTCCAGACTCTGCTTTCTTACCCATCGCTACGGTTGGGCTAAGAAGAACTCCGTCCCCAGTGAGGCACTATTGTGGCAGTGCGGAGTGGTGTTGAGTACTTCCAGAAGTGGGGCCTGATGGGAATTGGTTACGTCATGGGGATGGGAAGGAAGTCAGAAAAAGTCATGAGGTTTGCATGAGACCGTGTGTTGTTTCTTTAAAGAGAATGTTACTCTGATCGCACGCCAGCTTTCCGTCCTACCACCCTGCCTCTCTCTTTTGCTAACATTCCCACCATGGAGACATCACCATGACACACCATGCTATTTGAATTCCCACCTCCAAGACCAGGAGCTAAATACACCTCATTTCTTCATCAAAGGACCTCACCTCAGAATTTCTTCTGTACAGTGATGAACAGCAGACTGATCCATCTTTAAATTATTGATAGTCACAAGAACACTTAAAGTTAGGGTTGCTGTCAGCGCTAAAGAGGGCATTTATTTTTGATAGGTTTATGACTCTTGTTTGATTCTGTTGCCCCAGTCAAATCTGAATTGAGCCTCTAGCTGTCTCGTATTTCCGGAGTCTATTGCTGCTTCTCTGGACTCCGTTCAGAGCCACAACACCTCTCCTTTATAGATTTACTCCAGGCAGTGAAGATGGCTCTGACTCAGTAGGCCAGCCACAGTCACCAGTGACATCCCTCAACAGGCAGGACATCCTGATCCGGAGATCCCGAGTTTATCAGGAGAACGGCAGGCTCCCAAAGAGTAGACAGCAGGACCCACACCTCAGCGCATGATGGGTATGCATGTTTGTCTTGGAACAAAAGTTCTAGGTTCGTTCTTTTTTTTTTTTTTTTGGAGTTTCTCAATGGAATCCATTCTGCTGAAAAGTCCACTTCTTCCTAGCTTTGATGTCATCCTGAGTGAGGGTCTTTACTTCTGCCTCCCTAATAACTGGGCTATTATACTGTCTGTAAAGCTGAGGTTACCATTCAGCTCTCCCACCAGAAGCTTCCTTCCTTCCTTATAATTAAGGTCGTTCCTTTGACAGGGCAGTATAAAGAAAGTGAATTGATGAACATTGAAGCAATCTCCTCCGGACTCTCAATCCAATTCTTTCCTTCTGTGAGCTGCTCTCCTAGGACAGGGAGGCGTGGCTGAACTGGGCTTTCACCTGTGAGCTGCCCGGGCTTGACTGGTGTGGACTGAGCAGCAGAAGCCTGGCCCAGGCTTCCTTCATATGGCCTTTCTCATCACCAGTTATCTGTTTGTACATGTCTGACCAAGAACAGTCACTTTTTTCTCTTTTTGGTTTCTAATTTGCAATCACTCCACTCCAACATGTGCCCGAGTCCTGCTTCCTATTGCGTGGAATGTCATATGACCCATACTTCAGCCACATAGTCAGCCTGATTCTAACCAAATCTGCAAACAGCCTCAGTTTCCCCCGAAGCAATGAGGACTCAGGGTCTCCCCGGAGTCTCCTGTTGCTGTTCTTTCCCTGAGAGGAGGATGTGGTCCTACTGGGGTTGTCTTCTGAGTGTCTCAGATACGTGTCGATCTGCAGCAAGCCTTTAAAGCTCATAGCACTTTGGATGGCAAACCTCTTGTAGAGTGAGCACCTCAGCAGAAGAGACTCTGCGATCGCAGGGTTCTCAGCTCCAGGGATGAGCAGACCCCGTGGGCAGTCCTGTGCTTGCTGGGGTTCTAGTGGGCTCTGGCAGCACCCTATGTTTCAGGAGGCTGAGATCACCAGGGAAGAACTCAAAACAGAGTCTCCAACTGCTTCCAGACGAGCTGTAAATTCGCATAAAATGATTTGCTGCAAAGGAGAAGAGATAAAGAAGCAACCCTCTGTCCATATTACTATTGAAGCTGACCTTGCTTCTGTGGACAAGCACACTAATAGGATGAGTGACTAGTGGCAGCAATGATCAAGAAGGTACGCTTGTCTGGTGGCTCTTCAGCGAAACCACAGAGACTTGTTTGTATAAGGATACAATTAATCGGAATTGTTTTAAAAATATCGGTCACAAAAACCCTGCGATACCAAGAGGCATTTTCTTAAACCTATGTCATTTTTTCAAGGCTGGAAAACAGAAGTCAGGAGAGGCAGCTCCTTCTAACAAAGCGAGCTGGCTTGGCTCAGGCTCCAAGATCGGCGGGTTGTGTGGGCACTGCTCTGAACTGAACAAGTAGCTTATTAGCCTTCGCGCTCTGTCCACGAGTGAGTGGGTAGGAGGCCACTTCACAAGCTTTCCACAGAAGCACAAGGCGGGTTCCAGGAACATTACACAGGTAAATCCACGCGTGGTCCTGGTGCTCTGATGTCCAAGGTCGGGGCCCTTTCTTCTTTTCATAGGGAGTCAAAAGCTTAGCAAGTATGGGGCTGAAAATACAGCTGGATAAAAGCCCACAGATGTCAGAAGAGCAGGGCCCCTGGGAGCTGTGCTCTTTTAGGAGCCCGGGGTAGCCCCAAATCACAGGAGAAGCTGGGTTCTTAAGCCTAGGTACCTGCTTCTTTTACATTCCATCTTTACAATGAAGGCTCAGAAGCTGAAGTCTGGGGTTATTCAAATAAAAATGGGAGTGACCGTCATGTGGGTCACCATGACAGTGACATCCGACACCAGACAGACATGCAGAGCTGACCCCCACCCTCGTAAGTTGACCCCTCTCATCACACCTGGGCTGTGGGTTTTCCTGGTGTTCTGTTTTTTGTCCCAGTGGACCCAGCAAGTCCGTGCTAACCTGCTAATGGTGAGCCTAAAGCCTAAGCAAACTGATGAGGTCACCAAATGGCATGTGTCCTGTGCATGGAGGAAGCAAACGCCTCATTATTCATGCAAGCTGCTTTCTGGGGCCTGAATTGCTTGATGAGGGGCATTGTAGAGGCTTCTGCCTTTGTCAGGCCCACCAGATGCCTGGCATACCCTGGTGGCTCTGGACGCCTTGATATCCATTTGATACCATAGTGGGCCCAGCCCCTGATTAGGCTCCCGGCAGAAGCCCAGGGAGAAGGGAGCACTCCTAAGCCACGTCCATACCCTACAAAGGCTTGGCATCCCTGTAGCTTCCAGGGATGAGTGAGAACAGAGCAGCAGAGAGACAGGCCTGCAGAGAAGCAGGCTCTGTATTTTTGTGTGTTTTCCTCATCGCTTGCCCATGTCTGAGACAGGGTAGGATTGTGTTGTCTGTGGAGGCAGAGGAGTTGAGTGTGGGCTGGCTGCTGCCAGCGAAGACATGGGCATCCTTCTGCCTCTGAGGTGGAGGGTTGGACTCATGTCCTGTGAGTTTCTGCTCTTGTGGACGATTGGGCTTTCGTCTTGAGCTATTTGTCTTCCTGCCAGCATATGTGTGAGCGTTACACGCCACATACTTACCTGCCATATGCGCTGGCTTCCTGTCACTGTGACAGAACACACGAAATAAGCCAGTTTGTAGTCGCTTCATTTCCTCTCGTCTCCTGGTGTCGGATGGGTGCTGAGCTTTGATGCTTTTGGCTGGGGTGGGACAGAACATCATTGCGGGGGGGTTTGTGATCTGTTCGCTTCATGGTGACCAGGAAGCAATGCGAAAATGAAAAAGATGTTGTGGTCCCAATCTCCCCACTAAGACGTGCCTTGTACCTCAGGGACCAGACTTCCTGCCCCTGGGACTTGCTTGCTCTGTGTGATCTGGAGAATTTTCAGTTTAGAGTGCGTTGGTTTCTTAAGTACATAACAAGGCAAAGTAAAAAAAAAAAAAAAAAAAAAAACAAACCAAGAGATAGATGGTCAAGTAACAGAACATCACAAATCACCCAACAGAAACCTGCCGGGCAAGCCATGCAATGCAGCCAGTTGCAGTTTCTGGATGAGAGTGCTGGGCAGAGCAAAGTTCTCCCTTGGGAACGGTTTTCAAACAAAAGAAGAAACAGCGCTTAGAGATGACACCCAGCACTAAGCAACGTAACACCCAGCAGGAAATACCTGGGGAAGTTGAGGCAGCTGGCTTGAGTTTCTGACTGGGTCTTTTTCCTGAGTGCGTATTTCCATGGGAGTACTTCAAGACTCCGAGTTTGTGTGACAGGTATTTTCACATCAGAATAGAAATGACAGTAACCATATTTGGGATGGTTTACCTTCTAGCTGTTTACATGGACACTGTGTTTTAATCTTGTGCTATTGTGCCTTTCTTCCAACACTGTCACAGAGTTGGAGGTGGGGGGACCACCCTCACAAAGGGCTTTGGCACTCTGAGACAAACAGGTTGGGTCTGGAGGTGGAGGGGCAACTCTGTTTGCAGGATCAGATTCTCAGTGAACTCCAGCAATGAAGACAATGTACCAACGTAGTGCACATCATGACACCTCCTAAAAGTCCCACCCTTTCCTAACAGCTCACACAGGGGGCTCTGAAGATGATTTCAGATCAACTGTAACACCATCTCTTCAGTAGAAACTCAAAGGACAGACACCTGTGCGCTCTCTCTCTCTCTCTCTCTCTCTCTCTCTCTCTCTCTCTCTCTCTCTCTCTCTCTCGCTCTGAGACTGTGCTACACTACTTCCTGGCATTTGTTTCTAGACTGCAGTGTGGGATCTGGCAGCAGCCTTACAGCTCACAAATGCTTCCTCTATTGATCAAGGCCTTCTTCAATGGGCTTTTTATTTCTTCCTGTGCTGTCAAATCAACACCTCGGGACCCAGGAGGCAGCTGGATCATGATGACAGCTTCTTCTTCAGCTTCTTCTTCGGAGCTGGGCATCTTCTAAGTCACTGGAGGGTGTCTGCTTGGTCGGTAATGCTCAAGAACACACTCAGAGGAGGTCGAGGGGGAAACAGTGTTGCCAATTCCTCACATGTGCAGCCAAAGCAAAGTTCAGAAAAAGCCTGAGCAAGTGGGTTTTCTCAGGGGAGCTCAATAGCTCCCAGGGGATGGTAACTGGAGGCTGATCTCCAGTGAAGACACGAGCAATGAAGAGGTTACCACAGTGTGCTGCAGATTTGATCCATTCATTCATTCACCCATGCCTGCTGCTTTTCCATCACAGACTGATCCTGTGAGTCATGAAGTCTACACTGCTCATGGCTGCCCCCCTTCTGCCCGTTTGCCCTACTCAGTCTCTCCAGCTCACACTGAACTCAGGAGCAGCCTAGAATTTACCTGACGTTTAGTGTTTATTACCCCCAGACCCTTGGCCAGAGCAGCTTCCTCCTTCTGGCCTTTTTGCCCACACATCTGCCCTTAGTGAGATGAGCTTCCACCGATACTCGTTTTCACTGTCCATCCTCCTTTCTCTCAAGCAAAAGTGGATACAGGGAAATGGTACCAGAAGGTCAGGAAATCTTGGGTCAGCCCAGAGCATCTGCTCTGGTTCCTGGGTTGAGGGGGCACAGACCTATCCCAGGTCAGGGGAGTGGGTTAAGACTCCATGTTTACCATCTTTATCATTGGGTATCTCCTGCAGACATGGGCTTCCCTCACATGGCTGTGATAAGTGAGATTCGGAAAGGGGAGAGTCTCATGGAGGAGTCCTGGAGCCTGCAATCGGATCCCAGGAGCTCAGCCCCCGTCCTGTGGAAAAAGGAAGTGGACAAGATTGTGCCCACTGCCTGTTTCACACACAGAGAGAAAGCTTCCTTCCTCTAGTCTATGCAACAGGGCCATTTTTGTTCTCCGCCCCCTCCCCCACCATAAGCGCTGTCAACCTTTACTGGAAGAAAGAGGCCACATGAAGACAAGGTCTGTTATCATTATTAAACTGTTTGGGCCTTATTAACATATTCATGAGGCTATTCAATCTAAAATATATTTCATTTCCTTAGCAAAGCAAATAATTCTCCCTTTCTTAGGATGGCTGCAAAATTTAATATAGAAGGGATTTCTCTTGGCAGTTTGTGTCTGGAAAATGCAGTTCAGAGCCGCAAAGCATGAGAGGGAGAAAGAAGAGAGGTGGTTTAATTCAGCAAGTGAAAGCCCTGCCTCTCAATCTCAAGAGTTTATCTGCCGCAGAGGGAGCAGGAGTGAAAGCCCCCCTCCCCCAGGGCAAGGCTTCTCTTGGCGTGAGCTCCCGTGTTCCTCTGAGGTCAGAGCAGGGACTATGCCTTTGGCAAAAGAATGGGTGGATGCCTTTGTGCTCAGCAGCAGCTGACCACCCTCAAGGAGGGTGGGTGTGACTAAGGGCTTGCAGAAGTAACTGGGGCCCAGAAGTGTGAGGGGAAGGCAGGGTCCCACTGCCTCTTGCTGCTCTTTGACCAACACAAGTTCATTGCACTCTGGGGTCCACAGTGGTGCCAGAGAGGGATTTAAAGATGGGTTTACTAAAGAGAGTGTGATGCTTCTGCACCCACATGGGTTCATGCTTGCTTTGGGCTCAGGGGAAGCAGCGGCCCCCGTGCATGGGGCACCAATTCATCTCAAGAGCTCTGGACAAGGAATAGCATATTTCCTTTAAAATGTGGCACAGGTTGGGGACCTTGCAGGGACAATAGAAAAACAAAAAAAGCCATGGCAGCTCGGAGGAAAGTGTTTGGAACTTTAAAATGCACTGTATTTCTGTGAAGCATTGGGACCAATTTCCCAATGTCAGGGACCTGTCTGGATCCTGTAATTCCCCACAGACTGAATCATTAGCACCATTAAGCCCACTCATGCTACTTAAACTTTTTTTTTTTTACCATATTTCATATTGGATGAAGGGTTCTTTCAATCAAAATATTTAATCTATTACATGCACTAATCTTTTTACCTCCAATAATGATTCTACAACAAATATATCCCGTGAGATCCTTCAGTTGTCAAAACGGTGCTTATTCACTAGTGAAGGGTATTACTCTCTACCCTCCACCTTCCGTGCCCATAAAGAAACCATCGCTTGCTCGTCCTTGAACTATTTCATATTTCAGTTAATTAAAAGAATGTAGAGGAAGCCTGTCTCCCTGGCTTGGTATTGTTAATTAACAAAGGTATTCAATATGCCACTGTAAATGGCATTCTGCTAGCGTTTAATTAAAATAAATACAAAAACTTAAAGGAACGCGACAGATTTTGGCATTGGCCTGCAGTTCCAGGGCCAGATTTTATGTGTGGATATAATGCAGGCACAGGAATAAATCTCGGGTCTGTCTCTTAATGGACTGGCACCTGGCCAGAAACAGGGGCTGCGGCAGCAGCTCCAGCTTATAGGCCTTAGGAAGGAAGGATTGCCCCCTCCCCCTCTAGGCACCCAACAAGGGAGTGGCTGTCACCAGCCCTCTCCACATCCACAGGGAGGGAGGGAGCGCAGCTTGTTTCTCTCATCCATCCTTCTACTAAGAATTCAGTGTGCAGGATGAAGTGTGTTTGTTCACAGTGCTTCATCATGGGGCTAGGGGACATTTTTTTAGATATGAACTCATTGATCTTGTTCCTTCCTTGTGATGCTGGCTGCAAAACCAGAGGCTGTCTAAAGTGGAGAGGAGGGAACACGCTTGTGAGTGCTTCCCCATCAGGACCCGAGGTAGATGTCCCTTACATTGTTGCACCCGAGAGACAGAGGTTAGTGTCCATGCAGTAGTGTACAGAGGGTTTTGAGATATAGGGTCTCTGCAGGATAATGGGGTCTCATTACAGATGCTGAGGAGAGCCTGGGACGGAGGTTCTGTGAAGGATCATGGTATAAATGGCAGGCGAAATGCAGCTGCTTAAGGGGGTCCGGGAGTGAGGGTCTTGCAGGTAACCAATGCACATCCTATTGCTTTGGGTCATGGAGCATGAAGTTAATGGGAACACAGGAACAATAGGCTCTGTGGATTACAGAGTAGAAAAACACTCAGGGGAAAATGATCCGAGAAAAAATGATACAAGAAGGGGTGAAGAACTGCCCGGAAATGCCAAGCACGAAGCTGTTGGTGCTCAGGTACATAGGCAGACAGGGGTTAGATGTTTGGGCGCATAGAAATGCAGGCATCCAGGAATACAGGTATGCAAGTGTAGAGTTCAGATGTGCAGGCATGCAGATATATTAGTGCACATGTAAACACAGATGTGTAATCTTACAAGCATACAGATGCACAGGTGCTCATCTGTGCAACTGTTCAACCTTGCAAGTATGAAGATACATATGTACACAGGAATTCAGGCTTGCAGACATGTAGGTGAGTATCTGTGAAGTGTATAGACACACAGGTGTGCAGATGCAAAGGCTTGGAGGTGTTCAGGAATTGAGGTACAGCTATACACAGATATGCAGATGTGCAGGCTGGCAGGTGTCCATCGTATGGGTACATGGGTGCCCATCTATGCAACTTTGTAGGCAAGCTGATACCTAGTTTGCAGGTGTTCAGATGTGCAGGTGTATGGTTGCACAGGCAGATAGGGGTACAATCATTCAGGCATTCAAAGTGCATAAATTCAGGCATGGAAGCATGTAGGCATGCAGATGAGCAGGCGTTCAGGTGTGCATAGGTGCACAGGCGTGTAGGTGAACACACGAGCAGGTGCACACACGAACAGGTGTGGAAGGGCACAGGCATCTAGGTGATCAGCACCCTGCAGTACACGGGTTGCAGGTATCTTGGTATTCAGTGAGGTATGTAGACACAGCTGTACAAGCTCACATGTGAAATTACATGCACTGCTTAGCTATAGTTACCATGACACAGTGCCACAGCTTTGGAGCCCAAGCAGTCGGCCTCATGGTTTCAGGAAGCTGGAGGTCTCCTGTGTCCAAGCTCTTGGGTTCTTCCAGGATGTCCTCTTGATGCCCCTTCGCAAGGTCTTTTCTCTGCCCTCTCCTTTCTGGTATCCTTTTCGTCTCTTATTAGTTTCATTAGGGCCCAGCCGAGGAGCCTCACTTGGGTTTGATTTCCTCTGTAGCCTTCTGTTTTCACATTTGTCAGATTCTTATGTGCCGGGCGTCAGGGGGATGCAATTTAGTCTGCTCCGCGATGGAACTGGCTCTTAATTGGAAGTTCCATTTAGGAAAAACTATGTGTCTAGTGTGGAGTTTCCTCTTGGTCTCACTAAGTCACTAAGACTAGGGTCAGCTGGGCATTTTTTTTTTTTGGAATGTGAGTAAGCAAGAGACAGTTTTGCCCTCTTATATCCAGATTCCAGGGTACGTTGGTGGGCCTGTCTGCTCACTTGCGCCCCCTGGCATCGGACCTCGGGATAGCACATGGCAGGGTGGAACGCAGTCAAGTGCTCTGAAGAGTAGGATGCAGACTAGACTTTTATGAAGACAAGCATGGAATGTCAGCAACGACTGACACAGGACCAAGGGATTTTTTAAGACTCTGGGAGATGAAGTTCGGGGGTTGGAAAAGGAAAGCATTGCGTGGGGCAGAATCTAGGCCCGAGGGAGCCCACAGAAAGGTGGAGTGGAGCAGGATTCCCATGGAGATCTGCCAGCAAGACAGATTTGAGTCTGGTGCCTGGGGGAGGCTGGCAGCCCAGGTGTGGTGGGGGTGAGGGGGTGATGGAGTGAGGGCCCGCACAGTGCGTCCAGGCAGCATGCTGTTGACTCGTGGCTTTTCCACACCATCCGAACCTGCAGCCCTTCGTGCACATCTCTCCAGCTGTCCCAAACGCCCCTTTATTCCTCTGACCGCGGACACAGACGGTGCTCTCACTCAGCAGAAGGCAGCCACAGTAGTTTACACCCTTGGCAGTGCAGGCCTGCGGAACACTAAATGCTTGATTCTGAGGGATGCGTAATTAGTGCCAGTTTCCAGGAAGCTTCTTAGCACTGATTAAAAACACCAGAGGCCATGCAGGAACGATGAGGGGTTTACCCTGCTGTCTCCCAGAGCTGATCCCTGGAGGATCCCGCTGCTGTCAGCACCGCTCTGCACGCCCCACAATCGGGACTGTGGCTACTCCCTTCAGCTGCTTCTTATGGGACTGGATCCGGCCCCCGGGCATCTCTACATTAGGCCGGCAACTTCACACAGCATCCACTGACTCCAGTTAGATGGCTAAACTGAGCCCCATTGTTTTCAGCTGCCTGGCTTTCCAGAGTTTACCAACTAAAAATACTCAAGTAAGTTGCACCATTTAGGGACTGTAGTTTAGTAGCAACATTAAAAATAGCATCTACCTACAGTAGAAATCACAGAAATTAGGAATTATATCTGTAATTAAAATAGAAATGTCTATCTAGTACAGTATGTGATCAAACTTGAACATAAACACAGGTCCTAAAAGATACTCAAAACTAAGATTAAAATGGGCAACTTAATCATTTATGAGTTTGTTCAGCTGTTTAGCAGTTCCAACAGATGGTGCATGTTCTCTAGTGCCTGGCTGTACGTGACCTTGACAGCATCTTCAAGGGTGCAGGGGGAGCTGGACACACCCACATATATACACACACGTACACGTGTGTATTCACATTCATGTACACACATGTACACAGCCACATACTATGACTAACCCATACCACCCTCCAGGTTCTTTAACTCTACTTTTTCAAGTCTAATTTGCTGGCTCATTTTCTGCTGGTTACAAATGGTTTCTCTGCCAACATTCCATTCAGGCTACGCCATCTACCTGTAATATGTCCCCAGGACATCTCCTAGACGACCGTCCACATCCTCTAGCTTCTGTTGCCTGGGTGATGGCATCATACCCCAGACAGAACAGACCAGGTGAGCCGCCGAACCCCAGAGGCTATTCCTGTGCACTTGGCAGTGAGTGGGTGAGTGAGTGGGCAAATGAACAAATGAATGAATATGTGGTTCTCTGTTGTGTGTGTGTGTGTGTGTGTGTGTGTGTGTGTGTATGTGTTCACACTATGAACCCTGAGTTTGTGTTTGTGTTCATTAAATAAAATAACCTTGGGTCAGGAGGTGGAGCCAGCTACTAGTTGATAGAAAGTAGTACAAGAGCTAGTTCCAGGACAGGCTCCAAAACCACAGAGAAACCCTGTCTCGAAAAACAACAACAACAACAACAAAAAAGTAGTCAGAGTCAGAGGGAGTCAGGAAAACAGACAGAGAGCCGGACAGGAAGTAGGAGGGAGGGACTTTGAGTGTGGCAGTTGATTCTAGCTTGGCACATCCAAAGAGGCGCTCTGTTTCTGAGACGTGGGCGAAGAGGGAAGGTCAGTTAGTTTCTCATCAACCTCTCTAAATGAAGAGGTTTTCACCTCAGCCTCTGACTCCAGAGTCTTTATTGTAACAGAATGTTACAATAAAGTAAACAGAATGATAGCAATTTAGTTAAAAGCTACATTTGGTGGCAGCGGTAGGGGGTGGATCCTGTGGGAAGTAGAAGTCCTGCCTGGACACTGCCCTAGAAATGGACTAGTAACTGAGGAGCTGCGGGTCCTGGCTGAAACAGCAGCAGATTCAGACGCAGCTGCTGAGCTGGTGGAAGAACAAAATTTTGACGTCCTGCATTGGGCACCAATTATAGCTGGACTTTCTCTGGATGGCTGGCTCCCCAATAATGACAAGGCGATATTTTATTAATTATGAAAGCTTGGCCTTAGCTTAGGCTTGTTCCCAACTAGCTCTTAAAACTTAAATTAATCCATTTATATTAATCTATATTTTGGCATATGACTCATTACCTCTTCTCAGTACCATTCATCTGATTTCCTCCATGACTAACTGGCTAATTTCTTACCTCAGACTTTTTTTCAGAGTTTCCATCTTTGCCACAAGTCCTGCCCATGTTCTCCTGCCTTGCTATTGGCAGTTTCAATCTTTATTAAATGAATCAGAAAGTGCCTTAGGCAGGTGAGGTAAAACAGAGGCATCTTCACACAGTATAAAAAACATTCTCCCAACTGCTCTAAGATGTCAGATAAATGCAGACAACCCTGGGATAAGTAGATATATACGGTTGTGATCAGACCTCTCTTATGCAATATTAGGGAGAACACTAAATAACTGGGGAGCCCTGGTTGTGGGGGAACTGTCCCAGAGTGTAGCGCACTATGCCTGTTCTGCGCTCTATGCTCTATGCTACAGTAGAATTCACAAGCCTCGGGCAAAGGCCTGGAGATTTAAACACACAAAGACACACGGACAGAGACACAGGTCATCCTTGAAACAATAAGAATGCCCCTTTATTGTCAGCTTATATAGGGCTCTGGCCACACCTCAGCTCTCAGGATCATTCAGCTACAGACCCACCAGAACCCACTCCCCTCCCATCAGGGTCTTGTGCTCAGAGCAGCTGCAGGCTGCTCACAGCAGAGGAAAACAAGTTGTTTACAAGAAATTCAGGATCTGGGGGTTCGCATTCCCCAGAATCTGGTGGAAGAGCAGCACTGTCTACTCTTGAGAGAGCCACGGCCATGCAGCACAGCCACGCAGCACTGTCTTCTCTTGAGAGAGCCACGGCCACGCAGCACGGCCACGCAGCACGGCCACGCAGCACAGCCAGGCAGCACGGCCAGGCAAGGTGCCCAGAGACAGACCAGCATTTAAAAAGATTATATCTGTAGTAACTCAGGACTAAACCAGAGGTCAAAGTGGACATGAAGCTCTTAAAGAGAGGCCACCCTGGTGCCTCTGCTCATGAATTGCTCTCCTTGGCAAGTAAAGGCTGCAGTCAGTGCCCAGCTGCCTAGTCTGAGGATAAACTACTGACTCCCCTTTATCTGAGGATAAACTATTGACACTCTTTATAAGAGATAAATGTAGATTTACTTTCTTCCACTCACACCAAGTTTAAGTCATTATGTTATTCTTCTTGGTTTCCAACTGTCCTAACAAGATAGATGATGCTTTTAGAGTGGTGTCAGGAACAGAAAACGAGAGCACAGAGTATAAAATTCTCAGACCTTCTCCCTGTCACCAAACTGTTTTCCCTAATCTTAGCATCATGAATTTGTACGGTGTGCTGATGACAACTGATCAGCTGTCTTGATACATCATGCAATAGTTAGTGGTGATTGCCCACTCCTAGAGTAGCCAAGACTTTATGGAAGGCCCATTCCCTGGGCTTTGGTCTGGACTGCACAAGAGGAGGAAGCTAATGGCGCCCATGCACGGCTCCTTCTGTGTCCTGACTGAGAGGCAGTGCCACTGCTGCCTCAGGCGCCCTCCCTGACGCTAGAACCCCCAACCTGAGTGATGGTGACCTCACACTGTGAGCCAAAGTAAACTCTTCCTTCCCCAAGTGGTTTTGCTGCAGCAACAGGGGAATAGTTGAAACAGAATCTCACATAGGGAAGTGGGGCTATGGCAAACCCTGGGCATGTATTTCCTACACCTTTGGAACTGTTTTGTGGTTGAAACAGAATATTTGGCATGTTGGACTAGAAAAAGCTTAGCATGCTGGAAGTAGAGGCTAATGGGACACTGGTGGGAGCTGGGAAGAACAAGGATGCTGAGAGCTGGGTGAAGGGGGGAGGCCTGGCTTGTGAAGATTCAGAGGGAAGCAAGGACTGGATTAATAACTGGCTTAGGGTTAGCCATGTGATATTTTGACCAACAGTTTGGCTGCATCCTGTCTATGTCCTCGGCATTTCACTAGAGTCGAATTTAAAGTTATCAGACTAACCTGGGAAGAAAATTTCAAAAGAGAGGGAACATTCAGGCTGTGGCGCGACTACTTTTACTGTATTTATCTAGGTCTACGATGAAAGATAGAACGAAATGTTTGGCAGAAAAGTATTTTAAGATGTGCTGTTTGTGGATGAATACGATGGCTTCAATAATGAAAGGAGCTTGTGGGAAGGGGGCTGTGTCTGTTAAACACAAATGTCATGCTTGTCACGGGGACAATCATTAACTTGCCTAGAGGAAGAGACTCTACCCATCTAAGGGTTCAATTTGTGAAAATGCAAAATTATTTGAAAGGACAGAGGTGGGCTGATATGCAGCTGACAGAACCCCCATTTCTTGAAATCAACCCCAGAGGGAAGGGTTTCTTCAGGTTCAGCAGACACCGTCATGGCTCAAGGGGTTAGCTCTGGCTCCAGCGAGCAGCAGCATTTGAGTGTTGACTGCTTTTGAAGGCATGAAAGATACAAGACTGAAGGTATCGTGCAGTCTTCTTCATGACTCCAGAGAGGAACTCAGGCTGGACAGCTTACAGCAGGGTCAGAGTCCCTGAAAATGCTGGGAGGTCACCGTGTAAAGGTGTAAAGATGAAGCCCAAGTTACGGTAGAAACTATGATGGTGGAGATGCCAGGCCAGGGAACAGGTGCTGAGAAAAAGTGCAGGGCTGGTGTGAAGCTGGTTTGAGAAGGAGTTTGTGTGTGCCACACATCACGACAGAACTTGAGGGATGGGGCGACCTAAACACTTTGGAGTCAGTTTCATCGTGAGCCACAGGATTTGCTGTTTTCTTTGCTGAGCTCTGGCCTTGCTTAGTCTGTTTACTGTTTGTGATGGTCCAATTCTTCCATTTTGAAACAAGACTATTTACTTTGTTAGAAGCGTGTGAGTTGTTATTGATATTATTGGATTCACAGGAGGTTGCCCTGAGTCTCAGGTAAAATGTGGATTTGGTGGTTTTGAACAGTGTTGGCTCTTGTTAAAGCTATGAGGACCCCTGAAGGTGAATCGAAAGTCTTTCTGCCTGGCTGGGAACTTATGGAAACAAACACAGAAAGCTGTGCCTTAAAGTGGTTAGCTTGGGTGTTACACTGGCAAGAGGTGGGGTTGTAATGATTAGTGCTGTCAACTTGACAGGCTCTAGAATGACGTAGGAGACAAGTCTCCAAGGACACACACATGCACACACACACACACACACACACACACAAGAGATCATCTTGGCTAAGTTAAAACGTGAGAAGACCCACACTAAGTGCAGGTGACACCATTTCCTGCTTGGTCCTGAACTTCATAAAGAGGGAGAGGCTGGCTGAGCCTGAATCTCACTGTTTCCTGACTGGAGATTTAGTGGATCATTGTGACCATCTGCCTTGGGAGTCTGCAGCCAGGACTTCCCTACTGTGATGGACTGGGGTCCAAATCAACTCTTCCTTTAAGTTGCTTTGATCGGGTGTTTTGTTATAGCAAAATGGAAAGCCACTGAGACAAATATTTTTGAACACGGTAGACTTCTTATATTAAGACTGCTTGTATCATAGAGCTTAATATCAATTACCCACCCTTGTGCTGACTATGCCATAGGATTGTTTTGCTGTTCTCAAACCTCCCCCTCAGTAATCAGATTTGTCAACTTTTATAGGCAACACCCATTTTCTGCCCTATCGTGTCTAATCTCTCTTCTGCTCCCAGTCTGTATTTGTGCCTTCATTTTGTATTGCCAAAGCTGATACCATTTATAGTTTCTTCTGAAATTGTGGCTTTTTTTCATGGTTTTCAGTTGAATGAAAATCTACAGATCTTCACAGAGCATCTGCTTGAGTGTGACTCCATGAAAATCTTATCTGCTGGGCCAGGTGCTCAGCAAACTGTAGGTTTCTTTCTTTGCCAGTTCAAGGTCATGACCCCAGCATGATCTTGCAGAAACTAGATAACATTGCAGAATGCATTGATTAGAGCCCTCCTCTTTTCTGAGACAAGGTCTCCTTCCATGGCCTCACACTCACTATCTGCCCAAGAAGGTCCTTGAACCAGGGCCCCTTCTCCCACACCTCTTCAGGGGTGGGGCTAGAGGTGTCCATCACTGCATGGTCAAGTCACCTTTCATCTTATGTAGATGCTCACAGTTGTGCTGACTTTTCATTTTCTTCTTATTTTGATCTGAGTTTTCTTTTTATGGATTTTAGATAGGGCCTTTTCCCTATTATTGACAAGAAAGATGGACTTCTACTTTGTGTTACCATATGAATTATGTTCTTCACTCCTAAGTGAGGTGGGTAGATTTCTAGACTGACTGCAGGATGGATTCTGGGTTTTCTCCTTGGATTGGCTATCCTATGCTCGAACCGTCATCATCTTCATGCCTTGTATGTCTGCAGTGCACCCTCAAGTAGCTTCCTAAGAAAAGCTTTCCAGGCGTTTGCTTTTCTAAAGCTGTATCAGGTTTCATTTAAACTTGAGAGATGATTGGATGTAGAATTCTAGGTTAAAGAAAAATGCTAAGATCAGTCACTTGTGAGTCTGATGCTATCTCATGCTCGTGTGAGGAGGAAGATTCATTCATTCTCTAGTAGTCGTGAGAGTCTGAATTCTTGACACATCGGCATTGTCTGGACCACCCAGCAGGGCCACTGTTTACTCCCCCTAAGTATGCTGCTTATTCAGTTGCCTTGTTGTGATCTTCATCTATGGTCTTGGCAGAAAGCAGAAGCTTGTTAGCTTATGTCAATTGTGAAAAGGACTTATCAGCCCATTTGTTTTAGCAATTGTGGAGCATGTTGCTTCATTCATATGCTTGACACTTTCCCACTGGCAATCATTTGGACCACTTGTGATGTTTCTACTGATCAGCAAGTTTGATTAAAATTAAAAAAAAAACAACCATTGGATACTGTTTTCATTCATTCATTCTTTCTTTGCATTCGAGTTTTTAACATTTTGAAATAAATTCATTGTGTATATATTTATAGTTAAATTCTTTTCAAGATTTATCTTATACTGTCACGTTAAACAAGACCTAAGTGTTCCATGTGTGTGCAGGAGGAGGGCGCTACAAGAACAGCACAGAGCACTCTGGGGTGTGAGAGCAGTGCTCTGTGGACCACGTGGGGGAGCCATGAGGTGAGGGACCTGGCTTTCCTCTGATGCCCTGTCTGAAGTGTGGACCGTGTCCTCCAGCTTTGTCCCTCCACAGACAGGTGCTGCACAATGGAGGGCCTGTGGGCTGACAGGATTTATAGCAGGGAAAATGAGCAGATGCTGTGATGCTCAGGTTCATTTTCTACCTTGACAGACTCTGGAGTAACCTGGGAAGAGAATCTTGGTGAGGGATTGTGTAGAATACACTGTCTCAGTGAGGGGTTGTGTA
>NC_022021.1:49202866-49207787 GCF_000317375.1 Microtus ochrogaster
TGTAGAACACATTGTATCAGTGAGGGGTTGTGCAGAACACATTGTATCAGTGAGAGGTTGTGTAGAATACTGTGTATCGGTGAGGAGCTGTGTAGACGTAGGTGAGGGGGCTCTGTAGATCACATGGTCTCAGTGAGGGATCTGTGCAGAATCATTGGCTTGTGAACCTGTGTGTGGGAAATTATCTCAATGATGTTAATTGAGGGGGATGATCCACTGTGGGTAGCACTACTCTCTGGGCAGGGGATTCTGGGTTGTATAAGAGTAGAGAGAAGCTGAGCACAAGCACACATGCATTTAATTCTGTTTTTGCTATTGGCTGTATATGTGTCTTGCTGTTTCAAATTCCTTGTGCCTTATTTCCCTGCTGTGATGGACAGTGACCTGGAGATGTGAGCAAAGAAACCCTTTCTTCCTGATGTTCTTGCCAGGGTTTTTTTCTTTCTTTTTTATCATGGCAAGAGGGAAGAAACCCAAAATATGTGGCTTATCCAATTATCTTCCCCTCACGCCCACAATTTAGACCAGCATCTAGCATCCGATACCCATCCCCCAGCCCACCATCTACCACCCATCCACCATTACACATCCACCTGTTACTTATATTATCTCCCACTGATATATTGAATTTATTTTGCCAGAAGAAAAGTCTGAGACATTTTCTCTCTGTGTTTACCAATATCTGAGTTGGTGGTTTGAAAGAAAATAGTCCCCAAAGGGAGATGTGGCTTGTTGGAGTAGGTGTGGACTTGTTGCAGGTAATGCACCACTGTGGAAGTGGGCTTTGAGGTCTCTTATGCTCAAGGCATCCCCAGTGTCTTGAACTACTTCCTTTTGTCTGCAAGTCAAGATTTAGACACTCAGCTACTTCTCCAGCACCAAGTCTGCCCGTATGCCACCATTTTGCGCCATGATGATAATGGACTAAACCTCTGAAAATGTAAGCCACCCCAATTAAAAGTTTTGCCTGTATAAGAGTCACTATTGTCATGGTGTCTCTTCACAGCAATAGAAACCCTAACTAAGACACCAAGGAAACAACTCAAACAGGTATTTTATAGTTAGAATTGCAATGTGTATATCCCCCTTCCCCCACTTCTTTTTGCTTTCCTTCTGTGCTCACCCAAACATCTACTTCTCTGATTCCATGCATGGCAGTTCACCCTCTCTTTCTGGGAATGGCATGAAATTGAAGTCAGATTGCCTGGGTATGAATTTTGGCTTCCAGACCCATACTTATTAGTCGTTTAACCTTGGACACGTTATATAAACTCCCTTCTGGAGCCTCCTTCGTTGCAATGGAAATGATAACACCTCTCTGTCAGGATTGCTGTGGGGCTTAGGTGTGAGAATGTGGTCTGAAAGTTGATTACTGGGGTTGGTCCGTGACTCCCAGCTGCCGTTAGCTGATGTGTTCCTGCAGCTGCTGTGATTTCTGTTCTTGTTATTCTCGGTCTATTTTTTCATGAGTCCGAGCCTACAGTATATTGCTCTGACTCATCCCTTTTTCAGCTTTCCACAATTGGTGAAACTTTTGTTTGCTGACGAACCTCATTTTGTCCTCTTTCCCACTGAGATTCTTTCTGTCCATCTCCCTTGTCCTTTGTCCCTGCCACTGATAATCATTTTATTTTGGTGTCTGCATAAAGAGGGGAGGTGGAGAGCAGCGCTTGGCCGCTTTTTGTCTATCTCTTGAGAGGTTCAAATCACCCATGATGACTTAGTCCATTTTATTCAAGAGGTTACCGTAATGTGTCTTCACAATGACATGATAGAGGTCATCCCGAGCTCTTGAATGAATAAACTTCCCATCCAGTACATTCGTGAGCAGTCCCTAGTCTCTGTGAGCTCCGAGAAGCCTGTCGCCATGCATCTGCAGCTTTCTGCTGCGCCGGCGGAGCTTGCAATTTATTTTGATGCTTCTCTTGGGGTTACACAGCCCAACCTTTGAAAACCACAGCTGACAGATGAATCACAGTAGCAACCCTCTCACCCCCACTGCTGTGTCTGCGCAGACAGGAAGCCATGAGCCGGGTGATAACTTACTGGGCATGAAGCTCAGTTGTAGGTTAAGGATTTGTTTTTCTTCCTGAGGTAGAGATGTGTTTTGCAGTAAGTGAAAGAAAATAAAGCCACTCTCTATGTGAATATTGAAACTTTTAGCTGCGGAGTGGACATAGTCATTCCTGTTGCTGATATGCAGAGGAATGGTAAAGTTTCATGGATGAAAAGCAAATTATCATTGGTCCTCAGTCCTAACCTCACTTGATACAAAGATACCTGAGTGAAACACACTCTGTCCTCAGCCACCCTTCTCTCTGGTAAGATGGAAACCCACGTGGCAGTCTCTTGTAGATTTTCCAAAATGTTCTTAAAAGAGTCAACCAAGAAGAGCTAATGGGCAGACACCTAGGAAGTAGATGGGAGTCGATGCGCAGAATGATCGAAAAATTCACTGACAGCCGAGAAGCCGCTGGATGTCTGCCATGGCAGTTGGGGGACATGGCAGCCACCAGCCAGCCCATCCTTCCCCATCATTGGCATTCTTGGGTGTAAGTTCCTGCAGCTCCTCAGGGTAAAGTGTGTCCACGCCTGCTGCTTCCACAGGCTGGACCACGGACCCCTGTCCTCAGACTCCCACTCAGAACACTTGTATTTTAAAGGGTCCACGGAGCACTGATGCGCTCATGTGGGAGACCTGGCCCCCTTCCACAGACCAGATGCATTTGGGGGAAAGATATCTGGAAGATTTAAGTCTTTATAGTGAATCTCTAAATAAAAGACAAGAAAAATACAAGATGCTTTTCTGTCATGAGGCTCTTGACGTAAAATGTGTGAGAGACGTCCCTCGGACCATTCAAGCGAATGCTGACAGTTACTGCAGACATCACAGTTCAAGGGGTCAGTCTGTTTAGCCAGCATCAAGTCCCCAGCTCATGCCTTTTCTTCTGACCCACCGGCTGAGGGCTAAGATACACAGCTTGGCTTGACAGTCTGTTAGGAAGGCACATGGGACCCAAGGGGGTGTTTTCATCTGTCTGTCTTTGCTACTAAAAAGGGCTGCTATAAAGGACCCGATGGACAGCCAGCGGGAGATATTCCCAGAGCAGGCAGGGGGGCAGTGGAACGTCACAGTGTCTTGTCTCTGGAATTTGGTATCTTGCCCTCACTGTCCGTAGCTCTGGCATCCCGAGCAGGTGGCAGAGCTGTGATCCGCCCCAGACTTCACCTGGAACTGGGTAGAGGGACATCAAGATGTGTCTTCTGGCATGGCTTATGTTCAAGTCTGTGAGGAGCTCCTCTTGCTTGGTAGAGCTGATCTGTCTGCCTCTCCCATTGCCCTCACCCCAGCTTCTGCACGGCTGTACGTGTGTCCTGGCACCAACACTCAGTAAAAAAAAGATGAAAGAAGACTTGCTCAGAAGAGTGGCTCATGGATCTGTTTCCATTTCAAAATCTGAGAGTTTTATACCCCATCACGTTCCTCAAAGGCATGTTGGGACTTGATGTGTTGTCAGAGCAGAGGGAGGAGCTACTTCCTGCCTTCCAAGGTGTTTATTTTAAAGACTATTTAGTATTTGTGTGTGTGTGTGTGTGTGTGTGTGTGTGTGGCTATGTGCACATGAGAGCAGACGCCTGCGGAGGCCCAAGGCTTTGGATGTTCCCGGAGCTGGGGTTCCATGTGCTTGTGAGCTGCCTGACCAAGATGCTAGGAATCTAAGTTGGTTCCTTTGTGAGAGCATCAGCACTTTAGCCTCTGAGCCACCTGTCCTGCTCCTTCTAAGCTTGCTTTAAAAATGTTTTTGATAGCTTATATCGATTATACATAATAATGGGTTTGGTTGTGACTTTTTCATAGAGGCTTGTAATGAACTTACATCGTATTCACCTGTTATTATGCTCTCTGGCCCCTTTCCCAGGATCCCTAATTCCTTCCTGTTTCCAACTAGGCCCCAGCCCCTTTCTACTTTCATCTTACGTGACTGTGCCACACTGAGTTTTATTAGGGTTGATTATAGCAGCGTGGATGAGGGGTTCCTTACAGGAGAGCAAGCACCTGACCAGCTCTACCAAAGAAAGTGTAAGACTGCTTGCTGTTTGCTAAGACTATCTGGGATGTGATCATCCTATCTGACAACATTCTTTGTAACCCAGGCGATCATCAGCTGATGGCCAGATGCCTTTGTGTACGTACGGCTGAAAATGGGGTCTCCATCACACCCAGGCAAGTCTTTAAGGACATTAAGATAGATGCCTTCTTCCTTCCGAAAGTGATTTGCCCTCATTCTGCTCTGTGTCTCCTTCCCCATTAGGCATTCTGGGGGCACTTTTGTCTGGCTGGATCTGAAGTCACACAATCTTCAGTTGTGACCTTCCCAGTAATGTTTCACATTCTCTTTGATAATAGGAGATTAAAAAGAGAACAAGCCATTTCAAATGGGTTTACCAAGCCCCAACGAGGAGCTATTATTGCCCATTAATTCTGAGTACCTCTCCTCCCTGGCCTGGGGCGGAGGTCTTGTCTTTGGCAGTGCTCCCACACACGTTTTCAGCCTCCCTACCTTCCCGACTGTGCCGAATGCTTCTGGTCCCTTATGAGTGGCGGTATTCCGTTCTCCACCAGGGCTCATGGCTTCCACCCTGCTGTTCTGGCTCTTATCTATTACCCACATTGAATCTTCCCTCCTTCGTCTCTTTCCACTTCTAAAATGTAGATTGATCTATTTTATGACTGAGTGAGAAATCACCCTTCCTGAAGCTGTTTCAAAGAGTTAGGGCAGAAAGTTGTGTATGGGGGATCTTTGCAGGACTCTGCTTCAGTGGCCGTGGTGGGGATGTGGGAGGGAAGGTCCTGCTTCAGTGGCCGTGGTGGGGATGTGGGAGGGAGGGTCCTGCTTCAGTGGCCATGGAGGGGATGTGG
>NC_022021.1:49208347-49208872 GCF_000317375.1 Microtus ochrogaster
ATCTATCTATCATCTATCTATCTATCATCTATCTATCTATCTATCTATCTATCTATCTATCTATCTATCCCTCATCTATCTATCTATCTATCTATCTATCTATCTATCTATCTATCTATCATCTATCTATCAATCTATCTATCTATCTATCTATCTATCTATCTATCTATCTACCCATCTATGGAGGGCATAGATATAGAAGAAGTTTGGAAGATGTGTTGGGTTGAAGTTCAGGGGAAGGACTGAGGAGGATGACTTTAAAAGATCCAAGCATATTATATACTCATATGAAAACCTTAAAGAGTGAATGAGTGCATCATCACACGCATGTCTCTGTAAATACATCTGCCTATGAATTTCATTCAGAGGTCTTTTACCTGTCTTTTTTTTATTGCTTAGGCTCTGACCTTTGTGTGTGGGTGTCCGGGCAGTGACTGTTTTCTTTTCTTTTTTTTTTTAAATTTATTTATTTATTAAGGATTTCTGCCTCCTCCCCGCCACCGCCTCCCATTTCCCTCCCCCTCC
>NC_022021.1:49209327-49211113 GCF_000317375.1 Microtus ochrogaster
CTCCTGAATATTAACCTTCATCAGGCGATGAAAGGAGACAGAGACAGAGACCCACATTGGAGCACCGGACAGAAATCTCAAGGTCCAAATCAGGGGCAGTGACTGTTTTCTTCTCAGTCTTTTAAGCTGCATGCAAGGCAAAGGCTGATGAACATGGCTGCCTGTCAGTGCCTTTCTAGAGGAGCATTTTGTGCTCACATAATGTTGTAACAGGAACCTGGCCCAACACACCAGGAATTTGCTCAGACATTGACAGACACTGGCAGCAACAAAACTGACTGTGTGAAGTTCCCTGGCCTCAGGAGCGATCCAGAGACACCAGGGCATCAGATTTCCTGGAAGCAACCATGAGATGGAGATTTAGTGGGATGAAGCCACAAACCAAAGAGCTCATGGTGGCTGCTGGCATGGGTTTGCAGAGTAGAAAACACTTGCAACTTGGTGTTCTAGAAGTGCAGGTGAAAGGGCCCTAGAAAAGTGGGGTTGGAGCACACGGGGAGACGGGGGACTGGAAAGGAGCAGAGAGCCCCAGGCACCGGGCTGAAGGATGCAGGATGGGTTTCTTCCCAGAGGAACGTCCTGAAAGATGGCCAGAGGGCATGACTCCCAAGGCGTGGGTTTGTCAGCATGTCCTGGTCACATAGTCATATATGTTCAAGTTGAGCTAAACAATCACATCTTGGGTCTTGACTTAGGGGTATGAGGATTTTAAAGAATGGAGCAGATGCTGTCTCTAGCAGGAAAATTCCATGTATAAAAATGTTTTTTATTATGATTCCTCTGTCATGAAGAAACATGAATGAAATAGACATGGGCCAGAGAAGAGTGTGTCTAGGTTCAGCATGCAGTCTTTGGGAGTGGGAGAGTGGGAGCTTCCCTCATGGGGATGGTTCATGATTTTTCTCCTCCCTACGTTGAGTATGATAGATATTATGATGAGATCCAGGAAGACAGAAAGATGGGCTTTCTATTCCTCTGAAGACCAAAGCAGCCAGTACCAATTATCATCGTTAGCCAGAGTTAATCAATTTAATCATTAATTTAATTTCCTGATTCATTGGCAATAAAAAGCATAACAATGTATATTTGCCAAAATGATTTGCGACCTCAGTTAAAACAGTAATTCAGCAATTAAAGACAAAGGAATTCCATTAATTTGCATTGCTTTTACTTACCAAAGCAGCCAATGACAAAGCAGAACAATTAGTCAGAAATCGGTCCTAATGAAGCATAGGAAGCACCGAGAAGGACACACGGGAAGGGAGAGTCATCGCCAAGGACAGGCAGTCAGCGTGGAGAGGGAAGTGAAATTCTTAAGCAAAGCTAGGGATCTCCTGGTCCTCTGTACACCAAGGGCCGTGAGAAAGATCAGCCACTTGAAAATCCCTACATGGGGCTGTAGATGTGCTCAGGGGGTCAAGGGCCCATTCACGAGAGGGACAAGCTAAGTTCTGATCCACAGAACCCACAAGAAAAGCCAGCTATGGAGAATACTCCTGTAACCCTAGTCATGGGAAGGTGGAGACTGGAATTGGGGGCTCTCCAGCGTAGTAGCAGAGCCCAAACAGCATGTTTGAGGTTCAATGAGACCCCCCTGTCAACATTGTGAAGTAAGTAAGTGACTGAGAAAGACATTATGACTGCAGCCTCTGGCTTCCACATGCTCTTGCACTGAGGAGCACACCTGTATACACATGGAACACACACACACACACACACACAGAGACAATACACACACATTCACACACAAAGAGAGAGATAGACAAAAAGACAGACACATGCAGAC